>NW_015505237.1:2455115-2455614 GCF_001515645.1 Sinocyclocheilus grahami
AATATATCAGCTGCTCACATACATTTGGGACTTTTTGTAAGATGGACCAAGAAAAGTACAATTAAAGTAGAGAATTTTATTTTATTGTTTGAATTTTTTGAATGTTAAATCTGTCACTTTTATGAAATAGCATCTAATGCTGTGACAAGACGAGCTTAAATACAACAGCAACTAACTTACAGTATTTATTAGTATCTAAAAGTGTGGCAAAATTTGAAACTTAACTGCAGTTTAACCAGTTTAAATGGAGTAGCTTGTAGCTCTTCAAATTTAAAAGTTCCCTTGACAATGTCAGTGTGTACAGAATACTCGTGAAGTCTTGCAAGAAATGATAAGCTGAATTCACCAGAAGAGTTAATTACACTCCTTTGGAGCTGCTCCTGTTTTTGTAAACAAACACAGCACTGTTTTCATTAATGAGTGATTGAGTCTTTTTTTTCTTTCTTTTTTTTCATCCCCATTATTTTGAAGCAGCTGTACATTGACAATGATAGCTGCT
>NW_015505237.1:2457190-2458075 GCF_001515645.1 Sinocyclocheilus grahami
TGTATTAAATCTGTCTTCTATGCCTCGTCTGTGGCTATTTTCCATGCTATTGTAATACATGTGGACTTCAAGCTTTAAAAAGGATTCATAAGTGCCATAAAAGTGATCCATATGATATTTTGAAGTCATGCATTCAGTCATATTTATGTCATAATTCACTTAAAATCTCAATGTTCACTCCGGTTGTTCTTGACACGTTCAAGGGAGTTCTTGAGAGAAGCTGCAATGTCTGATTTTGAGAGCAAATTTCTTTTAAGTCAGATCCTTTCAAATAATGACTTGCTCACAACCAGTTTGAATGGTTAATTAATACAGTTCACTGATTCAATTCTTAAGTTCAACTCATTCATTTGAGTGGGTCACAGCGAATAACCAGTCATTAGAAGGGAAGATTATCTTTCAATACCAACTAAAAATTAGGCCTGTTGCACACAAAGCTATTATTTGATTTAAGTTGAAGAGTCTTAGAATGTAGTGCACAAGTTGTATGGACTATATTCATGATGTGTTTTTTTTAAGCTTGTAAGCCACATTCCTCATTCATTGTAGTTGCAAGGAAAAGAGTTACCAAAAATCTTTGTGTTCATTCAGGTTTGTAACAAGATAAGTGTGAGTAAATAATGAAGTGATCATCTGCTGTTTAGATTCTGCTTACTGGTAATTAGTAATAGTCCTGCTCACCCTGTATCCACAATACTCTCACATGTGGGAAACCAGTCTCACTTTTCTTCTATGAGAGAACCAGGCTGTCATGCAGTGCTGGAGAGTCATGGGATAAAGTATAGTGGGTGGGTGGGTGTGTGAAATCAGTTCTCAAGCGCTGTGAGCAGGCACTACAAGTTTTCTGAGAAAGCCAGAGACACTCAAGAAAAGTGGAGTTATCCT
>NW_015505237.1:2458200-2459777 GCF_001515645.1 Sinocyclocheilus grahami
CTGTTGGTCTGTTTGACATCCTCCTCTCCCTCATATGAGAATGATGGGGGTGTTTTCTGGGGGCAGTGAGGAATAAGATTCATGGAGCAGAGTTGACTTAAGCATATATTACGGCTCACATGCTCTCATAATTCAATAAAGCGATTTATTAATGTAGGAGTTCTCAGTTGCCTATATTTTGGGTTGTTTATTTAATAAGTCTTGGACCGGCTTCAGGACCCTGTGATCTTCAAAGCAGTCTGAAAATGAAATGGGAGAGAAAGCATAACCTTCACAAAGTTCAAGTGAAACAGAACTTGTCAAACAATGGACTCTCTCCATCTTTTTATTATTTTTATTTTTCAATGAGTTGATATGAAAGGCATTGCCGTAAATGCTGCACGTTGTAAAACAGCGCACTATCCTTAAATAAGAATAAAGTAGGAAACAAGTGTGTTTAGCACCTCCTTATGCTGAGTGGCCACCAACCAAGACCAAACTGATGAGAAGCATTAGGCAACGATTGTTTTCATTTACTGAAGTGCACTTCCTCTATAAACCATTAACAGAGCTCAGTGTAAAATAGCACAGTTTTAGCTCCCAAAGCTCTCTCTTCCACATGTTAATCACATCTTGTCCAAATATCCGGGTTTTCCCAGGAAGTATGCATGTAATGTAATCTGTTTAAGCACGATCCTGTCTAGCTCACTCTCACTGGGAAAATCACATGGTGTGGTTCAGTTAAAGACCTCGTTGCTCTAAGGCCTGTTTGCTTAATGCTAGTGCACTTCTAAATTAAGTAAACTGAACATACAGCAGATGTACTCATTTAAACTGTAATTGATTGAAAGTATTAATTAAAAATTCAGGAAAATGGATTAAAAATATTGATGACTCATCTTGCGATGCTGGGCATATCCAATCCAATCAGATGTTGTCTAATTGTTCATTGATTGGGGAGGATTGTTATTGAGGGAGGAACAGCTGCTGCTTACTAGTAATAGCAAGTAGCAAATCATGGTTCATGGCTGTAATGTAAGCTAAAGAATATTGCCATTTTTTTCCCTTTCCAACTCTGCTTCCTGTTTCATTGGAATATATCAGCACAGGAAAGAAAGGTGTTTATCAAAGCAATTTTATATGTTATTTAAACAGCATTGACACAAAGTTTCTCAGGAAAGTGCAGAACTTAAACAAGAGATGGCAAAAGTTTATTGGGAAATTGCAGTTTTTTTGCGAGAAGTTTTTCTTAGGAAAATGCAATGCTATTGCCAGAGAGCGCAAAGTTTCATGGGAGAACTTAATATTTTCACGAGAGAATGCAATGTTTTCCGGGGAAACGCAGTACTTTTGTGAGAACACAAAAGTACGTTTCTCAGGAGAATGCAATGCACTTTTCTTTTGAAAACAATATTTTTTTGCGAGAGAATGCAAAGTTTCTTGGGAAATTGCAATGCTTTTGTGAGAAAAAAAAAAGTTTGTCGGGGAAAACAAAATTTTTGCAAGAAAATGCAAAGTTTCTTGGGCAAACGCGATGATTTTGCAAACGAAAATGCATAGTTTCTCGGGAGAACGTAATTGTTTTGTGAGAAAAAGTA
>NW_015505237.1:2459891-2475929 GCF_001515645.1 Sinocyclocheilus grahami
CTTTGCATGAAAGCACAACATTTCTTGGGGAAAAGCACAACATTTCAATGCAATGTTTTTGAGAGTACCAATGTTTTGCAAGCAACGCCAAAACATTTTAAATATATATATTTAAAATGTTTTGCCGCTGCTTGCAAAACATTGGTATTCTCTCTCAAAAGCACATTTTAAATATATATATTTAAAATGTTTTGGCGTTCCTTTTCTCTGATCATATTTTTTTTTCATCATCATATCCCCTTAGGGGCTCCATAGAGTAGCGATCAGAAATCTTCATATTTTCCTTCACCCATAATTAGTGAAGTGTGATAATATAGTCAGAGAGAATTGTGTGAGTGAATCTGTGTTGTGGCCAGCTGTGGCATGTCTTATGTTGCTGCAAGTTACTTCTGTCAACAAATTTCCCAAACTCTACCTTCCAAACAGACAGTCTCGCCAAGACTCACAGCATTGGTTGAGGACCTATTAGAGAACCGCCTCCAAGTTATTTGATTGGTTAACACGCACAGGTCATAGTTCACAGGCCTGCAGAGCTGTCAAATAAGTAGTATTTTAAATAGAAAACATTTAAAGCATTTTAAAGAGTCAAATATCCCATATCTGAGTGATTACATACATATTTAGTCATTCCATGGACATTCCTCTGATTTAACCCTTTCCTTTTCGTCATTTCCCCTTGTCCATTCTACTCTCAAAGCCTTACCTCATCTTTTTCCAACCATCCTTCGCAGTCTCACTCTCTGTTTTTTATATTTTTCATTTACATCCTGCCCTCCTTCTCTTTATTTTCCATCTTTTCCTGTGCGAGCACTCAGGGCTGGTTTGAATTAGGATTACATCTGCATGTGGATGCTTTTTACTGCGCTTTGAAATATAGAGTATGTACAGTACTGTGCATTACACCCAGAACTCATGACCCCTGATGCCTATAGATCAAGTCAAATCAGGAAATTCCTGACTAGCATAATCAAACATGACTCTAGGAATCATATCGCGAAGGGATCCATACAACCTGACCTTCTAAAACTTTTTTCATGCCCATATTTTCTGTGTCAAGGCAGTGAACTTTCTTCCTGGCTAATTCCATATTCTGAAACTACCGTCTTGTTGCATCACTGAATCAATCTTCCTTCGAATTTTGTCTCATCTCTGAGGGGGGTTATAGTGTTTGGTTAAGGCATGCATAGATGCTCTCACACCCACACACTGGCTGTAATGTGTTTGTACCACACTGGTCCATTACACCCTTATTGTGGCCCATTATTTGCACAGGAAGTCAGTGAAGCTGAGACTAGAGTCTAACAACTGAGTGTCACCCCAACATGTAGTGTACAATTAAAGGGATAGTTCACTCAAAAATGAACATTCTGTCATCATTGATTCACCCTAATGTTGATGCAGATTGTTGCTTTATTTGAAAGAACACAGTCTATTTTCGAAGAATCTTCATTATGTTGTTTCTATACACTGGGCTTGTGCTATTTTGTGCGTGGAATTTGTGTATGAACATTTTTATGAGCAAAACAACTCAAATGTATTTTAAATTTATGAACAAATGTAGGAACAAGAAACCACACTTGTGCAAAAAGCACAAACTTCTGGGTGGCTTTAGAATCTTGTTAAGATGAAATTTTAATTTTAAAGCAGACGTCATTTAGAATCCTCAAAATTCATGAAAATTAGAACAAGGATAAGAACAAAAAAAATCTCCTGCTTGTACAAATAGCAAATAGTTCATGCAGTCATTAGTGAATGAGACCCATTGTTTATAGTTTGTTAACCTTTAACAAAGTAAAAAAAAAAACACAGAGGTTGTACTGATTTTTGTGAATTGTGTGTGTGTGTGTGTATATATATATATATATGTACATACATACAGGGATGGGCAGTATTTATGGTACATGTATTTCAAATACAAAATAGTATTTTGTAATTTGTATTTGATAGGGTTGATGAAAATGGCTTCGTATTTTGTATCAAAATACTTTAGTGTTTTGTATTTTTGTAGTTTTAAAATACTGTAAAATACTTTGTAAGAAGTCTACATGATGACATCATAAAAATGCGGCCTCTGATGGGTGCCTACTCAATAGGCTAGTTTGCCCAGACTAGTTGAGATCAGATCAGAAAATTGATGCATATGGAAGAAGTTGGTCACGGTAAGAAACGTGCAGGCTGCCAGCTTTCCACATGATGACATCATAAAAATGCGGCCTCTGATGGGTGCCTACTCAATAGGCTAGTTTGCCCAGACTAGTTGAGATCAGATCAGAAAATTGATGCATATGGAAGAAGTTGGTCACGGTAAGAAACGTGCAGGCTGCCAGCTTTCCATCAATTTTTTTTGCATAAATTGCTATAATTTTTAACAGTTCATGTTAAGTTTGTGTTCGTTTTAGTAGCCTAGGCTAAATAGTTTACCAATTTACATAATGTTGTTGAAAACTATTATACCGAGCAGCAGCCCCACAATTAACATTAGCTAGCTACTTTCAGCCTATGTTAAGTTCGTCGGTTGTACACGGAAAAAATAATAATATAGCTTTTCAGTGTTGTACAACATTACATTTTAATGCCACGATATTGGTGTAATGGTCTAAACACGCGTGGAGCAGCAGCATTTACTGTGAGCCGCTCTGAGACACGGATATGACCGCGTGTGAAAGAGCATAGCTGCACACGGCAGCGTGTGTGTATTGTAAAACCGGTTTCACGCTGTTTCAAAACCACGTGAGCATAAACCGGTCGCAACAGGTAGTTTTTTGCCTCTTACTCCGATTTCGCATGGCATGTAAACGCAATAACCTGCTTTCTTTCGGCTTATTGAAGTGTGCATGTGTGATACGTGACAGGAACGCATCGTTAGTGCAGATTTAAGCGCATTTAGACCGTCTTAGCAAACGTCTTTCAGTAAAGAAAGAAGGAAATATATCACAAAAGCAGACTTTTTCATGACTCAGAAAATGATAAAAAAATGTGTTCTCATCTCGTGCAGCAGAAGTAGAAGTGGTTCAGTCACAATGCTGCGTTTATAACTGCATGAGAGGATAATATATGAGCTGTAAGTTTCCCGACATGTTGCAAGCTTAATTTAACATCACAATTGACCGATTTCGCATGGCATGTAAACGCAATAACCTGCTTTCTTTCGGCTTATTGAAGTGTGCATGTGTGATACGTGACAGGAACGCATCGTTAGTGCAGATTTAAGCGCATTTAGACCGTCTTAGCAAACGTCTTTCAGTAAAGAAAGAAGGAAATATATCACAAAAGCAGACTTTTTCATGACTCAGAAAATGATAAAAAAATGTGTTCTCATCTCGTGCAGCAGAAGTAGAAGTGGTTCAGTCACAATGCTGCGTTTATAACTGCATGAGAGGATAATATATGAGCTGTAAGTTTCCCGACATGTTGCAAGCTTAATTTAACATCACAATTGACAAGTGTATGGAATACTCGGAGTCAGGTATTGAAAATATGTATTTTTTGATGTCACTACAGGGAAATAACCTGATTTATAAATGAAGTCATGTAAGCGCAGCTTACTTGCATTGTCAGGTTACTGATGTGCATGTAAACGGGGAAAACTGGTTATTTTAATAAGCTGATATTTGTGAGTTATCAGCTTACTGGTGTG
This sequence comes from Sinocyclocheilus grahami, assembly GCF_001515645.1. NCBI lineage: Eukaryota > Metazoa > Chordata > Actinopteri > Cypriniformes > Cyprinidae > Sinocyclocheilus > Sinocyclocheilus grahami. The sequence goes on from NW_015505237.1 coordinate 2,463,529, forward strand.
CATGTAAACGTGCTCATTGACTGTCAAAAGGAGGGATTTGACATCTTTGGAGCAGTATCCCCAAGCACCTTTTTTGTGAGGTTTAACATGATCATCCCATCCTCAGCTCCAGTAGAGTGCTTATTTTCCTTTGCTGGACTGATCAACTGGCCCCATCGGCGATACCTAAATGCTACACTTTTTGAAAAACTTGTGTTTAAAGGCATCAGTAGTTAAAGAGACCTCTGCAATGTAGTCCACAGGCTACACACACACTCATTCAATACACTCCCTCACACACACACACACACACACTCAAAACATTCACACATAAGTTTGACTGTTTCTGTTAGAACGTTTCAAATGTTTTGGAATACCTGCTCTGTAGTATTCTCTTTTGGATTATAAGTAAATGTTCTTACTACACTATTAATGTGTATATTCAATACACTCCCTCACACACACACACACACCCACCCACCCACACACACACACACACACAAACTTACTTTCTCACCCACATTCACACATAAGTTTGACTGTTTCTGTTAGAACCTTTCAAATGTTTTGGAATACCTGCTCTGTAGTATTCTCTTCTCTTTTGGATTATAAGTTTCTTACTACACTATTAATGTGTATTGGTCCTGTATACTTCACTGGCTCTCAATAGATTCAGTGGTTGGAGTTGGGTTAATACTCCTTGACAAGTTCTGTTGCTACATTCTGATTACATTTCTGGCTACATTTAAAAACAAAACATATTGATCATTTAATAATTGTTGAAAAGCTAAAATGTTTGTTTTCAACTTCCAAATGGGTGTCCAATGGTTGATAAATAAATGTTTGATTGCTGAATATTGTACCCTAATTGAAGTAGCTGTTTAGTAGGATCATGATTTTGCATACCATTGCATACCTGACACATAATATATTATAATATTTATGATTAACATTCAAATGATTAATTAGTTAGAAACTTGTTGCTATGAATTCAGGTGCCATCAGTTGTCTTCTTATGAATGACTTGTTTGTCATTAAATCAGTGTTGCTGATGCAAAGTAGGCCCTTCGTTACCAAACACCAAGTAACTAAATTAGGATACAATTATGAGTCATTCGCAAACTGTTAAACATTAAACTGTTGGTTACTTTAAAACTAACCTTCATCTGGGAGATCACAGGGATATGTGAATATTTGATCTGTTAACTGATTGCATATGTCAGATTTATTGCATGACTCGGGCAGAGAAAAGCTGTTGCTATCAAACACTGTTTAGTTAATCATCTGAGTCAGTGCAATGGTGGAGGGATAGATCAAATAGGCCAATTGATGGAAGGTTTGCAAAGACATTTCATGCTCCCTTGTAAAAGTATTTTTTAGTATTTTTAAAATACAAAAATACAGTAGTTTATTTTGATACATGGCGTGGCTGCTGTATTTTGTAGTTTATTTTGATACACTTAAAATGAAGGTTAGGGTTACATTTTGATGTATCTTTGCCCAACCCTGTATGTATGTATATGTATGTACAGTGGGGAAAAAAAAGTATTTAGTCAGCCACCAATTGTGCAAGTTCTCCCACTTAAAAAGATGAGAGAGGCCTGTAATTTTCATCATAGGTATACCTCAACTATGAGAGACAAAATGAGAAAAAAAAATCCAGAAAAACACAATGTAGGATTTTTAAAGGATTAATTGGTAAAATATATATATACAGTTTGATTTCTGTGCGTATTTGGACATTTTATTTGCATCCTGGTGTTTTGTGTGATCACAAATTTTGCATTAAAAATGTGGATGGAACAATCTTTGATTCTCTTTTAAATTATGAGAGGGAGAGAGCTGCATAAAGGATATTGTAGCATAGAATTTCTGGCATATGGATTTGAAATGACAATTTTCATCTTTGAGAGCACTGATCCTTTAAATGTATCTTGTCTTCATCTTATGGGCAAATATGTTTTCTCTGGTTTGTAAACAGTTTAGACAGCAAAGAACAAATACAAAAGTAGGAAGAATGTGCTTCATGATTATTCACCGTAACATCGTTTGAAAGAGGAAGTGTTATTGCAGTTCACACAGAAACATGTGAGGATGCATCAAACTTTTATAAAATTTTAAACATGATTTTTAAAGATGCTTTTAATATTTCATCCACACAGATGCTTATATATGCATTGTTACTTACTGAACGTACATTAAGGATCGTCAGCGTGGTTGGTTATGTTTTGTTATGCTAATAAATGTGTTCATTCATTCTGTTTATAACATTTAAATCCTCTGAGATGACTAATATTTTCCTCTCTCAACAGTGGAGGGCTTTTAACTAGTTTTCCAAAGGCTTTTAACACATTAGGGCTACACATTTTCCCTTATATTGAGCTCATTTGCATACTTAATTAGTCCGTTTTATGAAATGCTTTTCCACAAAGGAATATCAGTTAAAAAAATCCCACACAAACTCTGCTGTTGGAAGCCTGCATGTGAAAACACATTAAAAACGAGACGCTCCTCTTGAGAACGGCGGCTGGAACGCTGCCCTGCCCCTTCACTTCATTTTGGCTCGATTAAGCTTGCAAATGTAACGTCCGCTTTTAAACATGTTAAAGAGTGAAATTACCCATCAGCCCCATGGCTAAGTGATGCTGACATCCCCATAATTATGTCCACGACATAGAAAATTAATCAGACGCACATCTGCGGAGACATATTTAAACATCTGTCAGTCACTTTGGCAACACATGATGGACAATTGTTACTGCTCTCCATCAGACACTTGTTTTTCTGCTTGAATATTTGATCACTTGCCGTTTATGAAAGATATCTCTGTGGCTGTAATGACTGTCTGCTCAGAAACGGTATATCAAATGGATTATTTATAATGCTGTTTGGCAAGCGAATCCATAACAATCCATATTCAGCGAGGGCAAAAAAAGTGTGATCACAAGACTTTATGATGGATTCTGAGCATTAACATTGATATACACCATTATACTTCACATACACACATGCGTGGACCATGTAGAATAAAGATCTCCTTCACACTCATGCATTTCAACATGGACGAGGTGTTAATTGCTGACAAACTGTAACTTTGACACCCTGATTCTGAGTACATTTAATAATTATCCTCGTTCTTAGATTATGTATGCTTGAAGATGTTTTATAGAGTTCAAATGTGTTCACCATCTCCAGCGTCTCCCCAAGACACGTGTCCATTGTTTTGTTGCAGCTCATGCATTTACTCACTTCGCCTTAGGTTTTTTCAAATGCCCACATTAACAGTGTCACCAAAAGCGTCTCCTAATTACGCTTGAAAAGCAATGTATGCAATTAACAAGATCCCAATTACGCTGAAAACGAAATCTGTTAGGCCTTGTGTGAGCTGGAGGGGTGAGGGTGTGAGGGCCTTTAGTTCATAATGGTTCCCTTTGCGTCATATTCTGGTCGAGAATCGCTCACATAGACAGGAAGACACTAGAGAGTAGGGCTACATAATTCAAAATCGAAATAAAACCGTAATCGTGATATGGCTTGTTATAGCTATGATCTGGTGTTTTCAGTGTCTCAGAGTGGCTCGGTTCACAGTAAATGTCATTTCACATAGACTCTCTGCACATCTCTGCATCTGCTCTGAGTTTGGGTTGCTTATAATGTGTATTTGGAAGTGCAGCTTGTGGTCAAACATCTTCCCAAACTTGTAATGAGAAGTGCTTATAAACCGGCTGTTGTCAACAAACGAGAAGCTTTTAAGGGCTCCCTGCAGTTTACCACCAAAAATAAAAGCTCTATGGTTTTAAGAAATAAAGAAACTCCAAATTAAATAATAGTATTGGAATGTAGTAAAATAACATGATTTTTATTTTTTAATTAAAACCTGGTGGGGGGTCTAAGTTTCTATTTTACTGTGAAATAAAATAGTTGATATTTTTTAATAAAAATAATTGTATTTATAATTATAAATATATTTAAATTATATATTTTTATAAATATTATATTTAATAATTTATAGTCATTGATATGTAATCACAATATTTTGTGCAGCCTTACAAACAAGCACAGCAAACCTTGGATTTTTTCTTTTTGGTTACACTTTATTTTAAGGTGTCCTTGTTACATTATAATTATACATTTAAGTACTGAGTAATATTAATTAACAACACATACTTACTATATGGGTAGGTGTGTATGGTTGCACTTTTTATTATTATAATAGCAATTACATGTAACATGTAACAATAGTGTTACCATATTTTTTACATTCATTCATTCATTTCATTTTACTGTGAAATAAAAATACAGTGAAAGTAATATCTAGTTTGATATTTAGTTAATAATAATAATAATAATAATATTTTTATAATTATATTATATATTTATACATCTTTATAATTATTATATTTAAACATGTATAGTCATTGACATATAATCACAATATTTTGTGCAGCCTAACAAACAAGCACAGCAAACATTCATTCATTCATTCAAAATCACAACCATCATTTTTATAAAAGGAACCACTTTTTCTTCAGAATTGCACTAATAATGCCTTTTAATTCATTTTGAATTCTCGAATTTTGGCAAACTGAATGCAGAATTGTAATTTTAAATTTGTAGTTGATTCATATAGCTATGCTGGCAGAACATTTTCCCAGAATGCCATTTCCAGTGGCATTACAATTTAGTAAAACCATCTTCCTGTCATTCAGCTTTATCATCTTGTGAGGTGTGGCCAATTCAAACAAATTACATTTCTCATTCATAAATTTAAAGGAGCCAGTTCTTAAAATGATAATTTTGTCCAGTGCTGCTTTATACTGACTACTATCTGTAACACTTTTATTTACCAATGCCTATGTAGAAGTGCATCTTTCATGTCCGTGTTTGTCACCCATTATGATTTTCTTCAAGGTTTTAGCAGGTCATGTGATCACAAAATGGCAGCCACCGTGAGGGGAGACCACTCTCATTTAGAATAAAAATAACTTTTTCTGGGTCGTTTGGTTGGATAAAGTGTTTGTCTCAGCATTATAAACTTCTTGGTCAAAGTACTATTAATTAATTTTGTTGTAAACTTTTTTTATGTGAAATAATTGCTTGGTGCACAATGAATTCAGTTGTGTCCTCTGTATAACCCTTATGTGGCACTAAACAGCCCGAGTTTTATTCATGTGGTCTTTTTACGTAACTCTCAGTGGTAACTGTATATCATCAAAACATTGTATCTTGTAATTTTCATAATTTACTGTTGTGGTCTTCATTACTCAACGCCTCCCTATAGTTACCCAGGAAGAAAAGCTCGTTTTTTTTCACCAGTTTGGAGTGACTTATGAGCTTTTGAAGGTACCAAGTGATGTTTTGTGCTGGGAGTAATTTCAAAGGATGTGGCTGACAATCTCTAATCGACTGTGTAACACAAAGAGACTCTTAAATAAAACGGCTGCTTATCCTGAGCTTACCTGGAGGAGATGAAACATGTCAAGATACGCTGCTTTGAAAAACCGGGGGTCTGGCTTTGCTGTGGTCTCTCAGACGTCGAGCAGCCACATGTGCGGTTAACGTATGTGTGTGTACGTGTGGGAAGTTTTTTGCCTTTGTATGTCTCTGGCAATGCGCTGGACTCCCACATAGACTTTCAGATCACAGGAAAGATATGGATGGCAGATCGCAGGCCTACAGATGTACACAAAGGAAGAGGAAAGTAGTCGTGTGCTCCACACCGTCTGCGCTATGTGAGCTCTGTGTATGGCAAGATAGAAGCTTCACGTCTATTTATCTATGTCTATATATATGTTTTTAATGTATTTATGTTTTATGTACAGTAAAAACAGTAATATGGGGAAATATATTCAAATACAAAAATGGTTATTTTACAATGTTGAAAACAGTTGTGCTGCTGCCTTTTTTAATTTAATTGTATTTATTTATTTTTAGGATGCTATGACTAAAAGAAAGCAGCAGCAAAACGGTTTTCAACAGTGATAATAATTAGAAATGTTTCTTGAACAGCAACATAAATAAATAAATGAAAAAAATTTGAAATAAAAATATTTTGTAACATTAATATAATAATAAAGACTTTAATATAATACTTTCAATAATAATGGCTTTACTGTCACTGTCCTTGCTGAACAAAAGTACAAATTTTCCAAAAACAAACAAACACAAACAGTATAAGCCCAAATCTAATAGAAGCTAATTATTGTTTGTACTTACGTCAACCAATGTAACAATTCATAGAGACTCAAAATATTTAAATGTTGTACAGTGAGTCAAAAATATGAATATATAAGTTATGCTATCATATTATTGTCATATTTTAATAGCAGTGTTAATGGCTGATAAAACTAATACTAATAATAACAACATCAGGAAGACAAATCTCTCTCTCTCTCTCTCTCTCTCTCTCTCAGGGTTCTTGGTGGGGGGTCTAATTTAAAACCTAACAAACTTTGTGTGTGTGTAAGAAATATTTAGCTTGAAAAGTGTGCCTACGATGTTTCTTTAAAATAAATTCCACTTGCTTTGATATTTTGTTATCTTAAGCAGCACTATTCTCAAGTTTTAAAGAGTGGCTTAAGTGTGCAAATACATCTTGGAGCCCCTGTATAGCTGTTTGAAATCTCTCTGCCAATCAAAACAGGCAGCTGAATGCCTACATGGCTAAATCAGGGTGTTAGCCAATCACAACAAAGCTGCACTGTTAGTTGATCCTACAGAGCAGAGAGTGAGCTGCAGAGAGCATTTGGTTTTATTTATGCTATACTGTCCTTACAGGCCTTTTGCCGCCCTGGTGGAGAGATTTTTTAACTGTCTTGACTGTGTCGGTTTTCTCTCAGTGCATGAGGGTATCGATGTGGTGGGTCCTTATTTCCCCCGATTATGAAAGCTAGGTTTTGCTGAGCAGGAAGAAGGAAATGGCCCTTACATATCTTATATTCTGGATCTGTGGCCCTGCTAACACACACGTATACATCTTTCATTTATGTTTGTTTCTCTTGAGGTGCAAAACTCCCACATTCAGGATGCAAACTGTCAAGAAAGCAAGCAGGATTTTTTGGGAGTTTGGTATCAGATAACAACTTCCTGTCGACTCTCCACATCATGAAACAATTGTCCTGCTGAGACACTGTTTGATAAAAATAGGCAAATGATTTTAAATGCTGTCGCAGGTGGATTGGAGAAGATTTATGTATGTATGTGCATTTATATGAATAGCCAAAGGCATTCTTACCTAAAATAAGCAGACCTAAATATCATATTCTTACTAACAGTCTGAGCTTGTTTATACCCTATTGTTTTGGTTACGTCACACATTTGCTTCCTGGCAAATATATATAAAAAAAACAGCCACCCACGCTAAACAAAAATAGCTCTTTTTCATTCTCATTCTCATGTTAATAAGTCTCTTTTTAATCTTTCCCTCTACATGCAACCACTTTCCTGTTGCCTGGTCTCTCACCCGTAGAGAAGTCTATCCAATTCATTTTACCCATCTGCCAATCTCAATCTTAGTGATCAGCTCTCATCTTCTCATCTCTCTAACTGTATCCAATCAATTATATTCTCTAATCAGTCCTTTACTGTCATCACTGCAAATCTGTGAGCAATCCTCCTCTTTTAATGCGGCCTGTAATACCAGGAATGGGATTTAACTGCAATAATATACGCAGGAGGTTATGAAGGCATTATTCATGGAACGGAGGCTTTTACCCATCAGCCACTGCAGAGTAAAGTAGTTAATAGAATGAGGCATGTGAAGTACAGGGCAGATCCTATCAGGTCTGTTAAATGTAAGTATTAGATCCATTTAAAAAAATGAATGAATTGTATACATTTATTTAAAATATTTAACTATGCAATTGTCTATTTTGCCAGTTTTGAGTGTCGGTTTGAGGAGAATGCAGCAGACTGTGACAATCTGCTATACTTTGCTGGGACTGTAAAGCACTGAATTGCTCTTTAAAATGCAGAAAGTGTGCTCCATTACACTGTCTTATCTTAATATATGCCTGATCTCCATCATTTGATAAATTACTCTTGCCATAATTAATAGAAAATTTAAACAAACATCTTTTTTTAAATGAAATTCTGTTTATTGCCTGCTTTCTGTGAATGTTAATTGCGGCAGTCAAATTGAGCAGAGGTTTGTGAATAAGGAGCAATCTATAATGAGCCTAATTTACATATAAAGGAGGCGTGTTTATGCCAAGAAAAAAAAATGATGGCCTTAATTTAAATACTGATGGAACAGCTCAGTTCCAGCACATTTAGCACCTGGTTAAGCTGGATGGTGGTTAGTGAATAAGAGGCAAAAGTGGTGCAGCTGTTTAGTGAATTTGCCCCTTAAATATATAGATTCTAGCTTTATGCACGGCCCTGTGTCATAAACAGTGCCTGTGTGAGAGATGTCATATTATGTGAAAGTGTTTTGTTGAATCAGCACAAGGTCTCAGCACTACAGCAACCCTGAGGCCAGGATGTTATGTTCTTAAGGAGGGAGACTGTTAAATTTAATTGACACGTCCAACTGGCTGCTGATCTTCATTTGTTTTACAGTCAGACAATTAAGCTGCAGAACACACAAAAAAAATAATTGTTAAATACCACAGTATGAATAATACATACAGACGACTCTTCCATTCTCTCTATCACAATGGCTTTATCACCGGCAAATGCGCTCTGTAAATCAACTGGGACGTTTGCACACAAAGCCCTGTTGGATAAAACATTCCTTATTCTAACACTTTTACTGACCCATAAAGTTTCAGGGGCCATTCCAGCACAAATTACCCAGCAGAATGTGAACGCTAAATATGAGACAGAGATATCCATTGCTTTCTGGTCCCCTTGATTTAAGATTATTTGCATTCTGCCTGGCTTGACAAAGAGTCCATTCAAATTGTTTATGGAAGCATCACGGCCGTTCCTTACGGGGAGAAAGACTGTAATAAAAACAGAAAAACACCATTGCGGTGTTGGCAATATGTGAAATATGTAGATCTCTGAATTCTGTGGTATGACAGAGTCGGAAAAAGTTGAATGATGCTATTTGCTTGCAATTTTTTAGGCAGTATGTTAATATTACTACTTAACTACATTCTTCTATCATGTATGTCATGAGTGGCATAATGGACAGTGTGCTAATTTCCTGGCTCAGCATTTGCTGTGGAAATAGTTTGTGAAGAAGATTGTGTGTGTGTGTTTGAGAGTGTGGGGATGTGAATTTCTTGATAAGAAGCTAAAGCTGTCAGTCGGAGCCACTCAAATGGCGGTGACTTCATGGGGGATTTTTGTAGAAGCGGTTTCTCTGTTTGGATTGTGTCTATTTTTAAACTCTTAAGGCTTTTTGGGTGGAGCGAACTCAGGAACTGAGGGCAAGAGTTTAATGTCTCAGAGACTGGGCTCCTGAAGTCACATGCTGGACAAGAGAGACAGATAGAGATTGAGTGAGTAATTGAGTTCATGATTGAATGAATGAGTGAGACAAATGTGAAATGAGTGCACAAATGATTGAGTTAGTGAATCAATCAATGAATCCGTACATGATTGAATGGATGAACAAGTGTGTGACTGAGTGAAAGTTTGATTGAGCAAATCAATAAGCTAATGTGTAAACAAGTGAGTGAACAAATGATTAAGCTAAAGAATGAGTAAATGAGTCGGCTATGTTTGAATGAGTGAGTGGATGGATGGATGGATGGATGAATGAATGAATGAAGTGAGTAAGTGAACAATTGAGCTAATGAGCAAAATTATTTAGTGAGTAATGGGTGTTTGAGTGAGCTAATGAATGATTGGGTGAGTGAGTGAATGATTGAACAAATTTGTCATTGAGTGAGTGAGTGAGTGAGAAACTGAATGAGTAAATTAGTCAGTAAATAAATGAAGGAGTTAGCAATGATTGAGTGAATGACAGTAAATAGTAAATAAAAGTAAATGACTGACAGTGAGTGAGTGAATCAGTAGGCTAATGAGTGAGTGAGCTAATTAGTGACCACAAGTGCGTGGACAACTGATTTGGTGAATAAGAGAGTGAATGAACGAGTAAGCAAATGATTAAGTGAATGAATGACTGAGCAAATTTTAGTCATTGACTGATTGAGTGAATGAATGAGTGAGCTAATGAGTGACACAGCAAGTGAGTAAACAGCTGATTTAGTGAGTAAGTGTGTGAATGAATGAGTGAACGACTTGGCTATATTTAAGTGAGTGAATGAATGAGTGACTGAGTAAATGATGTGATGGATGAATGAGTGGGTGAGTGAATGACTGATGGAGTAAATGAATGAGTGAACTAATGAGTGACTGAGCAAGTGAGTAAACAAATGATTTAGTGAATGAGTGTGTGAGCAAGCTAATGAATGAGTGATTAAATGAGTCAATGAGTGAGCTAATGAATGAATGATCTAATTAGTGGGTGAGTGAGTCAGTAGGCTAATGAATGAATAAGAGTGACTAGTGAACGAGTGAGGCAATGATAGTGAACAAATGATTGAGTGAGTGAATGAATGAGCGCAAATTATAGTGAGTGGGTAGGTGAGTGGTTAAGTGAGCAAATTGTGTTCATGAATGAGTGAGTGAAGGATTGAGTAAGAGAGTGAATTGATTAATGAGTGACTGAACGAGTAAGCAAACGATTGTCATTAAATAAGTGAGCGAGCGAATGGATGAATGAGCAAGCTAATGAATATGAGTGTGTAGCGAATCAGCTCATGGGGAAATATGAATAATTAACCATAACTAGTTATAATTAACTAGTCATATTTTAGATCCACTGTAGATATTTAGCTGACCACTCAGGGTCAACCGTCTTGTCAATTCTAAGAACGTTAATTTCCTGGTTAAAGGAAATAACTTTCTTACTGTACAATTCTATAAGTTTGTAACGTAAATCTGCATGATTATTGACTCCGGTTATGAGTAAACAATGAACACGTCAAGGTGAATAATTAATTGAGTTAGCTATGGGTGAATGTAAATAACTATGTAAATAACTGACAGCTAACAAGTAAGTGACGGAGTGAATAAGCAAGCTATTTAGTAATAAAATAAGTGAGTGAGTGATTGAGAAAGCGAATGAATGAAAGAGTGAGCAAGACAACAAGTGAACATATGATTGGGTGAGTGAATTAATGAATAAGTAAATAAGTAAGATAATGCGTAAGTGAGTCAGAAAATGAGCAAGCAAATTAAAGTGAGAGTGTGAGCAACATAGATAAGGAAGCAAACCTTGCATTAGCAAGTGGTCAGGAGTCCATCATTTTGTCTCCGTTAAACTTCACTGGAAAAACACAATAACAAATTATGTCATAATGCTGAAATGTTAAACGTTCATGTCACGCTGAGCTTGAGGGAATCCATTTTTCGCTGTATTTAACATGACATCATAACCTTGCGAAGCCACAACATGAAACACCCTGCCAACACAACAGGGCCACATCTAAACACACCTCTCCTAAATATAGATCCCAGATCTGCTCAAATAGTCTGTCGAAGTGCAGCGTAGCAGTTTTATTTCTGAAGCCTTGGCTCACATTGTTGTTGACTTTGTCTATTTTCACAGTGGCCTGTATTTCCAGTAGGGGTGTATTTATAGGTGCTTTACCCAGAATATGCCATGTGTAAACCATAAATAATTAGAGCTACTTTCCTCACCACCATCTCCAACAAAGCAGGCTTTATTAAAACCATCACCACCGTGGTCAGCTTCACTGCAGCCCAGTCCCACAAACCTCAGCTCCTGCCCTGGCGGACAGGTTACGAGAGGACCCGGACACAGGCGGGGGGATCTTATTGGGAATCAACTGGAAAAATACTAGCACTGAATACTGAACTGAGTAGGAGGTGGTTACATCTCATGAAGTCCTGTAAGATTAAAACCATATGTTGGGTCAGAATTCTCTTTTTCTCAGTACTCCGTCTGGACTTTCCCCATTAAAATATGGACTATGCAGAGTGGGTTGTTTTGACAATGTGTTATTGCCAGAGACATTTAGATAAGGACTGAGGAAGAGCAATTGAGTTTAGGCTGAGGTTGCGTATGTGTGGTATCTCACAGGCAGGAGAGAGAGGGATGTTGTAAGGTCAGTGCAGTACACACAGCTCCATTAGTGAGTGTTATGACAGGAGCTGCTGGGGTCAGAGCAGGACAGTGTCAGCTGTATATCTCTGATTGCTCTGTTTGATTGTACATCTTCCATATTTACACTGCTCGCACTGTGAACGCTCTTTGAATCTAAACATTTTTATTCTCTATTATCTGATTTCCTCTTGCTCAAACTCAAACATGCTCCACTGTTATCCTTTTTTACTAGAACAGGTCAGGGGAGTGTGTATAAAGGGTTCAATTAGTACGCCTCTGACTGCGTGCAACCCCCCCCCCCCCCCCCCCCCCTCCCCACAACAAACAACCGACAAAA
>NW_015505237.1:2476327-2497190 GCF_001515645.1 Sinocyclocheilus grahami
CCCGCCGCCCCCCCCCCCCCCCCCCCCTTTTATGAAAAAAAAGCGAAAAAAAAAAAACTCTGCTTGATTACTTCAACTCTGTAAATAAAAACAAACAAACAAAAATCTAATTAAAATAATTACATAAAGCGAGTCTATTTTGAGAACTTGTTATTGCCTATTTATTTTTAGATGCTTTTTAGATAATTACAAAAATGTATAGTGAGGTTTTACTTCACTATTACTTTTAATAAAATTGTAATGTAATTATATGTCAGGAGAGTGACATATAATTTTTTTTCATTATACTAGACTTTATCTAATCAAAAAATGTCTTATTTTTATTTTTATTTTTGAGTGCAAATTATCTGGATATGTTCTTGAAAGCTTTTTTAAAATTCATCCATAGAGGCAGCCGTGTGTGTGATATTGATTTAGCCACACTACACATTTGCCTGCACTCTAGGCTATATGATTTTCATAAAGTACTCATCTACATTTTCAGTAAGTCAACAAGGTTGCTTGTTAACGTCACTTCGAGTAGGAGACGTTTAACTGCAGCTTTCGTGACTGGAATATACCCAGCAGAAAGAGCAACAAATGTGGTCAGCCAATTGAACTGTCATTATATGTGCCCGCCATGAACTGGCAAAGGTGCCTGAAGGAAGCTGTACCACCTGGCGTAACTTGCCAGAAATGACCCGTCATGGAGAAAAGCCTGACAGCTCGCTATCATACCCGTGTCCCGCTGTTTAAATAAAAAGACAACCATGTGCTCGCATGTGTGCTTGTCAGTCTAAATGGCCTCTTTCTCTTCGGCTTCCAGGCTTGTATGTGAGGGACTGTGTGTGTAAGCATACGGTGTTAAAACTGTGTTTGGCTCCAGCGCAGCCGTGACTTTTGGCAGGGATGTGCATGTGGCTCGGTGCGTGTGTGTGATCTCTCTTCATGGCCAGAGCTACTGCTCCCTCCTGGCCAGCTCAGTCAGTGCACTCTGGCCGATTGAGCTCAAATGCGAGTTTGACATTTCGTCCGGCTGTAGGCATAGGCCCGGGCGACTTCTTTTCCTTTTCTGTCAGAGAGCTCTTAAGTCGACCGTGTGGGCGGAAACCTCCCTGCTGAGCTCCCACCCGGTCGTAACCCTGTCATAACCCTCTCTGACAGCCTCGCAGATGGTGGGGAAAATGGGGGTTAAAACCCAGAGGCCACATCTTCGCATCCCCACCTCCCCCGGATTCCCCTGAAAGTCAGAATGACCTTGCGCTGCCATTCTATCACGCACAGAGGGAATGATGGATCGGGGGATGTGAAAACCAGACTTGGGTCACATATGCACTTTAAAGATTTGGAAAATAACTATTTGGGGAGAAATGATTTGGAGGATGTACATCAGCACTTATCAGCTCTTAAACGGAGCATGCAGTTACCTTAAATATGGATGAGGGTTGGGGTCAGAGGAATGCGGTATTGGCTCCTGCGAGAGACCCGGGATATCTGGCAGGCTTAAAGTCTAAGCCTGATCCACGGCTCACAAGTGAGGGGGTGGAAGGAAATTCTGAATATCGTGATTTACAGTATCTGCAAGCCTCATAACATGATCCTTCAGATATCTCTTGTGGTATTTTACAGTACATGTCCTTTCAGGCTGTTTAACAAGGTATCTCTTTAAAAAGCTTTTACTGATCATAATTACTAAAATTGGGCTCATACAATATCAGGTTTTTACTACTGCACTATAATATCGTGGCCAAATTAATTAATAATAATGAAATTATCATGATGTCTCCAGAAATGTTGAAAAATAAATAAATGGTGTCAGTTAAATTATTCTTTATTTATTCATTTCCTCTGATGAATCACACTAAAAATATCTAATTTATATATATATATATAGAGAGAGAGAGAGAGGTAAAAAAAAAAAAACACTGACAAGCAAACTTTTTTTTAAGTGCGGGTAAGGTGTCTTGCTTTCACCTGTCAGCAAATCAAATTAGCCTTGTGGCTTTACAACAGGAAAAAGGAAAGAGAGAGAGAGAGAGAGAGGTAAAAAAAAAAAACACTGACAAGCAAACTTTTTTTTAAGTGCGGGTAAGGTGTCTTGCTTTCACCTGTCAGCAAATCAAATTAGCCTTGTGGCTTTACAACAGGAAAAAGGAAATAAAAGGAAATAAATGATGTGTGTAAGTGAATCTCATGAGAAATGTTGTCACATTTCACATATAAATAAATAAATACTATTCTATATATATGTATATATTTAATTTGTTAATATTTATTCATTTTCAGCTCTTTAAATGATTAAGTGTGTTTGTTAGCATGCTTGTGTAGTGGCATTGAATTTGTGATCAAGTATTGTCAAATTTCACTGGTGTTGGTACTGAAATTTTAGTATTGTGACATCCAACTAGGAACATTTCTCATGTCGGTTATTGTCTTTCCAAAACTGCCACAGTTGATTTTACTAAATTAGTTCAGAATTGGCTTTCACATCTCATTAGCAGGAGGCAATTTCTGGTCCATTGCTTCTGTGCAATGCATGTTAAAATCTCAGCTCAAAAATACAGGAAAACTGATTGATTGAATCACTAGAAATAAGTGAACAATTTTGCTCAGAATGAACTAAATGACCCTGGCTGTGATAAAAAGCCCATAAACTGAAAAAAAAAACAATGAAGTGCTCATACGGTTTCTATGGCCTAGAAGGTTTGAGGAGGGGCCACATTGGCTAATATGTGATGCAAGCTAGTTGAAATCGAGTGGTACCCAACTGGCTTGTTCTGTATGGCCACCTCCACTTGTAATACCTGTCTGGATTCTGACAGTTTAAGCAATGGTGAAAGCTGCTTTTATAAAGAGCATCCAGCAGTGGATTCATAGGCCATTTAAGCCTATTAATATGATTTATGGTTCAGGTGGTGAAATGTTAAGATTCGCTCTCACAGGATGGAGTGAATGAATGACCTGCTAGTTGGAATAGAGGAAAAGTGTGCGCTTTAACAAATTAAGCGACGGCTCCTGAAACCAGTGGTGCAAAAGTAAGAGCTTGTAGCTGGGAAAGTATCTTTGACAGCTGACAAGTTTGTCAAGTGTGTGTTTACACCCAACACACTCCAAAAAGGCCACGGGAAATAGTGGAGCTGAGGGTATAGAGTCTCTTCATATTTGTGAACTCATAATCTACAAATACAGTTCCCTTTCTAGATGTAGATTAATGCACAAATAAATTCCGAACACAGTAAATATACACTTTTGAAAATTGCGCTTCCAACCATTCCAGAAAAAATAACACATTTTTATTAACAATGTATGACTTGTTTATGTGCTGCCACTTTTTAGCACCACCCTCATATTTCTATGGTTATGATTATGCTGTTGTTTGAGGACATTATTTATTTGTTATTCTGGCATTTTTTGTAACATTTATTGATATTACGGAACTTAATGGGGAGAATGCAGGTTAGCATTATCAGAAAACTTTGCAAAACACTTACCAATGCCAACTACTAAGTCAAATTTATTTATGTATTGCTTTGCTTTTTACAATACACGTTGTTTCAAAGCATTTTTACAGAAAGTCATGATGTTGATATCTTAATATCGTCATGCCTTATACTTGTATTTAGCAGATTCGAGCTGGATGATTAATCTAGTTACCCTATGTTCATCCTATCTGAGTGTACTGTATGTATGCAGATGTCACTGGTGTACTTATACATCCAAATTTATACATTTTGTGGCAAAAAAAAAATCAGGCATTTTAGATTTGCTATATGGTATGTAATCCCTTTACATGAGTGTACTTAAGGTATGCAGATGAAGTTGGATATATATCCAACTTTATATATAGAGCTGTGCGATGATACAGTTGTGATGATATCTAAACAATCACACAGCCAAGATTTGCTATATAATACATAATGTTTAAAAATGAGTGTACTATATGTGACCAAGCAAGGTTGGATATACTTATAGTCAGTGTTGGGGAAAGTTACTTTTAAAATTAATGCATTACGTTATTTTTGCATTACTTTTGGTCACCTGGGTTGGGCCTGCTTATTTGTTTTTTAATTAAAAAAAGACAGTAGAGCTGTCAGTCAATAAATTGGAAAACAAAGTAACTTGCGTTACTTATTTGAAAAAGTAACTAGTAAAAAGTATGCGTTGATATTGAGAATTATGACTTTTTTTTTCAATTTATAAAAGCCAAAGCATTACTGATCTAAGCCTGGCATTATCATACATTATCATAAGTAATTAGTGTTTTGGATATGTACAGTGTACACAATCTCCAGAGTCATAATGAAAAAAACTTCTGTGATCTTCTTGATCTCATTCGTGGCCCATGTTAGTGTGAGTACAGGGCTGTATTATGGACCGGACCAATGGGACCAGTGCCCTGAGGCCTCAGACTATCAGGGACCACCAAAGCCTCGTAGCCAGACTTCCAAAGGAAACTGGGCCCTTAGAGTATACAGTGTTAGCTGACCACTAGGGCCCCCAGGCCCCTCAGCATGCAGCACAAGATAGGGCCCTCGGCTACTATTTTTAGTCATGTAACGTTAGCCTATCAAACCACACATTTTATAATATTTTTAGCCTTGTCTCTTAAAGTATGATAATGTGTGTGCCACTGGGGGGGTCTTCAAAGATGAAATGCCTCACAGGACCATGATCCAACCCTGCATTCATTATTGCCGCTACCAAAATTGCCCAAGCAGAGACCTGGAGTACCTGCTCATTTTGGCAACTCGTTCTATTTTTCATTGTATGAAATGATGTTTTGAGAAAGCAATCGACTAAAATTCAAACATTCATCAACATGCTGCAGTAGTACGTTTTAACGTTAATCATTTCCGCACCAAAGGAAGCTGCCTTCTTCTGGTGTTTTCACCGTCTGGCAATTCATTTGCATCTTGCATGCCCTGCTAGGGTTAAGCATATAAGACGAAAGGAATTATTACCACGCATTTGAATAGCATGTTGCAGTCTCTCCAGCCACCCCCAGATTGATCGATTGCTTTGTTTATCGTTAATAAACCCATCTGTGATAAATCTATTTTCCCCCTCTCCTTCTCGTTCCATTTATTTAGGCATAATTATGCATTAATTGACGCATGGCTGGTTCTGATTGTGTCAAACGATCCATGCATTTAGTTGGATATGTACAGCGCGCAGCCCAGATGCTCACAATGGGGAACGTGCTCATTAGCCGCCTGCTCCACAAAAGCCTCAATGACTTTCTTTTGTGTGTCTCTAGATGAGGGGAAAGGCTTACTCTACAGGGACTGAGTTATCCTGATGAAAAAAAGGTGATCTGTGGTTATAATGTTCATCTACAAATGGTTGTGTGCCACCCCATTGTCTGCTCTCACTGAGTTCTCCTGCCATGGCCTACTATTAATCTATATGCGAGCACTACACAATGTATAGATAATGGTTAACGCTTTTTAACCTGATGGTTCTGACAGTGATTCTGTATGTTGAAAAAAATTGGCTGCTTGTTTCGAGACAATTTTGCTATTTAATTCCAACCTACATGTTCCTATTATATTACGCCAAGTTCCTAACACATTTTCCTACACTGTTATCCTTGTATGAAAAGTCAGTTTCATTCTCTGAATGAAATGGTGAGATAAAGTTCAAAATGAAAAATAAAGACACAATGTCTGAATTATAAAGTCGCAATTTTGAGATATTAAGCCACAATGTGAGATATAAAGTTGCATTTGTGCATATATATATATATTTGCAATTAGGAGTAAGAAAGTCATGAAGTCTCATTTGTATGGTTTAAATTCACAATTATGAGAAACAGTCACAATTGTGAGATGTAAAGTCACATTGTAAATTGTACATTTAAAATTACAAGGTATAATGTCACATTGTGAGACGTTAAGTCACAGTTATGAGATACAAAGCCACAATTGTGAGACAAAGTTGCAATTATGAGTATTTAAATCATAAAATCAAGTCTCAATTGTGCAATATAAAGTCATACCCATACATAGTCACAATTACTAGAAAAAAAACCCTGATATTGTGAGAAATAAAGTTGCAATTGTGAAATATAAAGTCGGCATTAGGAGAAATAAAGTCACACTGTGAGATAGGAAGTCGCAATTATGATAAAGTCGCATTGTGAGAAATAGTCACAAGTATGAGAAACAAAAGCAGCAACTGCGAAAAGCAAAGTCGCAGTTTTAAACTATAATGTCACATTTCAAGGTAAAGAGTCAAAATTACAAGAAACAAAGTCACAATTGTTAGGTATTAAATCACGTTGTCAATTGTAAAGTTGCAATTATACAAAACAAAGTTGGGAAATATAAAGCCGCAGTTCTGTGAAATAATGTGCCAATTGCTAAAGTCTTAATTACCTTTTTTTTCATTTATTTATATTTTTGTAGGACTTCCATATTAGACACACTCCCATTTTGTTAACAAATTGTCTGACACTAATTTTCAGCTTCTCATTGATTATGTCCACTGGAATTGGTGTCCATATGGCCTATACAAGCTAAAGTAGAGCTACTCTCCATGTAGAAATGTCTTGACCCTGAGTAACTGAATGATTAATGATAACTTGAGCGTTGCTGTTTTGATGTGGAGATGTAATGAGAGGGGATGCGTTCACCTTGCCCTAGGCCTCGCTGGGAGGTAGATGGACCAGATGCACGTCCAATCCAATACCTCAGTCAATGTTTGGCTTTCTTTAAAGATGAATGCTCTACGAGAATGGATTCAAAACACACACCTCCCATTCCTCACCGGGAGCCAACATTTGATCATAGAGCAAATATCAGCTTGTGCAGAATTCATTTTAAAACTGAATGCTAACATACAGGTTTGGAAATATAATAATAATATTAGTAATGTTTTGGAAAGTCTGTGAGTTTGATCTGATATCCCCGGTTGGTCTTGAAATGTGTTTGTATGTGGTCACTGTTAAGTGTTGTTTTCTATCTGAGTTCAATTCAGTCCCTGGATGGATGACCTTGCTTTACCCACATGTCTGTCAAATGTGCAGACACAACATGGACACACCATGCTATGTTTGAGCATGTGTGTTTGTGTTTGAGCTTGTGAGCGTGAGCGTGAGCGTGCATTAAGGGCTTTCATTTTGACCTAGTTTGACTTGCCACTTGTGTTAGCTTCAAACCTACTGACCCCCATTCACCCGGAGTAAATCTGCCACTGTCACTGTCTGCATCAGTCAAAGCCGTGTTTCAGTGCACATACACGCAAACCACTCACTCTGCCTTCAATCCCCTGACCACAGTTCAACCACAAACGGCAGGCAAAACAGCAGTGTCATCTACACCATATTGGGAAAAGTGAATACTGATAATAGAGTTTAAACCTTATTCAGGTGTTTTTTGATGGAGCTAAGATCAAGTAGAAACAAGACTGAACAGAATATGTAGTCATTTAATAAAGGAATAGTTCACCCAAACGAATTAAAATCTGCTGAAAGTTTAGTCACCCTCAGGCCATCCAAGATGTAGACGATTTTGTTTCTTCATCAGAACAGATAAAGAGAAATTTAGCATTGCATCACTTTCTCACCAGTGGATCCTCTGCAGTGAATGGGTGCCGTCAGAATGAGAAGCCAAACAGCTGATAAAAACATCACAATAATCTACAAATAATGCAAGAATGTCAAAAACTGTTTTTAATAAATTCATCACGATGTTTTTTAACTTCAAACCATTGTTTTAAAGCTAAAATATGAGTCCTTTGTCCATAAAATTGCTTACTGCAGTGATTACGGAGAGAAATATGCACAGATCTATGTTGAAAAAAAATGGCTGCTTGTTTCGAGACAATTTTGCTATTTAATTCCAACCTACATGTTCCTATTATATTACGCCAAGTTCCTAACACATTTTCCTACACTGTTATCCTTGTATGAAAAGTCAGTTTCATTCTCTGAATGAAATGGTGAGATAAAGTTCAAAATGAAAAATAAAGGCACAATGTCTGAATTATAAAGTCGCAATTTTGAGATATTAAGCCACAATGTGAGATATAAAGTTGCATTTGTGCATATATATATATTTGCAATTAGGAGTAAGAAAGTCATGAAGTCTCATTTGTATGGTTTAAATTCACAATTATGAGAAACAGTCACAATTGTGAGATGTAAAGTCACATTGTAAATTGTACATTTAAAATTACAAGGTATAATGTCACATTGTGAGACGTTAAGTCACAGTTATGAGATACAAAGCCACAATTGTGAGACAAAGTTGCAATTATGAGTATTTAAATCATAAAATCAAGTCTCAATTGTGCAATATAAAGTCATACCCATACATAGTCACAATTACTAGAAAAAAAACCCTGATATTGTGAGAAATAAAGTTGCAATTGTGAAATATAAAGTCGGCATTAGGAGAAATAAAGTCACACTGTGAGATAGGAAGTCGCAATTATGATAAAGTCGCATTGTGAGAAATAGTCACAAGTATGAGAAACAAAAGCAGCAACTGCGAAAAGCAAAGTCGCAGTTTTAAACTATAATGTCACATTTCAAGGTAAAGAGTCAAAATTACAAGAAACAAAGTCACAATTGTTAGGTATTAAATCACGTTGTCAATTGTAAAGTTGCAATTATACAAAACAAAGTTGGGAAATATAAAGCCGCAGTTCTGTGAAATAATGTGCCAATTGCTAAAGTCTTAATTACCTTTTTTTTCATTTATTTATATTTTTGTAGGACTTCCATATTAGACACACTCCCATTTTGTTAACAAATTGTCTGACACTAATTTTCAGCTTCTCATTGATTATGTCCACTGGAATTGGTGTCCATATGGCCTATACAAGCTAAAGTAGAGCTACTCTCCATGTAGAAATGTCTTGACCCTGAGTAACTGAATGATTAATGATAACTTGAGCGTTGCTGTTTTGATGTGGAGATGTAATGAGAGGGGATGCGTTCACCTTGCCCTAGGCCTCGCTGGGAGGTAGATGGACCAGATGCACGTCCAATCCAATACCTCAGTCAATGTTTGGCTTTCTTTAAAGATGAATGCTCTACGAGAATGGATTCAAAACACACACCTCCCATTCCTCACCGGGAGCCAACATTTGATCATAGAGCAAATATCAGCTTGTGCAGAATTCATTTTAAAACTGAATGCTAACATACAGGTTTGGAAATATAATAATAATATTAGTAATGTTTTGGAAAGTCTGTGAGTTTGATCTGATATCCCCGGTTGGTCTTGAAATGTGTTTGTATGTGGTCACTGTTAAGTGTTGTTTTCTATCTGAGTTCAATTCAGTCCCTGGATGGATGACCTTGCTTTACCCACATGTCTGTCAAATGTGCAGACACAACACGCTATGCTTGAGCGTGCGTGTGTGTGTTTGTGAGCGTGCATTAAGGGCTTTCATTTTGACCTAGTTTGACTTGCCACTTGTGTTAGCTTCAAACCTACTGACCCCCATTCACCCGGAGTAAATCTGCCACTGTCACTGTCTGCATCAGTCAAAGCCGTGTTTCAGTGCACATACACGCAAACCACTCACTCTGCCTTCAATCCCCTGACCACAGTTCAACCACAAACGGCAGGCAAAACAGCAGTGTCATCTACACCATATTGGATTTGTATGGTTTAAATTCACAATTATGAGAAACAGTCACAATTGTGAGATGTAAAGTCACATTGTAAATTGTACATTTAAAATTACAAGGTATAATGTCACATTGTGAGACGTTAAGTCACAGTTATGAGATACAAAGCCACAATTGTGAGACAAAGTTGCAATTATGAGTATTTAAATCTGTTAGCTTCAAACCTACTGACCCCCATTCACCCGGAGTAAATCTGCCACTGTCACTGTCTGCATCAGTCAAAGCCGTGTTTCAGTGCACATACACGCAAACCACTCACTCTGCCTTCAATCCCCTGACCACAGTTCAACCACAAACGGCAGGCAAAACAGCAGTGTCATCTACACCATATTGGGAAAAGTGAATACTGATAATAGAGTTTAAACCTTATTCAGGTGTTTTTTGATGGAGCTAAGATCAAGTAGAAACAAGACTGAACAGAATATGTAGTCATTTAATAAAGGAATAGTTCACCCAAACGAATTAAAATCTGCTGAAAGTTTAGTCACCCTCAGGCCATCCAAGATGTAGACGATTTTGTTTCTTCATCAGAACAGATAAAGAGAAATTTAGCATTGCATCACTTTCTCACCAGTGGATCCTCTGCAGTGAATGGGTGCCGTCAGAATGAGAAGCCAAACAGCTGATAAAAACATCACAATAATCTACAAATAATGCAAGAATGTCAAAAACTGTTTTTAATAAATTCATCACGATGTTTTTTAACTTCAAACCATTGTTTTAAAGCTAAAATATGAGTCCTTTGTCCATAAAATTGCTTACTGCAGTGATTACGGAGAGAAATATGCACAGATCAAGCACTGTTTACCACAGAAAACAGTCTAAGACAGTTGTAAACAAGTATGTCAGTGGATTTTGATGTGAGAGGACAACAGGGGATGGAGTTTTTCACTTAAGGAAGCGTTATTATGGATAGAGGACTGCTGTTTTGGTAAGAATATGGTTTAAAGTTAAAACGCCTCGATGAATTTGTTTATTACAAACACAGCTTTTCACTTCACAAGATGTTAATTAATGGACTGTGGATTATTGTGATGTTTTTATTAGCTGTTTGGGCTCTCATTCTGACGGCACCCATTCACAGCAGAGGATCCATTGGTGATCACTCGATGCAATGCTAAATTTCTCTAAATCTGTTCTGATGATGAAACAAATTTATCTACATCTTGGATACATTTTCCTCAAATTGTCACTGTTGTGTGAACTATTCCTTTAATCGTCAACATTCTGGCCATCTTCATCTTTCTGTTTTCATTTCATAGTTGCTTGTTTCTTCATTGGCTTCACGTTTCCATCTTCCCATCTTCCATCTTAATTTTTCTACACTCCTAATTAAATGATCACTCCTGTTTACATTAACAAGCACTTTGCTTCACTGACACCCAGCCAATGGCATGCTTAATGTGATTTACCTAAGCAGAACATGTTTCTGGAATAACATCCTGGCATAGCATGCATATCAGGGCTGCATTTAGGGGCTTCAACAGCATTCTTTTCAATCGTACATTGTCTTCTGATTTTGGGATGTAAAATCAGTAACATACTTACTTACCTTCCTACCTACTTTATTTATTTATATACTTACTTTTCTATGGTAATAATTATAAATTTTATTCCTCACAATTGATTTAGGCGTTTACCATACCATTCTCTATATACTCTGGATTATTTGACCTAAAGCAATATGTTTTAATTTTAAATTAGTGGGGATCAGGTTGGTTATTATCAGTTTAAGTCAAACCACCTTCACCTGAATTATTTATTTATTTTGTTACGAGGTGTTTCTAAGGGCCTTATATATTTGGGACACTGAGGCAATTGTAATTAAATTTTACAGGTTCAAATTTAACCCCCCTTGGTTTTGCATTGGGATAAGTTTAGGGCTGTGATTGTTTGATAAGGACATTGTTACAGGACTAAGGATGTTCATCTGAGATCATTTCCTGCTTGGGTAAATCATGTTGTGCCCATTGGGCATAGTGTCTCTTTTATAGCTCACTGATACATAAAATTGTCACTGTGTTTTACACAGATGTGCAGTATATATAATGTATGACAGAAGAAATTAACGATTATTTCTTGATAAGGACATTGTTACAGGACTAAGGATGTTCATCTGAGATCATTTCCTGCTTGGGTAAATCATGTTGTGCCCATTGGGCATAGTGTCTCTTTTATAGCTCACTGATACATAAAATTGTCACTGTGTTTTACACAGATGTGCAGTATATATAATGTATGACAGAAGAAATTAACGATTATTTCATCACGTTTGGCGTCTGCGTGACTCTTTTGTATGTCTAGAGGCAAGACATGATATTTGCATGTGGTGTCCTACATGTTTGTCATGTGCACTGAATGATGTAGTACTCTTGTTTCTTACATGCACAGAAAGTTTCTGTAAACTATTTTTTTTTCCTCTTGTGTTTTCTGTCTGGTTGGTTATGGTCATTAATCTTCCTCTAATTTCTGAGTTTACTGTAGTCATGGGAGCAACTCCGCTCCTGTTTTTTTTTAAGAAGCCATTTCACCCAATTGCATCATAATTTTAGATAAGGGTCATTTCTCTGGCTCCTGGTATTCCCTGTGTTGCTGATGATTTTAGCCATTCATTAAAGTGACTTGACCTTCATCCATTAATAATCTGTGTGTCTCTCCGAAGCCCCAGTGTTGAACTCCTCCTGCTCGGGTCAGTTTGGCACAGACGTTATGTGTACCAATATGTAAATTAGTCTACCTGGAAGGAGTTATGAAATGAAAACACTTTCTTCATGTTTACTGAAGACTCCTAATATTTGTAATACTTTCCCATCTGTGTGTTACTGCAAGTGGAAGAAGGGATATTACAGTAAATGTGTTTGGTTTTAAAACTCCAAAATTACTTCATAATCTGGTTACTTATTATTATTATTATTACTGCAATGAAGGCTCCAGTGAGTTTTGACATGCTGTTAAAACAAACCAGAGCAGATCTCCAGTGATCATTTGCTGGAGGCCGGACCATACCCTCAGAGCATATTTAGTCAAAAACTGGAGAACTTTATAAGATCAACCTGGAAAACCTTATTAGTATTGATAAACAATTAAACTTAAAGTCATCTGTAGAAGAAAATTGGCTTTAATCGTATGTTCAAATACAGAAGTTATGTGTCAGGTTAGATAATATACAGTATCTCAAATAAGCCATGTTTGTAATGCCTACTCCGTTATTTACATGTTGTTGTTTTTTAAGCAAATTTGTGAATTATGGGGGGGATAATATATGAACAAACCCCTCTGAAAAAGCCTTCAGAGTATGAATAAAACTGTAAATGTAAATAAAACTACCAAATTGGAAAAAAGCCAAAACAATCACTACATTTGCATGTTGCACAGGCCTAATCCACAACACCGCAGTTCTTACATAGCTTTCAAAGGGTTACTTTGTAACATCTGTAATACATTCAGTGCTGCATAAGACGTGACGTAGCAAGGCCAACTTCTATATGATTATTTGCAAGATCTGATCCTCAGCTGAGCGCATTCAGAGCACTCAAACTCACCGTCTGGAAAATGTTTCATGAAGCCTGAATTCCAAGACCCTACCCATTCTCTATATACTCTGGATTATTTGACCTAAAGCAATATGTTTTAATTTTAAATTAGTGGGGATCAGGTTGGTTATTATCAGTTTAAGTCAAACCACCTTCACCTGAATTATTTATTTATTTTGTTACGAGGTGTTTCTAAGGGCCTTATATATTTGGGACACTGAGGCAATTGTAATTAAATTTTACAGGTTCAAATTTAACCCCCCTTGGTTTTGCATTGGGATAAGTTTAGGGCTGTGATTGTTTGATAAGGACATTGTTACAGGACTAAGGATGTTCATCTGAGATCATTTCCTGCTTGGGTAAATCATGTTGTGCCCATTGGGCATAGTGTCTCTTTTATAGCTCACTGATACATAAAATTGTCACTGTGTTTTACACAGATGTGCAGTATATATAATGTATGACAGAAGAAATTAACGATTATTTCATCACGTTTGGCGTCTGCGTGACTCTTTTGTATGTCTAGAGGCAAGACATGATATTTGCATGTGGTGTCCTACATGTTTGTCATGTGCACTGAATGATGTAGTACTCTTGTTTCTTACATGCACAGAAAGTTTCTGTAAACTATTTTTTTTTCCTCTTGTGTTTTCTGTCTGGTTGGTTATGGTCATTAATCTTCCTCTAATTTCTGAGAGTTTACTGTAGTCATGGGAGCAACTCCGCTCCTGTTTTTTTTTAAGAAGCCATTTCACCCAATTGCATCATAATTTTAGATAAGGGTCATTTCTCTGGCTCCTGGTATTCCCTGTGTTGCTGATGATTTTAGCCATTCATTAAAGTGACTTGACCTTCATCCATTAATAATCTGTGTGTCTCTCCGAAGCCCCAGTGTTGAACTCCTCCTGCTCGGGTCAGTTTGGCACAGACGTTATGTGTACCAATATGTAAATTAGTCTACCTGGAAGGAGTTATGAAATGAAAACACTTTCTTCATGTTTACTGAAGACTCCTAATATTTGTAATACTTTCCCATCTGTGTGTTACTGCAAGTGGAAGAAGGGATATTACAGTAAATGTGTTTGGTTTTAAAACTCCAAAATTACTTCATAATCTGGTTACTTATTATTATTATTATTACTGCAATGAAGGCTCCAGTGAGTTTTGACATGCTGTTAAAACAAACCAGAGCAGATCTCCAGTGATCATTTGCTGGAGGCCGGACCATACCCTCAGAGCATATTTAGTCAAAAACTGGAGAACTTTATAAGATCAACCTGGAAAACCTTATTAGTATTGATAAACAATTAAACTTAAAGTCATCTGTAGAAGAAAATTGGCTTTAATCGTATGTTCAAATACAGAAGTTATGTGTCAGGTTAGATAATATACAGTATCTCAAATAAGCCATGTTTGTAATGCCTACTCCGTTATTTACATGTTGTTGTTTTTTAAGCAAATTTGTGAATTATGGGGGGGATAATATATGAACAAACCCCTCTGAAAAAGCCTTCAGAGTATGAATAAAACTGTAAATGTAAATAAAACTACCAAATTGGAAAAAAGCCAAAACAATCACTACATTTGCATGTTGCACAGGCCTAATCCACAACACCGCAGTTCTTACATAGCTTTCAAAGGGTTACTTTGTAACATCTGTAATACATTCAGTGCTGCATAAGACGTGACGTAGCAAGGCCAACTTCTATATGATTATTTGCAAGATCTGATCCTCAGCTGAGCGCATTCAGAGCACTCAAACTCACCGTCTGGAAAATGTTTCATGAAGCCTGAATTCCAAGACCCTACATATATTCTGTGGAAACACTTGGCCCATGTATATGACCCAGTAAGGAGGATTTCTGAGCATGGCTAAAGTACTGCCTTTTGGAGAGGTGCATTTTGGCTGAAATTGCCTCCTCATGTCTTTCTTATCTAATTCAAAAGTCCTTTCCAAGAGATTTTCTTGCAAAAGCAGCCAACCAGATTTCCTTGCCAAATTGCATGCTCCATGCTTTTTAAGTCGGGGCAAAATGTCATGCACTTATTTTTTTTGTATCCCTACTGTAGTTTTATTGACTGGCTCTTATGTTATCAGAGCTGCACAGCCTGTCTGCAACTCTCCGGAGGCATCAGGCGTTTGGGCAGAGACTCTCAGGTACAATGCCGGCTGGCCCAGACAGTTCAATCAAATAATTATGAAGCTTTGCCCACTCTTAGCATGAGCTAATGAATGGAAATGACTGATTTGTATGCGACCTGTACGCATGGCTTAAATAGTACTGAACTGATAAGTACTAAAGCTCTCGCCCCGCGGTGATGAACTTCTTTCACACTAGGTGAAGATGGAAGCATTGTTTGAATGAATGTGCTCCGAGACCGGTCTGCTTTTACAGGAATTTTAAACAGTACCGCTGAAAGGTGCACATCAATAATACTTACTGCTGATTTAACGGCTGGAAACATGTCGAAGCTCTGCCGCGGGGATTTGAAGTGTATACTGCGTCGTTTTTTGAAGTATATGCATTGCCCTAAATTACATTCAAAGAGGTCACCGAGTTTTCTTGGAAGTGCTCCATAATCATTACCATAGTACACAGAGCTCAGATGACCTTTTAAAACCGTGGATAGTTTGTCCTCATTTGTCAGAAGGAAACCAAATAACGGTTCCCTCTTGAAGCCATCTCAAACCTAGAGCACTATTGGATGACCTCTGACCTTTTGAAATGTTATAATCACCCAGCAGACCGAATCAGAGACTAAAAAATAAAAAGCGGTCTTCTGGGATCCAGATATCTGATGTGCCGCTGCAATCAGGGCTGGTTGCAGTCAAAGCCACAAGTGCTGCATTGACCCTACTCACAGATCTAATGCTGTGCAGACAAGCACTGCTATTTTTAGAAATAAGGACACATAGTAGTGAACATATTACTGGCCCCTGCGTACATCTGCTGTGGAGAGCAGACTTTAGAGCAGTGATGTTCCCTCGGTGAAATATCTTGGATTTGAATAATTCAGTAATTTAATTTATATGGCGCTTTATACAGTACATGTTCATTCCAAAATAATAAAATGATAAAGAATGAAATAGTGACTGACAAGGTTGGCTGGTTATCAAATTTGGATTGGCCTAATCTAGGAAGACAAAAGTGTAAAATTATGTTAATATATTTCATTCACAAATGTTTTGAAAATTTTGAAAGCAGCACTGCAGCATATTATATTATATTATATATGTGAATGTTCTTTATATGATATTCCACCATGTATGTGCATATCATTTTTATTATAATTACTTAATTGTTTCTCTGCTGTAGTATGTAATAATTGTAACGCAGTCTATAAGTAATATTAACTAATAATGCATATTATCATAATGTATTAAATGTATTACCATCAACTTCATAACTTCTCCATTGTTGGCTGTTTGACTTGTGTTAATTTGTATTCCTCTGTTAAAAAAAAAAAATGCTCCAGCCGAGCACCTACCATTGAATTGAGATGAATGGGAATGCTGATGGATAGCTTTATGCAAACTTCCTTAAGTAATAATAATACTAATGACTGTTGTATTGATTTTTTATTGGTCCTTATTTCAAATCAGTTTTAGTTGTATAGACACATTCTGAAAGGTACTATATATGGATATGCTAAAAGCTATATCGTTGTGCCTTATTTACCCCTAAATGGTACATATTAATGTTTTAAAGGTACATATTAATACTTTAAAAATTAAATTTTAGTATGTTAAAAGTACATATTAGTAACTGAAGTGTACATATAAGTAACTTTTGAAAAGGTAGGCTACCGCCCCAGTGACAGTTTCATACCTTTTTTTCAGAGAGTGTGTGGTTTTGTATGCACACTGAGTTTTTAAGGGAGGAAGTTTGTATTCCCTCGTTCTTTAAAGAGAGCGTGTATATTTGTGTGTTTATGTGTGTCTGGCATCTGAACGTGTCTGTGCATGTTTGTGGGTATTTATGCAAGTGCATGTGTGAGTGTGTGTTTGTGGTTTACTGGTTTGCACCATAGATGGACAGTTAGATAAGCCCCTCATGTTGACACTAGGGTTGAGGATCTCAAATACACACAGTTCGTCAGATAAGTCCCTCATGTCAGCAGGAAGCTACAGAGAGAACACACTGATGCACTGACATAATGGCAGTTGGGGGTGCACTGTCTCACTCTCAAACAGAGATAATCTAACTGAAAACAGACGCACATGGGTCAGGGCCAGGGAATACTTACCATAATGAATAATAATCAGTCCTGAGCTGCATGTTAAGCGGCTGAAAATAGTTTTAAATTAGATCAGATTCTTTCGTAATAGGCTGTTTGTGTTTGTAAGGATTATGCAGTGCATAATGGGGTGTGTGTGACACATACAATGTGTGATATAGTACACTGTAAACCACCTAGACTTTCCCAGCCAAGTTGAAGGCGTCATATCATAAGGAATCCTTTTTCTTCTATCTTTTCAGATAACAGTTTATTGTACTGTGGAACAATTTTGTAACATTCAGAACCCCCACCCAACCCCCCATACACCCAACCCAAAAGAGTTTTTATTGAAACCAAGCTGTAAAAATTGATATTTTCTACAACTTTCTGACACTGTATGTAGCACCTACTGCTCTGCATTTGCTTCAATCCCAACATCAGAAAAGAGCGGCTGAAGGTTATCTGTAACAAGATCCCGATCATTTCGGTGTGATCTTAACAGTTTAAGCAGCACAGAATAATTTGTGAATGTTGCAGTGTAATTCAGGCTTTGCAAAACAGCTGTTTTTGAAGGCTGAGGTAGTTAAAACCAGTATATTGGACTTGAAAGCAAGCCTACAACTTGCAAATGTGTGGAAAAGACAGCAGCACTTACTAACTTAACTGTATTTTTCAGCATAGAGTCACAGTAGCTCTGCTTAATTCAAAACATAGTGCTTCCAGTTGCAAGCTGCTTTTTCAAATGCATTTTTTCAGATACAACAATGCATTTCATCACAATACTGCAAAACAAGCTTATGCAAATATGAAATGTGCTGTTTGTACTATGTAAATGATTCACTAATGCCAACATCGTGATGTCTATCAGCCATCGCCGATCGGCCCAACCCTAGCTCAAACGGATAAAAAAAAAACGTCGAAAAGCAAAATTTCATGTATTAAAGTGAATCTTGATTTCAATCTTCATTTCATATTTGCATAAGCTTGTTTTGCAGTATTGTGATGAAATGCATAATTTGATTTGTGATCCCCCCATACCCCCCGCAATCCACCGCTTCCCCATACCGTGTTCGGAAAGAAAATGATGTGTATACGGAACCCCTAAAGGGAATAAATACGAGATGGGAGGAAAATATATATTTCAATATTTTCCCTCGCAGTTATATCATTGGGTAATTATACTACATATATTTCGGGCATCAGGGAGCCACTGTTATACCTGGAATTGAAACTGCTTTTGAATGCACGATCGCTTTTTAGTTTCACTTTGAAAGAAAATGATGTGTATACGGAACCCCTAAAGGGAATAAATACGAGATGGGAGGAAAATATATATTTCAATATTTTCCCTCGCAGTTATATCATTGGGTAATTATACTACATATATTTCGGGCATCAGGGAGCCACTGTTATACCTGGAATTGAAACTGCTTTTGAATGCACGATCGCTTTTTAGTTTCACTTTCACTTTCGTGATTCGCGATCGCACGTAGTCTGTTTATACTATGGAGCGGCAGTACTTACCACACATTTTACGAGATTATATGTTTGTCAGTGGTGCTCAGGGTCTGCAAATCATTCTCTACCTTCCTCAGTCATCTCTTCTTACTCTGTTTATGTGGTAAGTGAAATTGTATTTACTGTAATGTAACAGGCAACCGTTACACCGTGTCTACACCAGACGCGACAGTTGTCGTGTCGCGCCGCGCCGTGCCGCAACAGCTAAAGTCTACACTGGACGCGACAAAGCGACCATTGAAAATCATTTTAAATTTGTGTCTGCACGTCATAAATAGAACGCGGCAGCATTTTACTGTCAGGGATTTGTCGTGTTGCACCGCCCCGCATCCAGTGTAGACAGCATCACTGATTATAATAAGTTCTATACAATGATCTATATATAATGAATCTCTATTATAGATCAGTGGTTCTATAGTATTTTGCCGCTCCGCTTGCGTCCAGTGTAGACACGGTGTTAGGATCCGTGCCTTATAAGGATTCACGCTTCGGGCACATCCCGATAACCCACCCCCACTGCCGCCGCCGACGATATCATCGTCTATCGCGATGTTTCACTGTAGACATCATCCGATGCCAATTTTGTAGACATCGCCCAACCCTAGTTTGAACTATATTAATGTAATATTAACTAAATATACATTTTATTTTAAAATATGCATGCATTCTCTCTCGGTTTGCCTAATATGCTAAAAACATCTCCATTAATATTTCTCATCATGCCAATTTTGAATGACATAAGTCAAATGGTAGCCTGTATTTTCAATCCAAAATTGAGAATTTTGACAAAAAGTTGAGTAGTTTGCATTACTTTATATTATTGTTTGGTCAGTTAAAATTACTGCCATAAAACAAATGTCATAAAGTAAATGTTTAGCTACTTATATCTCACCTCACACTTTACAGTTAAAACCGAAGTGTTGCACTAGAATTGATGTTTGGCTTCTGTAAAGCCCACCTACTTTTATTTGATTGGCCATCTCAATCATTTTAACATTGAGTGCTTTTAAAGCATTGAGGCAGGCTTGTCTAAAATGTAACTTTTAAAACTTTTTATCATCCTAACAACAAACAGAGTGGAGCGTAATAGAGTAATGCATATATAATGTCATGACCCCGATTTTATTTTTATTTTTATTTTTATTTTTTTTTTGTGCTTAAATGGTATTTAAATTGTTGTACATGTAGAGTTGAGGTCAAAAGTTTACACCCCCCTTGCAGAACCTGTAAAATGTTAATTATTTTTACCAAAAAATGAGGGATCGAGAGACGTTTACATATTGTCCACAAGAGAAAATAATAGTTGAATTTATAAAAATGAAATGAAGGGGTGAAAACTTTTGAACAGAATGAAGATGTGTACATTTGTCTTATTTTGCCTAAATATATTTTTCTTTTTCATTTAGTACTGCCCTTCAGAAGCTACAGAAGATATTTACATGTTTCCCAGAAGACAAAATAAGTAAAATATACCCTGATCTTCAAATTCAGATTCTGCAAGGGGGATGTCAACTTTTGTCCTCAACTGTAATAAGATATTCTCCACTTAAATTGGTTTAAAGGTGACATATCATGAAAATCTGACTTTTCCAGGTTTTAAGTGCTATAATCAGGTCCCCGGTGCATCTACCAACCAAGAAAATGTGAAAAAGATTAACCCAATCACTTTGTTTAGGTAAGCCTTTTTCTGCAAGCGTCTGAGAAAACGAGCACGTCAGATTTCGCTCCCTTGGTGACGTGGCAAAGGGATCTCATTATAATATTACCGCCCCTTAATCTGTAAACTTCCACTCAAGGCACCGTCATCTTGATTTCGCAAGCGCCAGCGGTGTACCAGCTCTAATGCCATTGCGAAAGTTTGAGCAAAACATGCTAACTGTTCTGTCTTTGGCTGCACTGACGAGCACAGAACACTATTTAGAGTCCCAGCCTCAGAGGAGACAAGAGAGCAGTGGATTTATTGATGTAT
>NW_015505237.1:2500326-2504634 GCF_001515645.1 Sinocyclocheilus grahami
TTAGGTAAGCCTTTTTCTGCAAGCGTCTGAGAAAACGAGCGCGTCTGATTTCGCTCCCTTGGTGACGTGGCAAAGGGATCTCATTATAATATTACCGCCCCTTAATCTGTAAACTTCCACTCAAGGCACCGTCATCTTGATTTCGCAAGCACCAGCGGTGTACCAGCTCTAATGCCATTGCGAAAGTTTGAGCAAAACATGCTGACTGTTCTGTCTTTGGCTGCACTGACGAGCACAGAACACTATTTAGAGTCCCAGCCTCAGAGGAGACAAGAGAGCAGTGGATTTATTGATGTATTTAGGCTACTGTATATTGCTGCTGCCACACAGATCTAAAATAAACATGCAATTTATTTCCCAGCTGTTTACCTTCACAGACATAACCGACTGTTTTTGTAACTCGTGTGTTTTTAACATAAACTTGTGTGTGAATGAGAACTTAGTTTAGTACTCACATGCTGTGACAGCCGCTTTCTGTCCGTGTGCTTTGGATGTGTGCTCTCAGAAAACCTTATATCTGAAGTTTAAACTCATATGGTTTAAAACGCATGATTTCAGCACGATAAACATGACAATTAGAACCAAAACCGATTTCTTTAGCAGGTATGGGAAAAGGGGGCGGGGAGCAGCAGCTCATTTACATTTATAGAGACAGGCCCGAAAAACAGCTTGTTTCTGCTTCCACTCAAAATAGGCATTTTCAAAATTATATAAATGATCTGAGGAGTATTTTGAGCTGAAACTTCACAGACACATTCTGGGTACACCAGAGACTATGTAACAAATGTTTAAAGATCGGCTTGCCTTGGTGACCTTCTTTAAATTATGAGTAGCTTACAGTTTTCTCCAAAAAAAAAAAATTAAAAAAGAAATGAAAAGAAAAAAAAAAAACCTTTGGAAATGGCACGAAGAACAAATCAGCGATGTAAAAAGTAATGGGCTTCAGAGAAAAGGGGTATAATATGTCACCTTTAATGTATTTAGCTACATTTTATTTGTAGTTTGTAGTGTATGTAACAAATGTTTAAAGATCGGCTTGCCTTGGTGACCTTTAAATTATGAGTAGCTTACAGTTTTCTCCAAAAAAAAAAATTAAAAAAGAAATGAAAAGAAAAAAAAAAAAACCTTTGGAAATGGCACGAAGAACAAATCAGCGATGTAAAAAGTAATGGGCTTCAGAGGTGCCACAATGATTTCCACAACGTTTTGTGCAACGTTAAACTGCTGTCAGACAGTTTGTGAAGTGCATAGGTTTTTTCTTGCCTTTTCTTTATTCTCAATAACCTCTTTTACCCCTACTGTCTCCCATCTGGAGAACATTTCCCTGCCTCACCATGGCCCTGTTAAACACAATCTGTTTTCTTCTTCTTCCGCCCTCCTTCTCTGTCTCTCTCTCTCTTGCTCTCTCTCTCTTTCCCTTCAACTTCCTCCTCAGTTTCAGTGACAGGCATATGTTAGGGTGGAGCGTCCGTGTGCTTTGCAGACGTGCTGGACACTTTTTCAAGGCATGAAATGGCACCTTTTCAAAAGAGCCAGGAAACTGTTTCATCCTTCTCGCAGGCCTTTAGTCTATTTTTTTAGTCAGGCTTTTTTGCAAGCTTGCTAAGTCAGCTGGTGTTCTGAATATGTTCCTCCAAAACAGAGCAAGCATCTGGAAATCTTTTAATCGTGCTTTGGTACACACTCTGAGAACTTCAGCCTGTCAAGGCTAACCCTTAAAGGGACAGTACACCCAAAAATCACACTACTTGTTTCCATACACTGAAAGTCAATAGGGGGAAAAAACATACCATAAATGTATAAAAAACGATTTTTTCAATCATATACTAATTATACTGCTATTTTGAGCTTTCCTCCCACCCATATATTGAAACTTCACGTCTATAACAAACGTACTGCACATTTTTTAAAAATTAGTTACATTTATATACCAAAATGTTAAAATCAGTGACAAATCACTGACATTTTACTTTACTTTGTCTTAAGAACTTCTTTTCATTTGATTTGAAGTACTTTGGTGCAGTGGTACTTTAAAAATGTACATATTTACATAAGAAAACAGTGATCCATAAACATGAATAAAATTTGTTTATATATGAACAAATGAAATGCAATCTTTGCAAACGTCTCTGTGTGTGTGTACATACTGTACACTGGCATTATTTTAACTGCTGAACATTTGCTTTTATGGTATATTTTTGTCAGATTTGGTTTTACTGCTTGTCTGTGACCTGGAAAAGTTTTGCTGTTTTTAGGCGTGCTCCGATTGATCGTCTACCGATCACTATCGGCCGATAATCGCTTTGGGATGCTTGATCGGCGATCTCTAAAAAGGCCGATCTCAAGCTGATGATGCATCTGTCGTGACAGGTTTGGCAGGACATGCAGCTGCACAGTCTCGGTCTCTGTCCTGTGCAGGTGAAATAATTATAATGCTGGAGGTGAGGTACAATTCATATTCATATACCGCGCGCTCACTCTTTCCCTCTTAAAATGCACAAATGGCTTCAAATCACATCGCGTCTGCACTATAAGCAAGCTGCACAGTTGACACAGGAATTATCACTTGCACAATCGAGGCAATGTTGCATCGTCACTAAAGTTTTTAATTCTTGCCAGTTTTTAAACCATTCAGCGCACACACGCTCTCCTGGAGACTGAGCGCTCATGCACACTCGCAGCGCGCACACATAACGCCAGGTTCACACATTCTCCGTTTGCAGTGCGTATGCGGTTCGTATTTTTTCCGCACTCATGTTAATGGATTTTAAAGCGTTCACAAGGCACACGGTTGTGATCCGGCAGTGCGTTCCAGGGGCAGTCTGCAGCAGTGCAGAGATCGTTTCCGCAGCACTCGCTGATTTAAAGTAGCTGCGCATTGTTCTTTATGAACCGCAGGATTGCTTGTAATAAAGAATTAAATGCAAAAGAAAAGGCAGTAGAGCTGACTGTTTCTGTCAGTGGTAAGTTTCAATTTAGAATGTTTGTGATAACGTAAGAAAAGTAGTTTAAATGTTTTGCCACTTGCTTGAAGCAACTGCTTTTTGCTGTGTGTAAGCTATTGTGCAACAATTGCATGAGTGTAAAAACAAAAATGCACTTCATGATCGAACATTTAGGTGAGATAAATACATATTTTTGAAAAATCTCTAACCCGCTCCCCTCCACCCCTCAAATAAAAAAAAAACCCTCTCACAAGAGTCACCTATAAGAGGGAAATTCCCCCCATTTTCAAAAATGAAATTCAGGCCCTGAATAAATGTCTAAAAATCCTGATTGGAGTATTACTATAAATAATTCCACATGATAAAAATAAGGCTTTAAAAAGACCGGTATCGGTGATCATATTGGCAGATACTGCTTTCTATGATCGGCAAATGGCCTCAAAAATCGAAGCACCCCTAGTTTAAAGCAGTGATGTGAGAAAGCAAACTGATTTTCATTCAGCTGACAGAAATCCTGCCGTGCCACAGAGCGCATTTACACAGTTTTCCATTAAATTACATATTTGTCCCAAATGTTGTTAATGTACATTATGACTTCACCCTAGGCTGTAAAATTGTGTATTGTGTATTTTTTCAGTGAAACGTTTGTCTTTCTGTGGCTCGAATAAAGTCTGTATGCTTCATATAGAGAGCTATAATATAGAGAGCTATAATATAGATCGCGCCTTTTCTTTCCATTTTGCTGTTTTTTTTACACACCGAACTTCAAACTCATATATGTCGCTTTTTGATCATTCTTGAAGTGAACTTTTGCCCGTTTGATGATTAAATAAACAGTTTTTAGGCCGTTGCTTGAACTGAATGCGACACGTCCAGTGTGTGTGTGATTCCTGACACCTGCGAGTTCTAGATGCGGCGCTGCGCTTTTGGCCGGTGTGCGACTGCCATATTTTGTTATTTTGATGAGATAATCATCCCGTGTTCTAGAATAGAAGCAATTAAAGTGTGAGAGTAATCATACAATATCCATATGTATGTAATTTCATTACTATGGCCTTTGTGTAGATATTTAATGATGGCCATCAAGTTAGTGTGTGTTAATTTCAACATCTACTAATACATTTTTTAATTTTTAGTTTAATGATCAATACATAATTAATATTTTTATTCATGTACAAAGTATGGTTCAGTACTTTTTTTACATATATAAATGCACTATTTTAATTTTCGTTAAGTATCCATTTTAAAAACTATCGGTTGATTAATCGTATCGGCCAGTGTGGTCTAACCTAGCTATCGGGATCTTTAAAACCCATTATCAGTCGCCCTCTATAATATATTCACACACACACACACACACACA
>NW_015505237.1:2510993-2541543 GCF_001515645.1 Sinocyclocheilus grahami
TTAAATGCAAAAGAAAAGGCAGTAGAGCTGACTGTTTCTGTCAGTGGTAAGTTTCAATTTAGAATGTTTGTGATAACGTAAGAAAAGTAGTTTAAATGTTTTGCCACTTGCTTGAAGCAACTGCTTTTTGCTGTGTGTAAGCTATTGTGCAACAATTGCATGAGTGTAAAAACAAAAATGCACTTCATGATCGAACATTTAGGTGAGATAAATACATATTTTTGAAAAATCTCTAACCCGCTCCCCTCCACCCCTCAAATAAAAAAAAAACCCTCTCACAAGAGTCACCTATAAGAGGGAAATTCCCCCCATTTTCAAAAATGAAATTCAGGCCCTGAATAAATGTCTAAAAATCCTGATTGGAGTATTACTATAAATAATTCCACATGATAAAAATAAGGCTTTAAAAAGATCGGTATCGGTGATCGTATTGGCAGATACTGCTTTCTGTGATCAGCCTCAAAAATCCTGATCGGAGCACCCCTAGCCATTTTCCTCTGGAACTGTTTTCATGACTGTTTTACATTAGAGTCTGAATGGTGCAGCTGTTAGGACTATCATGGGTTTAATCAACGCAAAAGAGGTTTTCTTAGGCTTTCAAACATGAAGCTTGCGTGACTACACTTGTTATTTAACAACATCAACCCTGACTGACACACACACACACACACAAGCACACACAGGGTTTGTGTCAGTTAATAGCTTCCCAACACGTCACGATCTGAAGATTATGCTCGCTAACAGAACACTTTGCAGCTGCGCTTGTAGAGCTGCACACAAGCCACCGGACCACATGTACACAAACTCTCCTCTGAGTATAGCTGTCAGTTACATGATAAAGGATTTAAGTTAGACTTTGCTTATGTTGTAAAGAATTATTCAACATGCACAGGTTTATTTCAACTCAATGAAACCTCAAATTGGGGAAAGCGAAACCTGCCCATAAGGCTGTACTGTACACACAGCAGAAGAGTGTGTGGATACTTGCTTTAAATTGCAAATACTTGAGTCGTATTTCAGAAAATGCAAAAATCACACAGATTTTGTAAACCATAGCAAAAAAGCAAGTGTTTGTACTGTGATATTCTGATATGAACTATATGAAGAAAAAATTTAAGTGTATTATATATACTGTGTGTGTGTGTGTGTGTGTGTGTGTGTGTGTGTGTTTGTCAAATTCAAAATTAATTTGTACAAAAAAACATTTGAAAAAAATATATTTTTAAATGAGAAGAAATAAAGATATGTATTATAATAATAATAATAATAGAAAACAAATAAAATCATACAAATAATGAAGCAATTGTAGGGGCCATAAGCTTCCATTACATTCCAAAATAAAATAAAATAAATGTTTAAACTGCCTTATAATGTAGGCTGCACTGAACACCCCACATGAATCATACCCAACATTTACATTCCAACACTGTGTGCATACTATAGTCAGTGTTGGACTATTCATTACACACAGCGTTTATAACCATTTGTGTGCTGCTATTCTGTACATTACACACAGGGTGGAGTGATTGAATTCAGCTTAAAGAGAAACATATGCAGGCTGACAGCACAGCTAAAGCATTCAAGCGTTCTCCTTCTCCAAAAGCCACTGAGCTCTTACTCTGTTACACTATACTGAGATATCCTATTCAAGCATCACACCAATCAGACGCTGTCATGGATACTATGAAGCGAGTGTGTGTGAGCCGCTAGCTCCTCAATCAGATATGCAGACTTGATATCTTCACTTGGGCTGGTTATTGTTTCACAGTAGCTCACTAGAGTCAGGTCAGTTCATCGCTCTTAGTGAATTGGTTTCCTGCATACCAGCGCACACACAAACGTTACAGTTTATGCAAACAGGGTCCACCTGCAGGCCGTTTAACAGCACACCGCAGAGACTGAGAGACAGACAGGTGAAGACTCTGGCCTGAAGAATTTGTCCTGTTTTGTCAGTCATTCTGTGCTTGTGGTTTCTCCAGAGTCTGAATCAACACGATTGGTTTATTGAGAGCAGCCCAATCTGATTGATCCTGACATCTGGAACTGCCCTAGCTTATACAATAGGTAAATATGGAAATTCCTGTCATCATTTACTCACCCTCCTGATCCAAACCTGTATACATTTCTTTCTTCTGTTGAACATAAAAGAAGATATTTTGAAAAATGCTGGTGACCAGACAGTTGACTGTAGCCATTGTCGTCCAAAGTATTGTTCTTACTGTGGAAGTCAGTGACTACCATCAACTGTCAAGCTGCTTATTTATTTATTTTTAATTCACATCACAATAACAAGTGTGAATTCTCTGTTCACTATTTCAGTAATACTGTATCTGTCAGGTTGTATGAACATGTAATCTGTGCTATTCAAGAAATGTAAAACTTCAATATTAAAGGGATAGTTCACCCCAAAATTAACATTTTGTCATTACTTAAACTTACTTAAAATACTTAAACTCATGTCATTATTTATTTATTTATTTATATTTGTATTATTATTTTATTTATTATTTATTCTATTCTTGCTGTGTAAAACAAGATTTTGTGAATGTTCATGGAGACAAGTCTGTTAAACCAAAAAATTTAAATGTGTTTATTAACGTGCTTCAAGTCTTATGAATCCATTCAATAGCTTTGTATTAGGTTTTTAAAAAGTATGTCATTATTCACTGGAAATATTCCGTGAGCTGTTCATTTGAGAACTGCTGTAAATGGATCACTGAGCTAGTGAGTCACATCAGTGAATGAATTGTTCCTCTGAGCCAGTATATGACTGAATACTTAATTTATGAATTAGACTGAAAGATTCATTTATGATTAATTCACAACTCAAGAGTTCAATTCGAACTCAACAGCTCACTGCAGGGGAAGAATATCAGTGAATAAGATTTACATTTTAGTTTGTTTCTCACAAAATGATAAAGACATATGGACTACTTTCATATTTTGTTTTTATTCAATAAAATGAAATTATAAATAATCGTCTTCATAACCATTTTTAGATGAATATCCCTCACCTGACTTATCAGTGAATAAGATTTACATTTTAGTTTGTTTCTCACAAAATGATAAAGACATGGACTACTTTCATATTTAGTTTTTATTCAATAAAATGAAATTATAAATAATCGTCTTCATAACCATTTTTAGATGAATATCCCTCACCTGACTCTTATTATATTTGTATTATTATTTTATTTATTATTTATTCTATTCTTGCTGTGTAAAACAAGATTTTGTGAATGTTCATGGAGACAAGTCTGTTAAACCAAAAAATTTAAATGTGTTTATTAACGTGCTTCAAGTCTTATGAATCCATTCAATAGCTTTGTATTAGGTTTTTAAAAAGTATGTCATTATTCACTGGAAATATTCCGTGAGCTGTTCATTTGAGAACTGCTGTAAATGGATCACTGAGCTAGTGAGTCACATCAGTGAATGAATTGTTCCTCTGAGCCAGTATATGACTGAATACTTAATTTATGAATTAGACTGAAAGATTCATTTATGATTAATTCACAACTCAAGAGTTCAATTCGAACTCAACAGCTCACTGCAGGGGAAGAATATCAGTGAATAAGATTTACATTTTAGTTTGTTTCTCACAAAATGATAAAGACATGGACTACTTTCATATTTAGTTTTTATTCAATAAAATGAAATTATAAATAATCGTCTTCATAACCATTTTTAGATGAATATCCCTCACCTGACTCTTAATTTATCTCTCTGTCTCTCCAGAATAACTCAGATCTCGCTCTCTCCTTCACAAACACACTGTCTCTCTCTTCTCTTTCAATGGCTCTTTTGTGTTTTCTTGCTCGACAGTAAGTGAGCACTGATACCCAGTGGGACAGTTAAGAGTGAGAGAGGAGTTAATGAACTTTGATCAGCACTGAGGGAAACCTCTCTCTCTTTCTTACTCTCTCACGCAGGGAAAGCCCTCCCAAATCAAGGGCCAGCTGCAGCGAGAAGAGCCCACTTAATCACAAAACTCATTAATCTACACAGACACAACACCAGATCTCCTGCAACTCCAGAGCCAAAGCCTGAGGACGCTCAATATGAGAGAAAGCCAATGGAATGTAACATAAAAGGAGGAGAAGGTGTGGAGATAACAGGGAGAATATTGCAATCATTTTATTTGGTTTTTCTCACTTTGATCTTTGTTTCTTCTCATTCCTTTTATGTTTTAATGCATGCTTCTTTGAGAGTTAGGCGCTTTGTATTAGGTTTTTAAAAAGTATGTCATTATTCACTGGAAATATTCCGTGAGCTGTTCATTTGAGAACTGCTGTAAATGGATCACTGAGCTAGTGAGTCACATCAGTGAATGAATTGTTCCTCTGAGCCAGTATATGACTGAATACTTAATTTATGAATTAGACTGAAAGATTCATTTATGATTAATTCACAACTCAAGAGTTCAATTCGAACTCAACAGCTCACTGCAGGGGAAGAATATCAGTGAATAAGATTTACATTTTAGTTTGTTTCTCACAAAATGATAAAGACATGGACTACTTTCATATTTAGTTTTTATTCAATAAAATGAAATTATAAATAATCGTCTTCATAACCATTTTTAGATGAATATCCCTCACCTGACTCTTAATTTATCTCTCTGTCTCTCCAGAATAACTCAGATCTCGCTCTCTCCTTCACAAACACACTGTCTCTCTCTTCTCTTTCAATGGCTCTTTTGTGTTTTCTTGCTCGACAGTAAGTGAGCACTGATACCCAGTGGGACAGTTAAGAGTGAGAGAGGAGTTAATGAACTTTGATCAGCACTGAGGGAAACCTCTCTCTCTTTCTTACTCTCTCACGCAGGGAAAGCCCTCCCAAATCAAGGGCCAGCTGCAGCGAGAAGAGCCCACTTAATCACAAAACTCATTAATCTACACAGACACAACACCAGATCTCCTGCAACTCCAGAGCCAAAGCCTGAGGACGCTCAATATGAGAGAAAGCCAATGGAATGTAACATAAAAGGAGGAGAAGGTGTGGAGATAACAGGGAGAATATTGCAATCATTTTATTTGGTTTTTCTCACTTTGATCTTTGTTTCTTCTCATTCCTTTTATGTTTTAATGCATGCTTCTTTGAGAGTTAGGCCTAAATGCTCAAACAGTGCATAAAGCAGCCGTGTAAATGCAACAGTTATTCTCAGTCTTGTGCTTTTAGACTGACTGCATAAATGAACCGCAGCTTTATAATGCATAGAAAAAATTATTTAGAAATTAGACAACAATATTTTATTTGCCATTTATTTATTGACAAAAATGATCCAGTGTTACATATCTGTGAGTGGCAAAAGTATGTGAATCTTTGCTTTCAGTATCTGGTCTGACCCTCTTTTGCAACAATAACTGCAGGTAATGTTTCTTGTAACTGCTGATCAGTCCTGCACAACATCTTGAAGGAGTTTTAGACTATTCCTCAGTACCGAACCGCTTCAGCTCTGTGATGTTGGTGGGTTTCCTCCTATGAACTACTTGCTTCAGGTCCTTCCACAAAATTTTAATTGGATTAATGTCCGGACTTTGACTTGACCATTACAAAACATTTGCTTTCTTCTTCTTTAACCATTCTTTGGTAGAACAACTTGTGTGCTTGGGGTCGTTGTCTTGCTGCATGACCCACTTTCTCTTGAGATTCAGTTCACTGGCAGATGTCCTGACATAATTCATTGTTCCATCAATGATGGCAAGCTGTCCTGGTCCAGATGCAGCAAAACAGGCCCAAACCATGATACCACCACCACCGTGTTTCACAGATGGGATGAGGTTCTTATGCTGGAATGCAGTGTGTTCTTTTCTTCAAACATAACGCTTCTCATTTAAACCAAAAAGTTATATTTTGGTCTCATCTGTCCACAAAACATTTCTCCAGTTGCCCTCTGGCTTGTCCGCGTGATCTTTAGCAAACTGCAGACTGGCAGCAATGTTCTTTTTGGATGCACCATGCACACCGTGGTTGTTCAGTGTTCTCCTGATGGTGGACTCATGAACATTAACATTAGCCAATGTGAGAAAGGCCTTTAGTTGCTTAGAAGTTACCCTGGGTTCCTTTCCGACCTTGCAGACTATTACAAGTCTTGCTTTTGGAGGGATCTTTGTTGGTCAATCACTCCTGGGGAGGGTAACAGTGGTCTTGAATTTCCTCCATTTGTACACAATCTGTCTGACTATGGATTTGTGGAGTCAAAACTATTTAGAGATGTTTTTGTAACCTTTTCTAGCCTGATGAGCAACATCAATTCTTTTTCTGAGGTCCTCAGAGATCTCATTTGTTCATGCCATGTTATACTTCCACAAACATGATCAGACTATGATAGATCCCTCTTCTTTAAATAAAACGGGGCACACACTGACAACTAATTGAAAACAACTCTGGGAAAACAGATGGACTCTAATTTCACCTTCAAATTAACTACCAATCCTAGAGATTCACATACTTTTGCCACTCACAGATATGTAATATTGTTTAATTTTCCTGAATACATAAATGACAAAGAACATATTTTTGTCTCACTTGTTTGATTGGGTTTCTCTTTGTCTTTTCAGGACTTATATATATATATTAGGCAGCACAACTGTTTTCTGATAATAACAAAAAAAGTAAAATCAGCATATTACAATGATTTCTGAAGGATCAGGTGACACTGAACTGGAGTAATATTGCTGAAATTTCAGCTTTGCATCACAGGAATAAATTACATTTTAAAATATATTCACATGGAAAACTGTTATTATGAACTGTAATAATATTTCACAATAATACTGCTTTCACTTTCACTGTATGTTTGTTCAAATAAAAAAAAAAAACTCCAAAGTTTTGAAAGGTAGTGTACATCCTTTTTTTCAGATTTATGGAGTCTATATTGCAAAAGATTGTTTTGATAAAAAGGTTTACAGTGCATTTTCAGCTCATGTTCGTCAGAGTTTAATGCAGTACATGTGGTGAAAATATGCTCAGAGCCGAAACTCCAGTCACTCCTACCT
Source organism: Sinocyclocheilus grahami (assembly GCF_001515645.1). Taxonomy (NCBI): domain Eukaryota; kingdom Metazoa; phylum Chordata; class Actinopteri; order Cypriniformes; family Cyprinidae; genus Sinocyclocheilus; species Sinocyclocheilus grahami. Next base: position 2,517,995 of record NW_015505237.1, read on the forward strand.
TACTACGTTCATGCCGTGCTGTTGCAGTCTGCTTGTGCAGGCAGTGTGAGTTGCAGTAACCTGTTAATATGGGTGCTGAAATAAATATGCATTGCTATCGCATGTGGTGTGTGAAACAGACCTTAGAGTGATGGAAGTATTTCAAGGGTGTCTTGTCATATAACTAAATGTAACTAAATGTCAGCAATTAAACCATCCCTCACTCAAGTGTCTTAAAAGTTTGCCAAGTAGCTCATTATAATGGTGTAAATGGTATGATACATTACCTTCAGTGATATAAAGGGCTTGGGTTTCTTTAGGACCTCAAGAGAAGATATCCTCCTCTTGACATCTGACCTTTGAGGTGAGTTTACCAGCAGCTGATTCAGAATGGCAATGTGTCAATTAAGGTTTAAGGACAGATATTTTCATCAACTAGATTTATGATTGCTGCATCTCGAGGGCTTTACTCTGGAAAAGTCACATATTTACTATTATGCAAAAAGGCCCTTTAATTCGCGCATCCATGCAGCAGGGGAGACTGGAGTTAGCTGTCACTCTTTCTGCTTGAGTAAATATTCAGAATAGGCTTATATTTTAAAGGGGTGGTTCATTGCGATTTCACTTTTTTAACGTTAGTTAGTGTGTAATGTTGCTGTTTGAGCATAAACAATATCTGCAAAGTTACGAAGCTGAAAGTTCAATGCAAACGGAGATATCGTCTTTTCAAATTCTGGCAATTTAATGCCTACAAAAACGGCTTGTAGGGACTACAACGAGTTACTTCCCGGGTTCGTGTCACAAACCCAGATAAACCCCGCCCTCGGGAAGAGGCAACAAAGGGGGCGAGGCCATGCTGCGCTGCTTTAGAGAAGAGGAAGAGAAAACTAGAGGTGCATGTAAAAATCTATTCATATATGAATCTCGATTCTGTCTTCTAACGATTCTAATGGATTCACAAGTTTCAAAATCAATGTTCTAAAGCAGTGGTTCTTAATACTGCTCCTCGCGTCCCCCTGCTCTGCACACGCTCTGCATCTCTCTCTCTCTCAGCTCAGCTCCAGCAATGAACTGTTCCAATTATACTCTTATTTTCACATAGCTATGAGAAGCTAAAAATCTATTCATATATGAATCTCGATTCTGTCTTCTAACGATTCTAATGGATTCACAAGTTTCAAAATCAATGTTCTAAAGCAGTGGTTCTTAATACTGCTCCTCGCGTCCCCCTGCTCTGCACACGCTCTGCATCTCTCTCTCTCTCTCTCTCTCTCTCTCTCTCTCTTTCTCTCTCATTCAGCTCAGCTCCAACAATGAACTGTTAAAATTATACACTTATTTTCACATAGCTGAGAAGCGTTAAACATGGCATGCAGTTACCGTACCGTATTAAAGCTTTAATCAGGATAAAACTGTATATTAAAAGCTAACATAAGCAGTAGCATTTACAAATAACAGCATATCTAAAAGTATGAGACAACAACAAACAAAAAACACAGGCCTGCCATTAAAAGCAGTGCTTGCACAGGTTCAGCACGATCCTCTTCAATAATATCCTCTGCTTCTAAATCGGGCTCAAACTGATAAGCGATATTAACGACGCTGTTGTTTACAATACAACCGGAGCACATGCCGCTGAGCTGAGGGGCGGGACGATTAGGCGCGCACTAGAGGCGGTTTAACCAATCACAACACACTGGACTAGCTAACCAATCAGAGTTCATCGCCTATTTCTGAGGGTGGGGCTTCATAAAAGCAGGAAATTAATCAGCGCATTTCTCAGAGAAGGGACAGAGTGGTGTGAAATAAAGGTAAATTGTGAAAAATAATGAATTTTTAAAAAAACTAAGCATTAACACATGTTAGACTGCACCCCATAAACACAATCAAGCCTAGAAAACAACCACTGAACCACCCCTTTAAGTCAGTTTCTGTCTATATAGATACGGTACATTCAAGTCTTGGCTGTAAATTAGCCATTTAACATTTTCACCATTATCATCAATAAAATACATTTAATTGAACACGCATTGACCTTTTGTGACAACATACCTCAGAAGTGAGAACTATATTGTTCAAATTGTATGAGGTACCATTAAACATCCTATTAATGAGTTTTCAGCCAAATTTAATCAGTAAAACATCTATTCAACATAAAATATAAAAGCACAAAAGTTTAAAAATACTGTAATAAAAATACTGTAAACAAACATAAGTGGATGATTCTGACCTGCACATTATTATACAATTATGAATTCAATCAAATTTGAAAATGTCAAATTTGACAACTAGACCCAGTCTCCCCTAACTACAAACTTGTTTTTTTTGTTTGTTTTTTATCACAGCCAGTTTGTGAGCAGATTAATACTGGGTTTCCATGGGTCTTAAATAAGTCTTAAACATTCTTAAATTACTATTACACAAATTAAGGCCTTGAAAAGGTCTCAAATCCAAGTAGAAAGCCTGAAGTTCATATCACGGCTTTTAGTGTTGCATGCACTGCAAAATAATTAATGCATTCCTCAGTGTGTTTGTCTTGTTTTCCAATAGAGGTATTTAAACATCCTTAAATCAAGATTTTCTTGAGATGAAAAATGAAGATAAGACATCTTGTTTTCTGAAAAATGTATCAAAATTAAGTGATAAAAATATTTGTCAGTGCATGAAAACCTTTTTTCCCATTTTCCCTTTTTTTCTGAGCCTACATGCATAATTTTGTTCTTGTTTTAATCAAAGACGCACTTTATTTTGACCAATTACTCAGAAAACAAGATGTATCACTGTAATAACTTAGAAGACTTTTGTCATCTTTTGATAACAACAAAATGAAAACATGGTTTTTATTTCTCTGAAGCGAACTCTCTCATGTGTTATTTCTATGTGGAATCGCAGGTGCTTTGTCCAGCGCAAAGCGCTGCATGTGCAATAATGTCTTATGAACTGAATCAGTCAGATGAAAGAAGCCCCAGCGCTGTCCAATCTAGATGATCCAAGTACAACGCAGGAGTTTCCTATTGTTGCGAGTGATAAATGCTGTGTGTGATCCCTCCCACTGTACATTTGGTATGTTCCCCATTTGCTTCATAAACAACATTTTTGAGTGACCTTCAACGTGCCGAGCCAGCATAAAATATGCATTTAAAAGGAATTGCTGAAATAAATATAGGGGCCTAGGTGGGGATTGCTTCTTTTGTACTGAGTTAGGCATGTACATGCATCACTGTCTACACACGTGTGCCCGAGCCCGCTGCCCTTTCATTTGCAGCCAAATTAAGTGTGTTCAGCACATAAATAAATGCAACCTGCATGCTGCATGACAGTCACAGCTGCTTATTACACTGCAGCTTTGTCACATTGTTATCCACACTTCCTGTAAAAAAACAGCACAGCCGTGCATGCATCTTGAGATGTTGTGAAATGATTACGGCTACCTGAATCCCGTCCTCCTCTCCGTCAGCGCTGTGTCTGGTGTTTGTCCATGGGCGAGACATCAGTCACAACACTGAGACCTGTTCTTGGCCATTATTGAGCGCTTCAAAATCGGCACCTTCGCTTAATAGGCTTTGGGAATTGTGTTCGGCCACCCGATGTAGATGGCTGTTTATATTTGAGAAATGTAATAAAGTCGGCAATTTTATTGGACTGTGATCCCTTTTGGGCTGAAATTGAGTTTTCTGGACTTGGCCCCTCACGCCCTCTTTTTCTCACAGTGATTTCATTTTGCAGATGTGATATGTTTTGCGCTAATGAAATGCATGTTAGGAGATGTCTCCTGTTGGCCCTGAGAGATGGAGATGACTGCTATTGAGTGACAGGACTGGTGTTAGCTGAATATATGGATATTATGTGCCATCCGCTGTCCTCTGTCTGCAGACTGGCTAGACTCACTGCATACTAAAAGTGTCTCTGTCTGAGTATTTGACATTAGAAGTCATGGGAAAATCACTGCTTCTTAACAATGACAGATTAAAATGATAATAATAATAAAATAAATAAATAACGTATATAGCTCACTTTAAATGTCTAAAACAATCCACAGATTATATTTTTTTGTTTACTTTTTTGTTGTTTTATTTTGCTGTTGTCTTGTTTTTGTCTTGTCTGTTTTGTTTATGCTTTGCTTTGCTGTTTTTTTGTTTTGTTTTGTTTTTGCTGTTGTTTTGGGAGTTTTGTGTTTGGTTTTACTTTGCTTTTTGCTGTTTCATTTAGTTTTGCTTGCCTTTTCTGTTTTTATTTTGCGGTTTTGTTTTTGCTTTGCTTTTCTGTTTTTGATTTTTGCTTTGCTCTGTTTTTTTTTTGTTGTTGTTTCTTTACTTTGCTCCATTGTTTTTTTTGTGCTTTGCTGTTGTGTGTGTGTGTGCATGTTTATGTGGTTTATGAGGACACAAATTTGTATAATAACATGGGTATGACATAGGTATTACAACGAGAAGGTGATTTATGAGGACCATTTTCAGTGTCCCCGTAATTCAAAAGGCTTATAAATCATTCAGAATGAGTTTTTTTGAAAATCTAAAAATGCAGAAAGTTTCCTGTAAGGGGTAGGTTTAGGTATAGGGTTGGTGCAGGGCAATAGAAAATATGGTTTGTACAGTATAAAAACCATTACGCCTATGGAGAGTCCCCATAAACCATAAAAACAAACCTGTGTGTGTGTGTGTGTGCTTTATTTTGCTGATGTTTTCATCTGTTTGTTTGTTTTTTTGGCATTGATGTTCATTGTTTTGTTTTGTGTTGTTTTTTGTGTTTTGTTTTGTTGTTTTATGCTTTGCTTTTCTTTGCGTTGATTGTTGCCCCTTCAAAACACTCACATATTCAAATATTAAGCACTTTTAATCCACCATGTAAAGCCTGAATGAGACTGCCACAGCATTGCAGCATTGCCTCAATCAAGCGAGTGACAGCCTCAGTAAAGTGAGTTGAAATGGCATGCAGCTATTAATGTCAGCCAGAGTTTATGTCAGATAAAGAATTAATAATGCCATCAGTGGGTTTATTTGTGTGCAGAAATATTTCATTGCTCTTTAATGAGGCTGCATGTCACAAGTGTAAACTTAATTGATATGTGTTTAGAAATTTAGAACTCCCACACCAAAGAGCTTTTATGGATCACATTCTCTCACGAAAGTTAATTACCAATATACTTTTATAATGTAACTGTGGGAATATACAGCCTGTCTGAGAGAGACCCGGTGATAAAAGACCTGGTAAAACGTTCCTTCCTGATAATGTTTTCTGGCAGTTGGTTTTAATTTGTCATTATGACTGGTATGACTGGGAAAACAGCGTAGCAATGCATTTGCATCAAGTCGCTGGGTGAACATGCAGTGATTCCGATGTCAGCATGTAACAAAGACGGAACGTTTTAAATGCTGCTGAAGGGACAGGTGTTCCACATTTGCTTGTTTAAGTCATTTCATGTTTGTGCAGTGGCAGATTTTGATGAGCTCCTGAACATTTTTTTTTCAGTGTAGACATATGTGTGTCTGTGCATAAGCATATATGTGCTTGTTGCACAGATATGTGCATCTGTGTCTAATCATGGACGTAAGCATTTTAATTGCATGCTAGTATCCCCTACATAAGACAATAAGCTACTCAAAGTAAAAAAAATAAAATGATAATAATAATAATTATTATTAAGAATAACAATGACTCCTACAAATAATATAGTTTAATATAATACTTAATATGTCATCTACAGTAATTATAAAGTGTATATATGTACACATGTGTGGGAAAATTAATTGTGCAATAGTTATTTATCAGTAATCATCATAATAAATTTAAACAAATTGTTTAATTATTTATGGTGGTCAAACAACGTACAGTACAGTAATAACTTGGCAGAATAATATTGAATTAATCTGTAAATGTGACTCATCCAGTTTGTTTTATGATGATTATTCATGACCATTGCTTAGTTTATTCCCTCACATCTATTTGTAATGTATTTTCTAATGTAAACACTTAATATGATTGTCCAAATATAAATTATGCAAAAATCAAAATAGCACAATCAATATCTACACCTGTGGATTAGGCTCTATACAGCACTAACGATAATAAACAGTCAGAAAGAGCCAAACTCAAATACTGCACGCAGATGCATTTAGAAAGCACATCACATGTTAAATTACATTATAGTTGGCACAGGTTCACAGCCTCCAGATTATTTGATTTTCATATATTCACTGGTTTTGAAGCATATAGGTTTAGAGCTCTTCTGTTGTTGAGAAAGAAGACTATACATCCTTCTTTTCTTGCACGGTATATAGGAAGCATCTCTGTGGACTCATACATGCACGATCACACACAAAGGCTCATTCAGTTGTAGAAAATTACATATCAAACACCTTGGATTATGTGAATGGAGGTTATTTCTGTGGCCCGTTACAACCGAGAGCGAGTGCGAAAGAGAATAATAGAGGTGTATTAGACAAGCAGGGCCAGCAAGAAGGGTTGGTATGACAGGGGGCACTCTGAAGAGGGCTATGGGTGGACCAGCTGACGCACAGAAAGATAAGAGGTAGATAACAAGGGATGTATAAGAAGAAGAGAAAGCCAGCCTGAGTTTGGCTGATCTCTTGATCTTGTCAGATGGGTGATGCTACAGACGAGCAGCGTATCTCAGTGTCCTCTCTAAATCCCTCCTCCCCTCTCTGCTGTCAGCAGGCCATCTCCGCTCTTCTTACGGGCCTAACTGGGCTTTAGCGCTGGCATGGGAAGCTCACACCAACTGATTGCTGTGAATTAGGGAGTTCTCCTCTAACACCCCTCACCGCTGCAGTCTCAGTGACAGCTGCAATGACATTCGCCCACTGACATCCCACTGTCAGCCATCAACCAGCCCTGAAACTGAATGTTAACACAGTGTTCAAATGTAACCGAGGAAGCGGCCAGCTGTTGTGTGTTTGCATTTGGGTATGGGATGTTGGGTATGTACTGTAAAGTGAACGTGTGTGCGAGTTCTCCGGTGGTGCTCATTAGCAAGCCCAAGCCGATTCCGGCTGCTCCTCACCTGGTTCAGGCTGTCAAAAGAGGATTATCAAATATTCACTGGCTTATGTAGAGCTACTCTGCCTTTTTCAGGTCTAGAGGGAGAGAGAGAGGGGAGCGATCGAGGACACTAGCCTGCCTGGAGCTGCACCCAAACATCAAGGGAGTCTGGGTAATGACCTGAACTCTGCTGTACCTCCCTCTTCCACTTTCTTCTGCTCTGTTCCTTGTTGCTCGGATGTACCCGCCAGGAACTTTTCCTCATTTGAGCAGACACATGAGCAGACATAAGCACATGGCAGTTTAGGGATAATCCTGCATTTTCTAGTCATCATGACTGAGGAGTGAACCATATTTCCAAATGAAAGTGTATTATAATCCTTTTCCCCCCCCAAAATAATCAAAAAAGAGTCTGGATTTAGCATTCCTTCAACTCTCTCTCTCCACTCTCACTATTTTTCTTTTCCCTTCCACTTCCCTTTTCCATGATGAGATGGAAACTTTAAGTGGAGTACACATGCCCCAGATCATAACTGGCACAGGTGCAGGGAAACATACTCAGCGTATGTGTGTATTCACTTACTGTAAGCGTGTGCGTGTGTACTGTAATTGAAATACCTCTGAGGGCCTCTGGTATGCTTTCTAAAAGACACATGAGCAGACATAAGCACATGGCAGTTTAGGGATAATCCTGCATTTTCTAGTCATCATGACTGAGGAGTGAACCATATTTCCAAATGAAAGTGTATTATAATCAATTTTCCCCCCCAAAATAATCAAAAAAGAGTCTGGATTTAGCATTCCTTCAACTCTCTCTCTCCACTCTCACTATTTTTCTTTTCCCTTCCACTTCCCTTTTCCATGATGAGATGGAAACTTTAAGTGGAGTACACATGCCCCAGATCATAACTGGCACAGGTGCAGGGAAACATACTCAGCGTATGTGTGTATTCACTTACTGTAAGCGTGTGCGTGTGTACTGTAATTGAAATACCTCTGAGGGCCTCTGGTATGCTTTCTAATAGTGACACAATTAACATGAAAGTGACTCTCAAATTCCAGAACCAGCTATCCAATCTGTTCAGAAATCTAAACCTTTTCCAGAGACAGAGGGCCTTAACAAACACATGTTTTTCCATCTCCCTTGTTCTCCCTTTTTTGTCTCCTCCAGTTCACCGGCTCTCTAGTCTTGTTCAATATACCCATCTAACTTGTGAACGGCCTGTGAATTGAAGATCCATTTTTGTCATCCCACCTGTATGGAACGTGTGAGTGTGTGTTTGTGGGTGCATGTGAACGCTGTCTAATGACCCTCGCTCCACTGCGCAGGCAGAGATGGAACCGTGATGTCATTTGTTTTGATGTCATAAATCGATGGTATTGAGTCTCCCAGGAGCTTCAGCTGTTCTCTCAGCTTGACGGCAAATTACATCACACTCTCATCACTCACCCGCAGATTTGTGTTTTTCAGCCACAGCTCTTTCAAAGTGATCTAGTCTCAGAATAGGACTGAAAATCTCCCACTGTATCAATCTATATCAGGTCCAATGCATCTCCCACTGTATCAGCGTCTGACATGATCTGTGAGATGCCTCAAGCAGTTGGTGTGAGAAACCTTTAGATAGTGTTTGAAATGGTACTCTGGCTTTTTCATATTAATGTTGTGTGTAGTGTATATATAATTGTTTTATGTTCTTTTGAAACTATGTTTTCTGTAAGCTTTCTCTGCCTAAAATACAGCTTACACCAGCTTGAATTCTGTACTGGGCTAGGCTGATTTTTGTGCTGGGGTAATGGTCAACCAGTACACCAGCTTCCCATGATGGTTAACCAGTAAACCAGCATCCCGTGATGGTCAACCAGTACACCAGCATCCCGTGATGATTAACCAGTACACCAGCATCTTATGATGGTCAACCAGTACACCAGCATCTTATGATGGTCAACCAGTACACCAGCATCTTATGATGGTCAACCAGTACACCAGCATCCCGTGATGAATAACCAGCACCCTTTGATGGTCAACCAGTACAACAGCATCCAGTGATGGTCAACCCGTACACTAACATCTCGTAATGGTCAACCAGTGCACCAGCATCCTATGATGATCAACCAGTTCATCATCATCCAGTGATGGTCAACCCATACATCAGTATCCCGTGATGATTAATCAGTACACCAGCATCCCATAATGGTGAACCAGTACACCAGCATCCCGTGATGATTAACCAGCATCCTGTGATGGTCAACCAGTACACCAGTATCCCGTGATGTCAACTAGTACACTAACATCTTGTAATAGTCAACCAGTACACCAGCATCCTATGATGATCAACCAGTGCATCATCATCCCGTTATGTTCAACCAGTATACCAGCATCCCGTAATGGTCCACCGGTACACCAGCATCCCATGATGATCAACCAGTGCATCAGCATCCTGTGATGGTCAACCATTACACCAGCATCCCGTGATGGCCAATCAGTACACCAGCATCCCGTGATGATGAACTAGTACACCAGTATCCTGTGATGGTCAACCATTACACCAGAATCCCATGATGATCAACCAGTAAACCAGCATCTTGTGACGGTAAGCCGGCACACCTGCATCCTGTGATTGTCAGTCAGTAAACCTCTATCCCATACTGTCAACCAGCATACCAACATCCTATATGGCCAACCAGTACATAAGGATCCAAAGCACAGCTTTGTTAACACACCAGATCCCATGCTGGTGAACCAGAACACTCATTCTAATAACATTTACAGTTGGGTATACCAGCATGCAGAGCACAACCTGGCGATGCTGGTCTTGTCAGCAATATAGAAAAAGAGTAATTTTTTTCTTCTTTTTATTCCAGAATAGTCCCTCTGTGGGTTAAAAGGCCTTGCCAAACCAGTCACCAGGGGATCCATTGCCTAAGACCTGCGGTAAATACTTTCTCAACAATCAGTATTCAGAATTGATGACCTGCATATCCTATATCCTGTAGTGTTTGTTTTCAGCCCAGGGTTTGTTTGGATCCCCAAGAGCAATGCCAATTTATTCTGAGTTGTAAAAGATTTAGACTTAGACATTTCGGCAGTCTGGAAGTGTATCCTCATGGCCTGTACACCTATGTGTTTGTTCTGTCTGTTTCACACACACACAAACCACACTCACACACAGACACGCACAAACACAGGGACAATTACCTTGAAATGTGTAAGCATGTCTAATAATTAAGCAAGGCCTTTTAAATGTGCATTGACTAAATCCAGACATGTTTATTCTTTTGTCTCCCTGGCTGTGTGTTGTCTATATTTTAGTTGACATCTATAGCATGCCATAGCCTTAAGAAAAACGAATAGATTATATTCATAATTTCTGTGCCCTGTGTGCAATGTTTATAATTTTTGACCTTCAAAGCCTGTTGTTTTCCCTTTGGTAACCATCAAGGTCCTATTATTATTCTTTGAAAATAGTCTTGTTGGAATAAGGTCTATATTGAGATTGAGACCTACAGGCCAGAGACAGTTCTGTCCAGAGCTTTAACTCTAACTACTCAGAACAAGTTGTCATTTTGTATAAGCTTTGATAAGGAATCCCATTTCATTGAGTCTGAAAGTTTTTGCATAGTGGTTAAGATAAGGACAGCTGATGGGAACAAGCATTTATACATGAACATGATTTGACTGTCCCCTAACAAAGGTCAGATTTCAGTTCAATGCCTAAGAAGTCCATGCATTAATTTATCATTTTGCACAATTCAGACTCTTGCAGTTACATTAATGCTAACTTTTATTTGGTTTGGTTAAATAGTTAGCCAAGGGCCACACTAAACCTTGGGTAAACATATGTTTCACGCTGTTCATACTTGACCCTCGCTTAGTAATTAATCCTGGGTGTTCAAGCTTCAAGATTTCCACTGTACATTTCTAAATCCAGTTAACATCTTATTTACATATTTAACAGGTCAATAACATTAACTGAAAACTGGAAAAAAAATATGGTTGTGTGACCAGTTTTAACTAGCTTACCCATCTGTGAAAATCTCACTATGCAAAGCTACTTTCGCTGTTTAATGTCTCCAAAAGCATACAAAAAACTAAACCTTCAGTTTGTGTTTACAGTCACATCCAACATTCAAACTAAGTTTATGCGTCTGTACAACTCATGAATATCTAATTAGCTAAGCACTATTTAGTTTGTGATTGGTGGTTTGATACTCTCCCTGCAACTTTCTAACACTGCATAGATTTACACTGTATATCTTTGCCACCACAAAATGGTGTTAGAGCTGCAAAAGTGTTGCTAGCAGTGCTCTGAATCAGGTTTACGTAACCCAGACTTCAAAATTACAAGTGTGAAATTTTGCTTAACCCAGGGTTAAAAGTGTTCTTAATCAGGGGTATAAAAAGACGATAACCCCCGATTTAAGTGCACTCCGAAAAGCCCTAAAGAGACTTGAAAACAAATGCTCATCAGGAAAGGTCAATAATGGTCAACCTGTGGGAATGAGAAGTAATGCGAATCAGCTAGCTAATTTCCAACAACTACCTCAATAACAGTATTGATTGCAAGTTACAGCTGCAGGTTTAGAATGACAGATCTAAGTGAAGGACAGGAAGAGCAAAAATAAAGAAAGATGACCTCTGACTTGAGGAGATTCCATCTGTTCAGCATATTGTGGTTCAGTTTAAGGTCGGGAAGGTCAAAGAGAAGCAACTTCTGAGAAGAGAGAAAGGCAGATAGCACTGGAGAAGGTACGTTCCTTCCTTTCATGACAGTATTGCAGTTCATTCCTACCCAGTGAAAGAAAGTGCATTCCGCCTGTGCAATTTGATGTAACTCCACTCAAATCTTATTGCGGCACTGAAAGGAGATATTGTTTTCCTCAAGGCACCTGTGACCCGGCTTGCTTGACTGGCCGAAATGTGTGAGAAGTGCTAAGTCAAAAAAAGTGGTCAGACCTGCATCAAGCAGTTTGATTCAATCTGCTCAGCAGCAGAAATCCCTTCATCCAGATTTATCAGTAAAGAGGACTGGATGAACAGCAGTGGAGAGCGTTATAGCAGACTGCACTGTTATGTTCTTATTAGACAGCTCACTTTCAGTATACTGTAGGTACCTTGGTATGTCTCTGGATGACCTTATCTTTCGAAGTTTAATAGTCGTGCAAATGGCTGCTTGCCAGGATTCTATGAGAGAGATCCAATTCACTGGCCACACAACCTAGGTGGTCTAAGTTGCATTGCCTGCACTCCATGAGAGATAACCAGAAACTCACACAGGCATTGTACAGAATAGTCTGAGTATCAGAAATGTCCCTGAGGGTTCGTTTTGTTTGGAAAGACGGAGCGAGAGAGAGAGAGAGAGGAAGAGGCATGTGACCTGCTGTTGCTTGTTGTCCCCAATGAATAGTCATTTATCACACGGCATGCTGTCTAGTGTGTAAGGAATCTGTGTCCCTAATTACATTAAACTCACTTTGCCTCCAAGGGTGAAAAAAGTTTGGATGTGGCTAAATATGATGCATTACAGCGGGATGCTATTGAAATTCTCATCAAGTTCTCGCTTATCAAAACTACTCCACCCTGTTGGCAGTTCGAGACGCCTCTGAATTAGTTAAAACATACTTAGTATTGCTGCATTGAGGCTAGGCTGAGAAGGAATGTACAGCCTTTTTTCACATTTCACATGCTGATTTGGGCAGAAAATCTGCAGAAAAGCTTTCAATGTTGTAAATTGAAAGCAATAAACTGTTATTGATAAGTTGAATCTAATTAGCAAAAAAATGTAATAAACAGACATACAATATGGAGAATGTTTAGAACTTTGCAAATAACAAGTATTGCAGTTAGGCTTTTTGGTTTGCTTTTCTTTTACAGAGATCAATGACATGATGTTTATTCTGTCTATTAATCGATCTGCAATCTAATAATGCATTTCAAAATACATTAAAATGCAATTCTTATACAGAATGACTTGAATCCTTGAATATACCCATTCTATGATGAGTATGTTACATTTCCGAATGTAAATAAGGCTTTACTGATTATTACTTTTTGAAAAGTTTTTTATCTGCCAAATTCATGTGGCAGAAAATGATATAATAGAGACTCATGTGTGGTCAATAAGTATTTTAAAAATGTAATTAATTATTATAATAATAACCCTGGACCACAAAAGCAGACTTAAGTCGCTGGGGTATATTTGTAGCAATAGCCAAAAATACATTGTATGGGCCAAAATGATTGATTTTTATTTTATGCCAAAATCATTAGGATATTAAGTAAAGATCATGTTCCATATCATAACAAACCATACATCAATGGAAAGCTTATTTATTAAGCTTTCAGATCATGTATAAATCTCAGTTGACCCTTATGACTGGTTTTGTAGTCCAGGGTCACCACAAAATATAATATAAACAAAATACAATACAATACAATATAATATAATATAATATAATATAAAATATAATATAATATAATATAATATAATATAATATAATAATTGTATTATTTTATGACAAGGCAAGGTTAGTTCAGGTTGTAAAATGTCATGTGCGACTCCCAAAAAAAGTAAAAGTTCAATAAAATGTTTATGCAACATATACAAAAAATACCATATTATACTGACATGTATTCAGTGTGTGAAATATTTTATATTATATAATGATATAAATATAATAAATAAAAATATTATTACGGACTGTTTTATATGTCATTTACCGGGGTGCAGATTCTGTTTGTGTCTGATTATTGCAGTCTTGCAAGCAAGCATAAGCTTTATAACAATTCTCAGCTGAATTCATAATATATCGCTGTTGTCAAGTTGAAATGCTACACATTTTATATCTATTGCTGCATTCTGATGAGAACGAAACCCCACATGGCTCATCAGAATCATGGGAAATATAGATCCAGTATATAGCAGTTGTTCCTAAACATCATTATGATAGTGCTGGTAATTATTGAACAGATACCGTGTGGGATGTTTCACGCTTTATGAATAATGGAGATTAAAATGAGATTGGATATGTCTTTATGGCTCTCATGAATCAGCCAGTATCCAGCTGTTTGTGGTGTAATCTCAAATGTTTAATTCATCAGGAAATAGATTCTGGGGTGAGATATTACTCATTATCTTTGATAGAGTGACATTTCACTGGTTGTCACATTTAACAGCCCTCGTTTCTGATTTTAGATGTATGTGAGGGATCTCCTCGCAGTCTGCTATCACGCATCCGGCGATAAAACAGGACCTCATTACTTAATTAAAGCTGAGGCCATTAATTAATTAAGTAATGGCTTTCTGGGTGTTAATGGCGATGCCTTCGTATTCCCTGCTGTTAGCCTCTAATGATTCTGTGTGGGAACTTGCATGAATATGGTGACCTGACTTTAGGAGACAGAGTCTTCTTTACGCCCCCCTCCACCCTCAAGTTCTCGTCTCACTGACTCTCCCAGACTCCAGGTAATGATTAAAGTGATCATGGCCCCATTTTCATTGCTTGTTCTGAGGGATGTCACAGCCCGAGCCGAAATGCATTTCCAGCACGTCTAGAATTCATAAACCTGTTGGCGTAGCACTCAGGGCGTCTGTAGGTTTTGTTTAAATTGGATGAAAAATAAAGTATTGACTGTGATATTGATCGGCCTGGCGTTGCTGTAGGTTATAGTGCTCTATATGTACGCCGCTGTATACAGCTGTAAATGAGCTTTGTTGCGCTGGGCGTCCTCTCCACCATCCTCAGCACATTACAATGAGTACACAGGGCAAAGGTCGCATTCGCCGCAGCTCCGCTGTGTGCACGGTAGGTGCTCCGAGAGCTTACTTTAACAACCTGGACTCCATTAGATGCTGACATTTCAGTGCACTGCTCCTTCACATTTTTCATATTTTTTATCTCTCTCTCTTTGTTGAACTGCGTCCTTAGAGGATGTGTCCACAAAGTGCTGTGTTTGCATATTACAATTAAGAGGTACGTGAAGGTTAAACTTTGTTTTCATTTTAATTTATTACAGTAAAGGGTTAGCTCACCTTAGAATTAAAATCATTTATTTACCCTCATGTTGCTCCAAACCCAAATTAATAGCTTTTTTCCCCATGAAACTCAAGAGGAGAATTTTTGAAGACTGTGCTGGTTGCTCTTTTCCACGCAGATACAATGAATGAGAATTGATCCTTACGCGCAAATATTGTAATGTAATTATTGATTTACATTAGTTGGAAAGCCTCTTTGCTTTCATGAAGATGATTTTTAATTTCTCTTTTTTGTTGTATGTTAGAAAGATACAAGTTTGGATTGACATTAGGGTGAGTAAACAACAACAGAACAGAACAGAACAGAGTTTCACTTTAGATTTGCAATTTAATCTCTTAGTTTACCATTATTGTCCACAGAAATAAGCCCTATTCATACAACACTGAAATTGTTTAGAGTACTCGATTACACTGCAAATGCAAACAGCAAGGACTTCAGCTTCTATTTATAGCTACATAGCCTAAAAATTCTGTTAAGTAACAGCATGGGTTTCATATAAGCGCATACAGCTGGTTTTGCTGCATTAGTGAATGCTTCTCATGTTGTCAGCAGTATTCTGTTAAGTACACCTCTCAGTGACATCTCCATGAGTCTGACCTTGCGTGCATCTGCGAGCGATTCTCTGTAAACTGTTTACTCTCTCCATACAGGGGGTCTTCATTCGCTAACGCTCTGATGACATCTGACACATCAGTGATAGGATTTGGTCCCCGTATGCTGGATTAGCCCCATTTGGTTAGCAAGGCATTATTCCATTATGAGTCCTGAGAGCCCACCAGCTGATGCTGCGTCTGTCCCGCTGCCTGAATGCAGAAATCCAGAAGCAAGCACATGAATGGCACGAAGACGGGCAGCCATGCTCTTCACACGTCCTCCAACAACCTTGCTGACTCTAACTCTGTAAAATAATTACTATCCACTTCACCAGATCTATTAGATTTGAGTCTTCCTGATAAAATATGGTTATGTGTCACTGTGTCTGCATGAATGTGAAAGTAATAAATTATGCAGTCATGCATGTTAAGCCATGCACACTATTGTACATTCCTGTTTTAAACAAACCGCTAATCGTAATATTATACATTTATGCATAATTTATCCCATGCTGTTTGTGTTACACACATGAATGACAACTGAGTGAATGACAACATTGGAGCCCACTGTCTTTCAAGACAAGTGACAAGTGACGTGACATGTGGCCAAGTATGGTGACCCATACTCAGAATTAGTGCTCTGCATTTATCCCATCCAAAGTGCACACACACAGCAGTGAACACACACACACCCGGAGCAGTGGGCAGCCATTTCTTTTGCTGCGGCGCCCGGGGAGCAGTTGGGGGTTCGGTGCCTTGCTCAAGGGCACATCAGTCGTCGTATTGAAGGTGGAAGAGAGCGCTGTACATTCCAATAGGGTCTGGCTGCAGACATGCACTTGCATTTTCAGACTTGCACTCTCAGACACCTGCACTTCCGCGAGTGACGTCACTTGCAGTCTTTTTTAATTTTATTTAATTTATTAATTATTTTTTTAATTGAATCTCTCAACATTTTACACAAGTAGCCAGGTGGTGAAGACAAGAAAAAAAGAAACTAAATCACGAAGTCACTCGCAATCGCTGCTTGCACTCTCAGCTACTTGCAATCCACACAAATCGTGCGTGTTGCCAATGGAGACAAGACGCTGTGGTGGTTAAATGATTAAAACTAATTTAGTACTATAACATACAGGGTCCTGCAAGTCATCTGTAGGAGAAAAAGACAACACCCACAAATCCGTGGCCACAGAACAGCAGAATATGAACGCAATGGGCAAAGTCTCTCTTTAAGCGCTTTTAAACCTCTGTAGAAAACCATAAACACTTAATAGGCTATGACTTAATGTATTAAGATAATGCTATTAAAAGATCAAATTAAGTTTATTAATATAATGTATGCATATAGTGTTTTCCTCCCATACCGCAAAAGGTGGCATAATGTGGCATAACGGTCTAAGATTATAAAGACCTCATATGCTCCTCTTCATTATTAAAACACAATTAATATGTACAGATAAACAGGTGAGACCAGAATAGAGTTGGTCCATTTAATATCACTTAATGAATTTCTTAATGCGTGTTCATATGGTCTGTGTAGTTTGCATCAACAATAAGAAATACTGAATTTGGTCTTTATCATCTTAGTCCGTTATGGCACATTAAGCATTTTGCTGTAGGCGTATGGGAGGAAAAGTATAAGTTTGCTCGTTGTGTTCATGAGCATATGCTTGCCTTGTAGTAGCCTAGTACATTAAATGAATAAACTATATATCGAATTTGATCTTTTAATAGCACTATCTTAACACATTAAGCCATATTAAGTGAATGGTTTTCTACGGAGGTTTAAAAGCACTTAATGAGAGACTTTGGGCATTGCGTTCATATTCTGCTGTTCTGTGGACATGGATTTGCGGGTCTTGTCTTTTTCTCCTACAGATGACTTGCAGGACCCTGTATGTTATAGTACTAAATTAGTTTTAATCATTTAACCACCACAGCGTCTTGTCTCCATTGGCAACACACACGATTCGTGTGGATTGCAAGTAGCTGAAAGTGCAATTGCAAGTGACTTTGTGATTTAGTTTATTTTTTCTTGTCTTCACCACCTGGCTACTTGTGTAAAATGTTAAGAGATTCAATAAAAAAAATAATTAAATAAAAAAAAAGACTGCAAGTGACGTCACTCGCGGAAGTGCAGGTGTGTGAGAGTGCAAGTCTGAAAATGCAAGTGCAAGTCTGCAGCCAGACCCTTCTCGTACATTCACTCCCCCCACCTACAATTCCTGCCGGTACGAGACTCGAACCCGCAACCTTGGGTTAAGAGTCCGACTCTCTAACCATTAAACCACGACTTTTATACACAACTACTTTCACTTTGAAACCAGCCTAAGCCAGTTGGCTGGCAGTGTATGGGAGTAACTAGTTACATGTAACAGAATTACGGAATTTAATTACAAAATAAATGTAATTGTAATTAGTTACAGTTACTGAGGAAAAAAAGTGTAATTAAATTATTACAGTTACTTATGAAAATGTTAATGATTACAAAGAGGGTTACATCTGAATTTTTTTCACACACACACAAACACAGATTTAATTGATTTCTTTCCCAAAATGCACCGACTGCTCTAAAATATGAGACACCAATGTTTCAGGATTTTAGGCCATATAGGACAGAATAAGACACATGCTTATTCGATAACTGTTTTATTTCCTTTTTTGGGTTTATGTATATGCTTTATTTTTTTAGATTAACTGTTTTTTCCCAGGCATTGTGAGATGCCAGTGTTTCCTGTCATAGCTATGCAAAGATTTAATTTCAAAAGCAGTATCATAGCTATTAAACTATTTAATTTTATGATTTTAAATCTGTAATTAACCTCAGATTGATCTCAAAGTAAGTCTGATGTTGTGGAGGCTGTGCTTTAAAGAGGACATCAGAGGCCCATTTTCCACAAGTTGGCATGATTCTTTAAGGCAACATACTTTGGTTAAAAGTTCTCAATGGTCGTGTAAAACAACACCCTTTTTACCTGGTCAAAAACAGCAGTGTTCACAGCGACCCATTTCGGTGCATGACTCTTTAAATGATAATGAGCTCTGCTCACCCCGCCCCTCTCTTCTGTGGAAGAGCAAAGGCGATTTGCAAGTAATTATAAAAAATATAAAGTGTGAGATTTAATTCTTCTGGAGGTGCAGCTGGATCACGAACAGTGGGTACTGATCCATCCTTGAGTTTGAACTTTTTAGCAAAACCTGGATTGAATTGTCCCTCATTCAGAAAGCAGACTAGAGTAAAATGATTTTCGCAGTCATAAATGAATTTAGGTGTATTCGGTGGCGCATTACCATCAAAAACAGAACTAATCCACTGTCGAACCCGCAACCTTGGGTTAAGAGTCCGACTCTCTAACCATTAAACCACGACTTTTATACACAACTACTTTCACTTTGAAACCAGCCTAAGCCAGTTGGCTGGCAGTGTATGGGAGTAACTAGTTACATGTAACAGAATTACGGAATTTAATTACAAAATAAATGTAATTGTAATTAGTTACAGTTACTGAGGAAAAAAAGTGTAATTAAATTATTACAGTTACTTATGAAAATGTTAATGATTACAAAGAGGGTTACATCTGAATTTTTTTCACACACACACATATACCCGCATACAGATTTAACTGACTTCTTTCAGACATTGCACTGACTGATTTGAAATATGAAACACCACTGTTTTAGGCGCTTAGGACACATGCTTATTCGATAACTCTTTTATTTACTATTAGGGTTTATATATATGTTTTATTTTTAAGATTGACTGTTTTTTTCAAGGCATTTTTTGATGCCAGTGCTTCCTGTCATAACTATGCAAAGATTTGATTTCAAAAACAGTATCATAGCTATTAAACAATTTATTGTTATGATTTTAAATCTGTATTTATCCTCAAAGTAAAAACAGGTGCTAAAGTCATATTTTGCGGTGGCTGTGATTTAAAATAGCATTATTATAATCTTAATTCAAGTGATGAAGGTTTTTGAAAGTCTGACAGAAATCAGTGTTGAGTAGGCTACTACTGTTAACCCTGCCTGCTTTTAATGTTTGAAAATGATTAATGGTTAAAAACATTAGAAATTTAGAAAAATGTAATCAAAAAGCAATCAGATGTAATCAGTTTTGTTTTTAGGGTGAATTTGTAACATTCTGTCAAGGGTCTACAGATGAAAAATAGCCTCTTTGGCAAATTATGGCACATTTACAGCCATGTTTATTAGTGTGTGTTGCCCCTGTAAACAAATAAACTAAACTAAGTTACATTACTTTAGTAAAGTAATTGAAATAGTTACATTACTTATTACATTTTAAATAGGGTAACCTCTTACATTTACAAAATAACCTTCTCAACATTGTTGGCTGGTTTTTAACTAGTCTTATCCTGGTCATAGCTGGTTTGCAGGCTGGATTTAGAGGGGCTTTGACCACTCCTTTAGCTGGTCAGGCTGGTTTTAGCTGGTCAAACTGGGAGACCAGCTGACCAACCAGCTAAAACCATCTGGTTTTCAGCAGGGAAAAGAAATGTCCACATCTAATTAGTTCTGAATACAGATACAGATGGTTTTGTCATTGCATTATTTACAAATAGCTTGACTGCACACCCCTAATATAGGCTTTTGACTACCGAGCAACACCCTGGAAACCACTGCTCAACAGATAGTTTTTATGATGGGTGTGATACATCAGGAACATCAGGTTTAAATATATTTGCTTACGCCTGTGATTTGAAATATAATATTGTGGTATGCATTGCCCCGATTGAGTAGCACATCCATCTTGCCTCGGCAGCGTATGTTTGTTTAAACTCACTCATTGCGTGTTGCAATGTCGGCACGGTCAAAAAAACGCACAATGCAGCACAACATTTCTCTTTATGAATCAGTTTTATGGTCCATCTATAAAAGTGTGAGATCTACAGGATTTGCACCTGCAAGTTTATAGCAAAACACATAAATCTCTTGTTACCTCTAGCTGTCAGAGAGCACATCTCGCTATAGGAGTTCCACAGCTGGAGTCAGTCAGCTTAAGCAACGGGGCAAAAGAAAGAGAGGAAGATGGAGGAAGAGAGACTCCGAAGTCAGGTCCAGGCAGCAGAGTTGGCGCTTTACTTCCTGTCCATTTTAAACCCACTCTTTTATTTGTAAGCCTTGTTCTAACTGAATAAAATATGCCATTAAATAATGCAAATGTCTGTGGACAATGCTGAAAACTCTTGAGAAAGGTCAGCCGAGGCACAGGTTGCAGCATTCTCAGATATGAGCCGTGGACAGCACGCCAAATCCCTGTGATCCATATTTCATTTTGTTTGCAGTCCAACAACAGAGGTATAATTATTGCGGGCTGAATGGCGTGAAATATTTAGCTCTGATTTTAGCGAAATGCTCATGAGGAGAATATGGCCCAGTCCTTCGTAAGAGTACGGTGAGATTTTGATCTTCTGTATGTTTTTATTACTGTGCTTTACATGGCTTTAGGGCCAATGTTTTAGTGATGAGGAGCGGGTGGTTGACTTTGACGGACAAGAGAGAGAGAAGTGTGCAGACTCCTGTTCATAGAGTTCAGTGAGGCCTTGCTATGCCCTCATTAGTGTCAGGGTCTGTACCATCATTGTGCACTGTGTGTTTGGGGTCTCGCCAGTGGCAATGGAACATTCTGAGGAAAACAACATCTGTAAGAATGCTACATAAAGCTGGTGTACACTGCTAAGAAAAGTGCTTCAATGCTCCTGTGCAGCACCTTAAGTTTAGTGAAGAACTCAAGCATCATTTTTGAGAGATTCCTCACATAATTCAACAGAGATTCATCTCAATTACTCGATCAATTTAATTACAGACATTGCCCAAGGATAACCATAGATCTCTTTTTATGTTAACCATCTTTTGCACACTGCTTTTTTCTTCATCTATGAAATGCTTTAAGCGTGTGAGTCCACGTGTGGTTAATAGGAAAGAAACCCTAACCCAGTTTTTAACCGAATCTCGATTAAATTCAGATTTATTCTGTGAAATGCCTATAGCGTTTACCTTTCTCTCTCCGTGTGTCCTCCTGGCACAGTGTCTGGGAGCCGAGTCACTAAAGAAGGTGCGATCTATGCCCATAAATCCCCTGCCATCTGATAAATGCCTGTTTCATTTACATTGCTTGGGCTGAAACAACACACTCTAATGTATATTTAGCCCCAGCGAAACCACTTCCTGAAAGCTCTAGAAGAGAGCAGTCTGCCTCAGCTAATTATTAAAGGAATGTCAGAAGTGAGATGAGGACACTTTTCGGGAAAAGCCGGTTTGTTTTATGCAGGCCTGTTGGTTTGTGACTACCTCAGTGTCCTAAAACATAGCCGTCTGTTAATTTAACACACACATTCCCAACTCGCTCCAAAAAACACAGTTTATTATAGATAGATAACTTTCGCCATGCTGCAACGCAGCAAGGTATTTATTTTCGTGTCATTTTTCAAAGTTATTGCCTCAGATAATATTTGCAAAAAGGTGATGTCAGTGGGCCATCTGCCAAGTGTTTCGTATTACTTATAGTGAGAAGAAATGTATTAAGAATATAAACCATGAGGTTAAAAGTTCATGGCTGTAAAGCTCTATACATTAATTTATATAGATTTAAGAAAACATTAAGAAGGTTGCATTTGTTTGGTCTGGAGCGAGGCCACTAATAAATGATCTGTGTCCCTTCTTTCCACTGAGTTATGGTGTGATTATAGCGTTCATCCGTGTGGGTCATGGATTTTAATGGTTTTCTTTCACGTCGCACATCATACTTTGCGAATCTGGAAAACACTCTCCACCAGAATGCTTCAAATCAAGGTAGCTATGTGATTTAATTTTGAAGCTCCACCATTTGCCATGTTTTAAACAGTTGTAGAGGAATGAGCCAAGAATGAATTTTGTAATAACAACCCAGTGATATACCGAGCCATTTACAATGGCTATCATGCTACAGCGTGGGTAGAATGGAGGCCGTTGCCTCAGCTGGTGTTTAGAGGAGAGGACATGAGCAGCATTTGAAAGCACCTGTGGGTTTAGCCGAAGAGATAACACAAGAACTACTATCTGTCAAAACAAGAGCCAGAAAAGCTCTCTCACTCTTTTTAAGCACTTTCTTGAACTCCCAGCCCTGTCATACAACTGTCAATAGGTCTAAAAGACACAACAGCCTCAGGAAAATATCACTTCATACATACACACAAGTGTAGGCAGACGTTTGACTCGCGGCGTAAACACCGGCCCTCATTTGTCCTGGCTGTCTGGTGCAGTCTCAACAACCTGGAGCTCAACATGCTCAAAACTGTGGAGATGACCGTGGACTTCAGGAGAAACCCCCCTGCACTCCCCCCACTCACCATCATGGACAGCACTGTGACTGCAGTGGAGTCATTCAGGTTCCTGGGCACCACAATCTCTCAGGACCTGAAGGACACTCACATAGACTCCATTGTTAAAAAGGCCCAGCAGAGGTTGTACTTCCTTTGCCAGCTGAGGAAGTTCAACCTGTCACAAGAGCTGCTGAAACAGTTCTACTCCGCCATTATTGAGCCTGTCCTCTGCACTTCAATAACTGTCTGGTTCAGCTCAGCTACCAAATCTGACCTCAGAAGACTACAGAGGGTACACTCTTAAAAATAAAGGTGCTTCAAAAGGTTCTTCAAGCGATGCCATAGAAGAACCATTTTTGGTTCCACAAAGAACTATTCAGTCAAAGGTTTTTTAAAGAACCATCTCTTTCTTACTTTTTTTATAATCTGAAGAACCTTTTTTCGCCCCAAAGAACCTTTTGTGAAACAGAAAGGTTCTTCAGATGTTAAAGGTTCTTTATGGAACCATTTAGACAAAAAGGTTCTTCTATGGCATCGTGAAGCACCTTTATTTTTAAGAGTGTAGTCCGGACTGCTGAGCGAATCATTGGTACAACCCTCCCTTCTCTCCAAGAACTGTACT
>NW_015505237.1:2554084-2616305 GCF_001515645.1 Sinocyclocheilus grahami
TACACTCTTAAAAATAAAGGTGCTTCAAAAGGTTCTTCAAGCGATGCCATAGAAGAACCATTTTTGGTTCCACAAAGAACTATTCAGTCAAAGGTTTTTTAAAGAACCATCTCTTTCTTACTTTTTTTATAATCTGAAGAACCTTTTTTCGCCCCAAAGAACCTTTTGTGAAACAGAAAGGTTCTTCAGATGTTAAAGGTTCTTTATGGAACCATTTAGACAAAAAGGTTCTTCTATGGCATCGTGAAGCACCTTTATTTTTAAGAGTGTAGTCCGGACTGCTGAGCGAATCATTGGTACAACCCTCCCTTCTCTCCAAGAACTGTACTCATCCAGGAGTGAGCAAAAGGGCTGGCAGAATCACTCTGGACCCCTCACATCCAGCACACTCCCTCTTTGAACTGTTGCCATCTGGTCGACGCTACAGAGCGCGGAGCACCAGAACGACCAGACACAGGAACAGTTTCTTCCCTCAGGCCATCCATCTCATTAACACTTGACAATAACTGTGGAACACACTATTTATTCACTCATACACTTATTTATCTAACACACATACTCAGTCTACATTTCAATTTGCACATAATATACCTGTACATACAACTGTCTATTGTTATATACCTGTAAATACAATTGTCGATTTGTATATTTTTATTCCTTATTTTACTTGTTCCATTTATTTATTTAACTATCTGTGTTTTTTTGTTCTGTCACTGTCATTCTGTTACACGCTTCTGTCACGAAAACAAATTTCTCGTATGTGTAAAAATACCTGGCAATAAAGCTCATTCTGATTCTGATTTCAACTTATTCTGGCCAAGAACTGCCTACATAGATAGGAAGAGACCACTTGAGATGTAAAGTGACCAGTCGCAGTTTGTTTTGATTTACATTTAATTACATTTGAGTTACATTTAATTTTACTTTTAAAGAGAGAGTTATATGAAACACATGATGCCATAATAATTGACTACTGAAAACACACATACACACAATCAATCTGTTACAGAACTGACGAGACGTGAGACGTGCGGATCCATCTGCAAGGCTTTGTGGAGAAGACAGAGACGTGGTCATGAAGCAGGCAGGGTTAAACAGAGGCAGACAGGTATATGGTGGGCAAGACACAAGAACAGTCCTAGGGCTAGCGTGGGTCGACGATGGGCAGACAGAGTCAGAAGGGGCAAGACTAAGGGAGAAATCCAGGAAACCAGGCGAAGATCAGGAACCGGGAAAACAGCTAGGCTAGGGCTAGGGCTAAGGCTAAGGCTAAAGCTAAGACTAGGGCTAAGGCAAATGACTAGGGCTAAGGCCTAAGGCAAATGACAAGGGCTAAGGCTAATGACTAGGGCTAAGGCTAAGGCAATGACAAGGGCTCCGTAAGGTAGCTATCTCTAGGAGAGTGATAAACGCTGAAACAATACTCGGCAGAGGGAAGGGATCAGAGTGAGTGTTAAATAGTGAGGGAGTGATATGAAACAGCTGGGTGCAATATAGGAAGAGACCACTTGAGATGTAAAGTGACCAGTCGCAGTTTGTTTTGATTTACATTTGAGTTACATTTAATTTTACTTTTAAAGAGAGAGTTATATGAAACACATGATGCCATAATAATTGACTACTGAAAACACACATACACACAATCAATCTGTTACAGAACTGACGAGACGTGAGACGTGCGGATCCATCTGCAAGGCTTTGTGGAGAAGACAGAGACGTGGTCATGAAGCAGGCAGGGTTAAACAGAGGCAGACAGGTATATGGTGGGCAAGACACAAGAACAGTCCTAGGGCTAGCGTGGGTCGACGATGGGCAGACAGAGTCAGAAGGGGCAAGACTAAGGGAGAAATCCAGGAAACCAGGCGAAGATCAGGAACCGGGAAAACAGCTAGGCTAGGGCTAGGGCTAAGGCTAAGGCTAAAGCTAAGACTAGGGCTAAGGCAAATGACTAGGGCTAAGGCCTAAGGCAAATGACAAGGGCTAAGGCTAATGACTAGGGCTAAGGCTAAGGCAATGACAAGGGCTCCGTAAGGTAGCTATCTCTAGGAGAGTGATAAACGCTGAAACAATACTCGGCAGAGGGAAGGGATCAGAGTGAGTGTAAAATAGTGAGGGAGTGATATGAAACAGCTGGGTGCAATCAGTGTAAACAGGTGTGTGCAATTCGTGCTGAGTGCAATCAGTGCAATGCATGATGGGAAATGTAGTCCGGGGTGATGTGCAACAGTGTGTAGTGCGAGAGTCAATGAATTGGAAAGTTCATGAACCGGATTCGTGACACAAACAGACAATGCATGTATATAGAATTTGTGATTAGAAATTCCATCTATCCAAAACTGGAATATGTACAGCTGATAAAGGTCACATTTACTGCTGTTCTGCAAATTTTTGCAGACAAAATCCAGTCATTTCAATAGGAATCAATGCAAAACTGGAATTTCTAGTGATGGTGAAAGATTTTCAGATGCAGATTTCACATACGATTTAAACTGTTTTTTGACTTTTTAAACAGAAAGCTATTTGGTTTGGACTTGGACAAAAAGGTCTACTTTCCATTGTCAAGTCAGCAATGCATGCACATCATTGTCACAACATTGTCTGCAAGATTTTGCTGAAAATATATTAATGTGATGGCACAAATATTATTTGCAATTTTATATACAGTTATAATAATAATAATAATAATAAAAACAAGTGGAATATATAGTTTTGCTCATGGATATATAGTTGATATGCATCTAAGTACCTAAGAGCTAAACTCTGAATATTTTCCAAAGATTCAATTCTGGTAACCTGGATTTTTCTTTTTCTTTCTTTTTTTCCAATTACTTTTTCCCTCCATGTGTCCTTACTCTTGGAACCTAAAGACCAAAGTATACTTCAGTATTTACATGTATGCGAGGGTCCATGTACAGTGTGTGTGATTCAAATTGTGTCACCAAAATATTACGTGTGTACTGTACGCATGGCATCCGCATGGCATTTTTGTAACTTGTCGCATTTGCACATTGACTTAGTTTTGCACTAATCAGTTGTTCCACAAGGTGGCAACACTGGCCCGAGCTGTTGTTTCACAGTAGAAAACAAAACTTAAGAGATGGAGCAACAACAATATAGCAAAAACTGCAACAACAAAAGATGACTGCATTGACTAACGGGTTAAGAGAGGGCAGCAACTTTAGTTTAGTGAGATTGGAACTGGTGATTTCAGTCAGCACTCTTCATTTTGGTGTGCAATATGCATCCAGACTAAACACACACACACACACACACACATACACCTGACTGCAAATGCACACAGACTCAAACACAGATTATGAATATTGAACATATCATGTACATTATATATCAGAATAATATCAAAGCGATTGCACATCCGTGATAAGTCAGCGCCGCAGATAACATAAAGGTGCTGCTCTACAATAAAAGCACAGATGGAAAAACTCTATTAGGACGTCTCATTGTGGAGCTCTTTCTTTATTGAGCATCTATAGCATGTCTCTATTATAAACTGCATCCCCATTTGTCATTCGGGCAGATCACTGGTCCTCTCGCTCACATACTTCCTGACTTATGTCAGTTTGGTAAGAATAGCTCATTTAATGACTTCCGATATGAGAGGACTTGGCATTCGGCTCTCAGCATCATAATGCTCTAAAACTAATGTGCGACCTGATTATTTACAGTGCTAGATGCCTCAAGATGCAGTCCTGATGTTCTCTCTGTTTTCATGGTATTGATTTTTCCTCCAGTACCCATCATATCAATCCTTTCACTCCGCAAAGAGACTACAGATCCTGAAAGATGGCGCCCTAAGTGGGGACGCTGAGACCTGTTCCCGTGACCATTTGGATGCTTGATTCATGGCTCCTGGTGGTCATGATGGATGGATTAGCCATCACGGGTAATTCAGTTAGCATCTTCAGGCCTGTAAGTAAGTGGGGGGATGTGCGGCGAAGTGGATTCCCTGTGTCCATTTGTGTCAGGATGTGATTTCATGTCCTGCACTGACAGCCTTTGACCTCTGTTCTGTATGTTTGTGCTTGGCTTGTTTTTATATCAGAACTCTGTCGAGGTCTTTGTGTGTTGTTTGGCAGTAAAGTGATAATGTTTTTTTTTCTTCTTCTTTTAAAAAAAGGACATCAGGTTGCTTTATGGTCAAGGGAAGTCGCTACGGTCCTTCCCAATCCTTTTAAAAATGATTTATCTGAGATTGATTTATAGAGGATGTGAATAGTATTGGCCTTTAAAGTGTTCCAGCAGAAGATGGTAGCTGGAAATCTGTTTGCTAGCTTTTGTGTCCAAGAAGATTGTGAGGTTTATAGCTCAATGACTTGGTGTTTTTTGCATTTATTTATTTATAGACGATGTATACATGTAGTGACTTGAATGCACATTTTAATATTTTTGCGAGAAGTCATTTTTAAGGTAAAATATATCATGCTTAGGGTTAAACCTTATATTATAAAGGAAAATTATAAAATGTTTTTTTTAAACAGCAAAACCATTTTGTAATCCAATATTATAAATATTTGAAAAAGAAAAGAAAAAACATTAAAAGGGGCATGCAATTGATAATTACTTTTCTTTTTTTTATTATTATTATTTTCATAATTTTATGATTCATATTTAAAAATGTGTAGGAAACACACACACACATATATATATATATAGATATAGATATATATATAGTTCTTTATCATAATGCGAGTCGACGCATTTATTTTTTTAATTGATGCATAGGCTGTACTCAGAGTCTCATGATTATCATTAAAATACTGATAATATCCCTGCTAATAAAAGAGTTGTTGAAACTGACAAAAACATTTGTGTTTACAACAGCCATGCTGTGGACTGTAGTGACGAACTTACGACGTGATGAACACGATAAAAAAGGCAATGACAATCGCCCACTGTCCTGCTGAAGAGACCTCATGATCTGCATTTGTGTCCATGGCACCATGCTAATCTCTTCATTAAGTTTATGGCCGGTCAGCCAACATAACTCTTCACTGCGGCAAGCCTTTGTTGTATGAACTCAGTAGTATGTTTACCAGTCGCCCTTGTCCTGGGGCCACTGCCAAAGTGTGTAAGAGACAACAGAGGACAGTGTGTGCTTGTAAATAACACCATTCTCTCAGCATGCCTGCGTGACCGTCTTACTATATGACCACCCCCACCACACCTCAAAACATAAGCAGAGGACCCCTCTATGCCCAAGGACTCGTAACCTCTGTGAACCCAGTGCACTGGAAGCTCCCTGTCTTCTCAAAGGGGGCCTGTTAGTCTCACTCAGCTTGTGTACAGCCAGCACACAGCTCGGGTTTTGTTTCTCGTGTAAATTTTGTTCTTTAGCCCTATCCGTGAACAAGCCCCAGTTGTGTGTGGCATAGTTGAGAGAATGGCTTGGTGACGAAAGAGAAAGAAAGAGCAGACTGTGATGCGCTCTGTCTTTGTGTGGACTTCTGCATTCATGGGCCCATGTGACTTCAACAGCAGGGCCTTTGGTTTGGCACGGCACAACACCACTGTATTGTAAATACCCAAATGAGTTTGGACGCCTAATCGCTGGGTTTATTTTCATTTGGGACTGTCATGCAGTAGACTTTGTCATAGTTTTGAGCTCCAGGATTTTTTTTCTTGTTTGTTTTTGGATGGATGGACAGTAAGAATGTATGTATAGATACATGGAGTATGTGAAAGGATAGATGGATGGAGGAAAGGAGGGATTATATGGATGAATTGATAGAGTGGATGGATGGATGGATGGATGGATGGATGATTGATAGAGTGGATGGATGGAGATAGATGGAGGGAGGAAGTATATGGATGGATGGATTGATAGAGTGGATGGATGGATGGATTATATGGATGATTGATAGAGTGGGGGGAGAATGGGTGAATGAATAGATGGATGGATGGATTGACAGAGTGGATGGATAGAGTATATACAGTAGATGGAAGGAATGATAGGATGGATGCATGCATGGATGGATAGATAGATAATGGTTGGATGGATGGATGGATGGCTAGATAATGGTTGGTTGGTTGGATGGATGGACAGTAATAATGTATGTATAGATGCATGGAGTATGTGAATAGATGGATGGATGGAGGAAAGGAGGGATTATATGGATGAATTGATAGAGTGGGTGGATGGAGTATATGGATGGATGATTGATTGATAGGTGATGAATGGATAGATGGATGGATTGACAGAGCGGATGGATAAAGTATATACAGTAGATGGATTGATAGGATGGATGGACAGATAATAGAAAGAGTGGATGGATGGATGGATGGATGGAAGGAGAGTAAGAATATATGTATAGATGCATGGAGTATGTGGATGGATGAATGGATGGAGTATATGGATAGACTGATATGGAGGGATGGATGGAGGGAGTATATGGATGGATTGATAGAGTGGAGGGATGGATGGATGGAGGAAGTACATGGATGGATTGATAGAATAGATGGATGGAGGGAGGGAGTATATGGATGGATTGACAGAGTGGAGGGAGGGATGGGTGGATGGATTGACAGAGTGGATGGATGGATAGAGTAGAAAGATGGATGGAGTATATGGATGGAATGATAATGTGGAAGAATGGGTGGCTGGATGGATGGATAGAGTATATAAATAAATAGATGGATGGATTGAAGGAAGGAACAGATGGATAGATTGATGTATGGAGTATATGGATGATTGATAGAGTGGAGGAATGAGTGTATGGATGGATGGACTGACAGAGTGGGTGGATGGATAGAGTATATGCAGTAGATGGATGGTTTGATAGGATAAATGCATGGATAGATAATAGAGTGGATGGATGGATGGATGGATGAAAGGGGCAACTGTATAAAACTGACAAAAGTGTGCAATTCACATGTAAATTCAATTAACTTTTTTGTGCATTCAAAATCTACTCAAAAATGTACGACAGCAGTGCATGTAAGACAGCAGTGTTTATTTATTTATTTATTTTTATTTATTTATTTGTTGGTGTTTGTAAGTACAGCATGAACAAAGGAGTGTTTAAGTATCTCAACTTGTAATACATTAAAAAGAGATGAAATCAAACAGCGCAAAAGAGGGTCCGGGCCGCCTCGATTCGCCTGCAGCAAATATGCAGTAGCAGATTTGGGATCTGGCTTTGTTCTGCCGGCTTCTTTGTCTGGCTCACTCTGCGTGTTGTCTGAGGGCTAGTGCTGCTTTAAAACAGAAGTCCTACTGGGCTCCAATTAAGACCAGCAGAAGAATTAATGAACAAGTCCTCCAAGTCAGCCTCAGCTCTCAACTGCTCTATTTATCAGACTGCTCAGGGGGACACATGGTCTCAATTCAAACCCACAATTTCTGTCTTCACTAAATTAAATATGTGTAATTTATGTTTTTATAAACATAGATGACCTTGCCATCAGCTATAGAAGTTCTAGTCATTTGAATCTTTCTCATTTTTACCCCTCCTCACTTTTTGCTCTTCTTCATTGTATTGCATTTCATTTCCCAGCATGCCCATAAGCCATGTTCAGGTTTCTCTGCCGACTATAAAATCAAATGGTTGGAGGGCAACTGGGAGAAGAGGGATGTTCCGCAGAAATGCATGCTGTTCAAAATATCGTTCAGAGAAAAGAACGTCAATAGGTGAAACAGACTTTGGCATTGTTTCTTTTTTTCCCCCCTCCCTGAAAAGCTTTGGAACTCAGAGCAGCGATTTAAAGATATTTATTTTTTTGTCACAGCAAGTTTGAATGTTTCAAATGTTGGATGTTGTTTTCTAGCATGACATGCATTACAATGTGTTTAGACCGGTTCCTTGGGGGAAAACCTTGAAGATAGAAATAAAAATGAAAGTAAATTAAGATTTATATACGTGATGATACTACATCATCTCCCTTTGAAAACAAAACATTGCTCATTGTTTGCTTGACATTAATCGTGGGACCACAATTATTATCATGAATATTCAAGTTATTTTTCTTCTACTTCTTCTTCTTGAAGCTCCAGCTGCAAACACTAGCATGAGAAGTGCGTATTATCTTGCATGTGCAGTGTTGTGGTCTGAATGCATTTATACCTGTCCTCCTGTGTGCAAGCAAACATTATTTAAAGTCACTAACTCACGCCCTTTACCTTTCAGGTTTCAGCATCTAGCCAAATTTTCCATCAATTTACATACGCATATTGTTGCGTAAATAGAAGCAAGCGGTCCAGAGCACTCCTCCCAGAGACGGAGTAACGTAGAAACCCTGATGAAGACAGATCCTATCGTTAACATTGCACTCACAGAGGGCCCCATGGGGAACCGTGTAAATGCTACTAGCCTTTTCTCTTAATGTAGGTGTCTCTGTTATAGATTGTTTGCCATTTTGAAAAATATGCAACCGTGTCTTTTGCCATTTTTTACATCTTTGCATGAGGTGCCACCAATGCTATGTATACTCAGTCACATATGCTGAGACTCACAACCTGAGACTTTTGCTTTTATAAACATATTTAAACGTATATGTTTGTGTCATATTCATACCTGCCAGCTTTAGTTTTGTGTGATTAAGCTTATGATGCACACAACTGAGCTAATGCTACCACATCACAAATTTACGTGCAGAAAAAGCTGTGACATTGTTAATGAGCATGTTTATGGCAGCAAATAGCATCACTGATGAAAACAGCTAGAGATGTTATTTTGTGTCATTTACTTTATTTATTTTTTCTCAGTGCTGAAGTATTTTCTTTTCATCTTTCAGCATTTTCTTAGAAAGTGTAAATGTGTTGAAGTGTTGCCAGTTGAAATTTTTAACAATTTTACAAATGTACATTGATACAAAAGGCAACATACGGGGATCAGTGTTTTTGAACAAATCAGTTAAATGAATGATTCAGTGACTCACTCAAAAAGACAGTCACTTGTTTCATTTTGGGCTAAACGAATCAGTGTTTTGAACAATTCATTTGAGTGAACAAAGTAATGACTCATTCATAAAGATTGATCACTTATTTTGTTAATGAATCAATCATTTATTATAACAAATCAGTTGAGTGAATGATGCAACTGATTCATAAAGAGAGTCTCTCGTATCAGTAATGTATAAATCTGTGTTTTTGAATGAACTGTCTGAGTGAATGATTCAGTGACTCATTCATAAACAGTCACTTGGTTTGTTATTGAATGAATCAGTCTTTTTGAACTAATTAGTTGAGTGAATGATTCAGTGACTAAATCATAAAATCACTAATTTTAGTAATGAAGTAACCTTTTTTATCAATTGGTTGAGTGAATTATTCAATGACTCATTCATCAACAGTCACATTATTGAATAAATCAGTGATTTTGAACAAATCGATTGAGTGATTTCTCAATTTATCATTTTGGTGAATGATTCAATGACTCATAAAGACAGACTGAAGTCAGAATAGCACATACTAATTGTACAATATATTATATAAATGGATTTAGTTAGTCACTTGTTTTGTTCAAGATTGAAACGGTGTTTGAAAAATACATTATATTGGTGCGAGTTGTGTGAATGTCTCAGTGATTCACTCATGAAGACTACTACAAAGTAACTTGTAGAAAGAGTTACTGAAAATACACACAACAAAACACAAAAAAGACAAACACAAACACATTTAACTATAAGATTATATTTTAATGTTGTGATATAGTCAGCGCTTGCAGTCCCTACAGTATCTTGTATAACAGTATCCCAAACCCTACCTAGTTATCCCAGAAACCACACCAATCACTGCTGTTTGTGTCAAGCTGTCAGATTTCCTGGCAGTAAAGGAGGAGAAACACAAAGAAAAAAGAAACCATCTCCCGCCTCGTGCAAAAAGAAAGCTAGTGTTTTTGTTTGTTTGTTGTTTTGTGTTCAATCAATACAGCCGCTTTTTCTTTACAAGGCTGTCAGCACTCCGTCAACAGCAGACACCTAATATTCTGATTTCATTACCTCCCCCTGTGCTGGCCCTCCAAAGATGGACTGCTCGATATTGCCAAACAAAGCTCACAATGCTCCTCATTCATATTGGGACACCGGTTGGGTTGGGTAGGCTGTTCTATAGTTAAAAAAAAAAAAACCTGGGTGCTCGTTTTATAAGCCCTGAGTCGCGGAGAGAGAGAGAAAGATGAGGTAATGCAGGGGGAGCAAAGCAGCTGATAAAGAGCTTCTCTCTCCTCCTCTGCGCTCTCCCTCACTCTCTGTCTTCCTTTCGCTCTTCTCTATCTCCAGGGCACAGACACAGGTATAAAAGAATCACAAATTGTTTTTGGCCCAGGCCCAAGTAAGCCAATCACTGTCTAACCGGAGTGATCTCATTCCTATTAAGACCATTTGTTCCGTTCTAAATCCAATATCTGTACTGTCAGTAATAATGCAATTTCAGAAGGAAGCAGGCGAAAGGAACGAGGACAGGATAACTGGGAATGTAGCTATGGTGCTTTGACCAAAGTAAGTCTGGAAGCAATGCATTGTGGGGTGTATTCAAATTTAAATGTGAATGATAGTACAGATATGACTAGAATAGGTGCCCTGAGAAATCGCACTTGTCTCTGATGGCCTTTCGTTCTGTGAACAGCCAAAATAGCCAATCTGAATGCTAACCAATCAGAAAGCATCTTCTGCCAGTCATTCATTTTGCATGTTTGGATTTGCTGACATCAGGTTTGTATGTTTAAATTTAAAATACAGTTAGTTAGGCAACATCAAACAACGTTTGCACCATTACGACTGTTTAATAGTTCTATAAACAGTTCAATAAGCAAATACAATAATATTAGGTCACTTACATTTTAGGCAGAAACAGCACATCTCACAGCAACCAGCCGATTCATTGCTGATTGATTCCGTGTTTTGAACGAATCGGTTGAATCCAAGTTTCATTAGCCCATGCATAAACATCTGATGAATCTGCCGTTTGAACGAATCGTTTGAATTAACGACTCAGTGACACACTCATTAAAAACTACTGGCACTGCCGTTTTAATTTCGTTGAAAAGTATAATTTCTTGTTTGTATATTCAAAAATATTTAAAAGAATCTCATAATATTATTTAATGCAGTTGTATTTTTCAGTGTAAATGATTTAATTGGATAACGTATAGATAATCATTATTATCTTATATATTATACAGTGGGGCAAAAAAGTATTTAGTCAGCCACCAATTGTGCAAGTTCTCCCACTTAAAATTATTTTTTTATGTAAGTACATAGTAGATAAGGCCACCTAATATAAAGTGGGACCATATGTGCTTTACAGTAAAAGTACTAATAATCAGCAAATATGCTAGTAATATGCATACTAATAAGCAACTTGTGAGAATTGCTCCCTAAAGGCCCCTTACTGTGCATGCTAATGGATAGCTTCCTCCAGGTATTGCATGCATCATTGAAAGACACTACTGTATTAAACGATATTAATTAAATCACAATTACATTAAACCTCAATACAATATTTATATATTTCATCTTATTAAATACCTAATATAATATTTATTATAATCATGATTCGATTGCTTTAAACATAAAATATTGAAAATGTTAGACTTTTTCTCTTTTTAAGTAGATTTGTTTTCTTTTTCTCTTCTTCAGTAAACATTATTGTTAATTGATATCATATTTTGAGCACAAAAGTACAACTACTTTTCGAGGTAACTTACAGGTTTAGTCTAGGTTTTGTATTATCTGTTTTAGGTCTTTATTTTAAGGTGCGATTCTCACTATTAACTATGACTCCTAATTCCCTGCTTATTAATAGTTAGTAAGGTAGTTGTTAAGTTTAGGTATTGGGTAGGATCTGGGATGTAGATTATTGTCATGCAGAATATTTGCTTTATATGCTCTAATAAACAGCCAATGTGTTAATAAAAGGCATGCTAATAAACAACTAGTTAATAATGAGAATTGGTCCCTATACTAAAGTGTTCCCACATCCATTTCTGGCATCCTCACATGAATAC
Source organism: Sinocyclocheilus grahami (assembly GCF_001515645.1). Classification (NCBI taxonomy): domain Eukaryota; kingdom Metazoa; phylum Chordata; class Actinopteri; order Cypriniformes; family Cyprinidae; genus Sinocyclocheilus; species Sinocyclocheilus grahami. The sequence continues at coordinate 2,566,048 of NW_015505237.1, forward strand.
CATGCAAAAGTAACCAGATTTATCTTTTAAGCTCATTCCATAAGTTTAAGCACTGAAGATAATTACTTCTTTTAAAGCAAGTCAGTGCCAATGGATGAAAAAGGCTATTTTTGAAATCAGAAAGAAAAGGCATTTGCCCATTTGGCTCCTCAACTGGCTCCTGAAAGGGCTGAATTGCTCTAGTCTAGAGAATAGTGATGTTCAGAACAGTAATAAGCTGAATGATTTGCACACAATGAATCATAGGTGGCGTAAATGGCCCAACTGGTTCACTGAATATATTGTCATAGCAGAGCGAGGACTGCTGCTTCATAAAAGCCATTGATGCTGGCTAAAGTCTTTATAGTCATCTTTTACGAAACAAGGCTTGGCTGGACAAGGGTCATCTCGAATGAATTAGAAGGCCAGGCTTGATTTATCTGCTGCCATGGACAGCCACTCTCATGTGTGTTTGGCTGCTAATTAGCGCCGGCCCTCCTCTGGAGTGTCACCTCAGCAGGCCCACACAAATGGACAGTGCTTCATCTTGCCTAGAAAAGAAGGGGTTACCACAAAGAGGGTCTTAAATTACGGCTGTCACTTTAAACACGAGGTCGCCCAGGGCCCGCTGCATGCTGGGAAACCTTCAGGAGGCCTCTCTTTGTCTGAGGGGGAAGGCTGGTCACAACAAACAGCAGTTCCTTCACGCTGGCTGCTTTGAATTCCCCTCTCTCGACCTCCCGTACGGGCCCGGCTTGAGGCGCAGCATGCTTAGGAGTAATTCAGGCTCCCTCCGAGTGTATCGCCATGCTGTAATCCATAAATGCATGACTGTCCGAAATGAAAGAGACGGTGATGCTGTAAAGAATATGGTAGAAAGGAAGCGAGGGATGCAGGAAGGAAGAGATAAATAAAATGGCAGACCTCACTTGTGTGGCCCCAGTGTGAGGCCGTGACTGAAAGGCCGACCGATATGCTGCCTGAGGAGAAGGATACAAGAGATGGGAGAAACCGTTCTAGATGGGTTTCCTTTTCTAGTTGGACTTTTGGTTCTCCCTCGGTGTCAGTATCTGTTCTTTTCACACCGCTGCATGTGCCAAGAGGTGAAGTTCAAGACTGGTTTTTACATTTCAATGAGGCTTATAGTGTGGAACCTGACATTGCGGTGGTCAGCGTCCCCTCCCATGCTCCTGCAGGTGGGCATTAGGTGAAAGAAAAGAGTTTTAAATCTTCCTTCACCTTTTCTCACATCTTTTGAAGCCGTATTCATGCTGATGAATCTCAGAAGCTGCTCCCCTACCTCGCACCCCAGCTCCAGATAATGTATTGTCTCTGTAATTGGTCTTGAAGGAACTTTCTCTCTCACTCTCTCACTTTTAACAACGATAAAGACTCGATTGCAGCTGGTAAGGTTTTGAATCATTAAGATTCTCCTTTAATCTCCTGTCTACGTGCTGAATGTTTTAGGTGTATGAGGGAGGTGTGCTTCATTGTGAGAGAATATACTCCTGGTAGTAGTGCTCACAGTTCATCTCGAGTTCACTGTCAGACCTGTTTCTCTCATCTCTCTTCTCTAGAGGGTTCTCATGTTGCGGAGGAGTTTTAACTTCAGATTCTCATCCTTTAAAATCAATATTGAAGTGTCATTGATCACTGGGATTTGGAATAATACACACTGGCTACGTCTTATGTTAGTTAGTATTGGAAAATGCCCTGTTTTGTGATCTCCCACAGCACATTCATCAACAGCACCAAAGTTGAGCAAGCAACTTGGCAATGTAGAAAGCTAGAGTCAACAGACTTGTGATGTCAATTTACAGTGTTTCATAAACCCATTCAGACTGTTTTGCTAACTACTGTAGATTTAATGAAAGAAACTGACTCAAAATAGTAAGTAGTCCAGGCTAAACTGTTCTCACTCCAAAAACTGAAGCATGGTCAAGCATCTTGTGCAGGGGCGTCTAATCTTGCTCCTGGACAAGATGTCTTGTACGTAGAGTTTACCTCGAACTTGCCCTCGTGAGTATGAAGAGCTTGATTAGCTTGTCCAGGTGTGTTTTACTTCTCCAAATTATTCGACTTCCTGTGCTCCTACTACTACTTCTTCCTCTTCAAATTCCTATTCTGACTTCATTGACTTCTACTACTCCTTCTTTTAATTTTTCTTTGAATTCTTTGACTTCGCCGATTTCTTCCTCGACTTCTACTGCTTCTTTGACTTCAATGCCTCCTTCTTCCTTGACTTCATCAAATTCTACTGTTTCTTTGACTTCTTCAACACCTTCTTCTTCGACTTTTTCTTCAACTTCATCAAAGGTTGTTCAACAGGTGTGTTGAAGTATTCCATGGCCAAATGATCGCTTTGTGTAAAGCTCAAAACCTGCACACATTCAGAAATTGTCACCTGAAGAAAACTTGTCATGCTTCAGTTTTTGGCACCTCAGGAGTGAGAATGGGTTGTTCAAGGTTGGTTTATGCTGGTTAGGTCCTGGTGCATAAGCTTAGCCATTATGAACCTGGTCAACATGCATGTTATTTGTGGTTGATTCAGGTTGACCAAGGCCGTCTTTCTAATTAAGCTAGTTAAGCGGCATGGTGCATCCCATACTGGGGATTTTCATTCAGAACATAAGATCTGATGGTGACTAGTAAGACAGACTTAACTGATGGTATCGCAATATGATTGTAGAACTATTCAGGTAAAATTAATATACATGCACACGCATTTTTAGACAAGTGTGGAATCTGTGTGACACAGGCGGACCTGGGCGAATGCTTCACTGGGGTCTCACTGGGCCCTTCATCAGCCACTCCATCTACTCTTTCTCATCAGGCAACGCCACAGAGCATAAATTGGATTGTGATGGTGTCCCGAGCATGTCTCCGATCTGTCTGTCTGCCCATTGGAGAAAAGATAGGGACTTGCCGGACCCGAAAGGTTGCGGCATTAGCGTACGTGCACAAAGCGTGACAGCTTATTATACAACTGTTTCCTTAGATGGATGAATTTCAGTAGCCATATCTAAGTACTCAGCTAATTGTTAATGGACATCCTGAGAAGACTGAAATTAACACTGGCACTGAACTGTATCATTGGAGTTACTGTGTAGTGTCTGCTTTCATACAGTTTGAATCATTTCCGCATTTTGCTGAGCAAAATCATATATAAATAAATTCCTTTTTAAAGCAAAATGGTTAGTTAAATGCAGCTATTCATCATTGTGTTTTAATGTAACTGGTTTTAACATAACTTATGGTTCAGACTAGTGAACCTGAATGCAGTTGGCAGTTAAGGAAGAAGAGACATGAACAAAAACCTGGCGAGAAACCTAAAAACCATACACTAGTCAAGTTTATGAGATTCATTAATTCATTCATAAACCCTTCAATGTAGTTAGATAGTAGCTTTTAGTGTAGCCACTTTTTCAAAAGAACTGGTCACGCTGATTAAAAAAAACTGAAAAGAGAAGTAGAAAGCCAGGTATAGTTTGAAAGGCAAGTGTAGCTGGATGGTTGAGCTCCAGAAATCAGATGGTTTTGGAAGGATTTTTTGACAGTTACAGATTTTAAAAAACAAAAGGTGGGATTAAAGAATCCTAAACTCTTAAAGGAATAGTTCACCCAAAAAAGACTGAAGACTGACACAGAAGAGAAGAAATTGTTGAATAAAGTCATTATTATTGTTTTCTTTGCGAAAGTATTCTCATAAGCTTCATAACAGTATATGGTTGAAGCACGGATGTCACATGGACTATTTTAATGATGTCCTTACTACCTTTCTGGACCTTGAACATGTCAGTTGCGCTGCTGTCTATGCAGGGTCAGAAAGCTCTCAGATGTCATCAAAAATATCTTAATTTGTTAATTTGTTTGTTATTCCGAAGTTGAATGAAGGTCTTATGGGTTTGGAATGACATGAGGGTGAGTAATTAATGACAGAATTTTTGGGTGAACTAACCCTTTAACACATGAAACCATTTTAAAGCGATTCTTCAAGATGATATGGTTCTAAATAGAACTGTTAAAGAACCATCTAGAGTATAGCTTCAGCTTCGCCAACACTGATTCGTATATTCAGTGCTTGAAATCCATTTGTTACCTCACACTAAAAGCACATTTCCATGCCAATCAGTGAAAGCAGTCTTCTGTACCACACTTATTTATCTTCTACAGCCGTTCATTCCCCTTTGCTGGTCCCCTCCACTGGCTTTCAATGGCACTTAATTTCTATTAATGGCTTTGCATTCTCAGGTTTAAATAAAATTGAATGTTAGACGTGGTGCATTCGCTGCACATGAGGAAATATGCATTGGCCATTATCGCCCGTAATGTGTTGGCTCACAAGTAATTCCATTGTGTTCACTGTATGTGTGAGTGAATCATTTGAATGGGGAGATTTATCAGTCTGTCTGCATATTTCAGGCCTGCGCTGCATCCTATACAGTGTGGAGTTTACGACCTTACAACCGGTTCAGACAAACGCATTTTGTTGTGTTTTGTGACCAAAGATACACTGAAATAGTGTGGTGCATAAGTTTCTCATGTCTCTTTGCCTAAAGGACATCTTAAGCAAAACATTGCAGTTCTCCCCTGTCATGTCTTCTTTTTGGAGTGTGTGAACTTGTTTGTGCACTCCAGAGAGTTCTGGGACTGCCTAAAATAGAAGTGGGTCAACTCCTACCAACACAGTATTTTAGGAGTGTTTACCCTGGTGCTGTGCAATGGCTTGACTGTAATGTTGGACTGATTGCTGTCTGCAGCGCTGAGACTCCGACACAACAATACAGCTATTCACTTTTGCTGACAGCAGGTCTTTTAACCCTCTCTCAGTTTGCCCAGTGCTTCCTCTCTCTGTTTCTCCCTCAACACACACACACACACATTCACATACATAGGCTATATGTGTTCACATATTGATCTGCACACACAGCACCACACAGCTTTTAACAATTTTATCATTAATTTAATTTTAACCTCATCCTTATGTTTTGTCAGTTAGAAAACAGGCAATAAAAACAAATTGAAATCTCTCTAATATCTCAATTGTTTATCCAGTTGTTTAAGCTAGAGAAATTAGCTTAAAGGTGTAGTTCACCAAAAATGAACTAGATAAATAAATAAACAAACAAACACATACATACATTCATACATACATACATACATGCATGCATACATACAAGGAATTGACTTACCTACTTACAAGGAAGTAAGTAGGTAAGTCAATTATTTTACCATTGAAAGAATACATTTTAAAGACAATATAAATTGCAGAAACCAAATTGCACTGCATCATGTAACTCAGTAGATATGGGGGGATGACTATTAATATCTAAATTATGAATTTTTTTTTATGAAAAAACATGATAAGATTACCTCGAGAAAGCAGCTCAGGAAACATTATAAAATAAAAAAAAAAATGAATTTCATGACCCCTTTAAAATCTTAAAAGAATATTAAAAGAAAAAAAAGAAAAAACTTACTTGTGGATAACATAATATTAAAGTAATGAAAGGCCACTTAAATGTACTTAAGGAGAGTTCACTTTCATTACCGAGAATATGAATTTAAACTATTAAGCATTTTCATCTAACTACGAATAATGTGAAATGAAGTGTCCAAAAACATTAGTCACTATTATACTTTTAGTATATTATTTCTGTGACAAGTACTCTTTTAAAAAGTATGTTTTCCCAAGGGCATCTCTTTAAATATCCATCCTCCTCAAATTTTCCTTTAGGAAAAGACCCCAGTAATATTAAATGTCCTTGCAAAACCAATCAACTGTACTTTGATTGGCTAATATACAAAAGTCTTTTAAAATATTTAAAGTTTAAATTAAAATATTTCAATACAAATAAATTCAAATCAAAGTATCATCCTTTAATATATCAATCATTTTTATTTAGCAGCTCTGCTACATTAATTCTATAGCTTGATGTTCCTATTTTATATTTATTAAAGATTTTTATTAGAAACATCTGTGACAAAGTTGATACTGAGATGCAAGTTATTGAGAAGTCTTTTGGCTTTCTTGTGCTATGAAACAGTTTTCCTCTGCTTGTATGGTTTTTGTGTAATTTAATTGATTATCAGAAAGATAGGTCATTAGATGAATTTATTCCACATTCAGTATTTTTCAATATGTGGGGAGAAAAAAAAAAACCCTGACATTCTCTTTGAGAAGCTCAAGTCAAGCGCCACATGAAAACACACTCACAGATGAATACTCTCAATCACCATCAAGAGAGATATTGCTTATCCTGTGTATTATATTTACAGTTTCCAGCCCTGCTCAGATCACTCACTGGTGTAATATAATGTTTGCAGGGATAGGCGAAATTTGTATGTATTTCATTTTTTCCAGTCCCAGGCGTGCTAAAAATAAGTCAAGCGCATTGTGTCAACTCTTGAGGCGATTTCGGAGAATGATGTTTTGAGTGGAACCAACTCCATGAGATCGCAGGCTGAATTTCATTGGAGGCGGTGAAGCGTGTAGAAGGATGTTTGAACTGTCTCTCCATAGCCTTTGCATAAGGATTAAATTCACCTCCCCAAATTTATTAATCATATCAGATATGAAATTTACTGTCGTAGAGGCGGGTGTTTGTTTGACAGCAGTAATTCGAGGCCGGTGAGAGAAGGAAGGAGTCAAGTAAAGGTCGCTGTTTCTCATATGAGATTGCGGGACGTTTGGACTTTGCATTTGGAGAAGCCCTCTCAAGAGATCCGGCTCTGTTTTCACACCGCGGCTAATCTCTGTCATTCAATAAGAGGCGATATTCTCTCAGAATGAGTTGCTCGTGCTCCCGTCGCAAAAGCAGCTCATGCAGGCCCATTTCAGTGAGGGGGTGTCACATTAAAACTTGATAAGGAACATGGTTGGATGGGTCTTACGAGACAAAACCGAATATGGGCCCTCACTACTCTGGTAAAGCTGCTCTGATACTATTTATCCGGCTATGCTTGATGGCACTTATTTGTCCGCTGAGACATGATACGCGGAGGTAAGAAGGTCACGGTTACATCAATGCATTCACTGTACTTTTACCCTTCCCATGTTGATGTCAGAGAACTATGCTCCCAGTCCTCCCATAGGAATTTCAATATTTCATTTGGCTCCTAGACAGCACTGAGATTAAATGTAGAGCAAGTGGAGACACAAAAGGAGATTTTGAAAAATGCCTTTTTTTTGGTCCACACAATGAAAGTCAGTAGTGGCCAGTGCTCTTTTGGACCCCATGGACTTTCACTGTATGGACAAACAGTTGAAACATGGAACAAATCATATTGTGTGTTCCACAGAAGAATGAGAGTGAGAAAATGAACAGAATGTTACATTTTTTGGTGAACTATAAGTCTTCATCTTCTCAGACTTTTCATCTTAAGACTTAAATATCTCTTTCAGAGTTTCAAAAGAGATCTTAAAGAAATGTCTCACACTGTGATCACATTTGCTCAGAAGTCTGCAATCAAAAGTCAAATGCAGTGCTGAAGTAGAGTCCAGTTTATTTTAATCCATATGCTCCCGAGTCCATGTCAAGACCAGGATCATGAAAATATGGTCTTGCATTCTTAAAAATAAAGGTTCTTTATTGGCATCTATTGAATGGGTCCATGTAGAACTTTCAGAATCCTTGGAAACTTTCCATTCAACAAACGGTACTTTATATTGGAAAAGGGATCTTTAGAATGTTTAAATGTTCTTCACACTGAGTGAAAATGGTTCATTTAAGAACTTTTCACTGAAAGGGGCTTTAGAGAACCAAAAACGGTTCTTCTATGGCATTGCTGTGAAACCCCCCTTTTGGAACCTTTATTTTGAAGATTTTTAGGAATCAGACTGAAGATGGATTTGAGACTAAGTCCAGTTTTGAGTACAACACTAGTCAAAGATCTTATGAACTTAAATATTTCCCCTTGCATTTTCTAAGGCTAAATTTAAATAAAAAATAAAAATAAAGGTTATTTATTGGCATCTATGATTCAACAATTAACAACCACAGAACCATTCCACGCACAAAAGGTACTTTAAACTCTTAGTGTGAACAACATTTTAATCATCTAAAGAACACTTTTCCATTATAAAACACCTTTTCAATCAGGACCACTATCATCAAAGATGGCTGACAATTAGCATACAGTTTGGATTGGCAGTATGGTTCTGTTCTGGGCTCCTAGCATGGATAAGAGCAGGGAGAGCAGCAATAAACCCCCAGGGTAAACAGAACAGAACCAACATAAATGTGTTGAAGATATCATAAAAGTTCAATAATTTAATGTTACATTTTAGAAATTAGTCTAATTCAAAGGAGAATCAGAAGGCTGAATCCTGACTAACGAGAGAAGGAGATGGGGATTGAGAAGGGTAATTAGCTATTGAGCAAAGCGAAAGCTGGTGATAATACTGAAGGACCTTATATATGGGTGCTGTGATAGGTGTCTCATCCCTATAGGTAGATGTGGATCAGCTGAGAGTCAGCTGATGCGAGCTTGACTAACGTGACATGCCAGAACTAACACTACGCTTGTTTTTTTGTTTTTTTTGTGATAAAAAGTGTTTTTTCATGTTCCATGGATGTTAAATGTTCTTCATGGAACCCTCAATGCCAATAAAGAACTTTTGCTTTTAAGTGTGTATAGTGGAAAAGGTTCTTTAGATTACTAACATTTTCTTCACAATAAGAAAAAATGGTTCTTTTAAGATCTGTTCACTGAAAGGTTCTTTGGGGAACCAAAAATGGTTCTTCTAAAGCATCACTGAGAACACCATTTGAAACCCTTCATTTTTATAAGAGGAAAGAACATAAACAAAAAATACATTTATGCAATGGAAATGAAACCATCAATGCAAAGAACCTTTATTATTTTTAAGGGTTTATCTCACCAATTGTCTAATCTGTGTCCATATTTTACACCCCAGAACGCGATTTTTAAAGGGGGACCACCCTTGAAACACGATTGTGCTAGTTTTGAGTAGCAATTGGGCAGGTTTTGTTGTGACAACCTGGCAACCCTAGCATGCACCTTTACATAAAACAATAATATAGTGCTCCAATCAGTTCTTAAAATAATGACATAAAAACATTTTGTTTAACACTTATGCAAGTGAATCGTGCCCACAGCTAAAGTTTAGCTGCTAAACTGTAAACACTTAACAAAACAATAATGGTGGATACGTTAGCCAAGTGCTAACGTGACTAACTGATGAAACAATACTGTTTGAAAACCAAAATATGTGTACTGTAATGTCTGAAGAACGACAGACAAAAGACGCTCCGTGTCTTAACCTTTAATTATAATGCAGAACAGCTGTATCACATGCACACCAGCCTAACTAACCCGTCTCTCTCTACTCCCTGCATTAACCCTATAACTACATAAACAGCACTTTCACAAAGATTATAAAGTCTGTGCGTTATTCATTCCTTATTATTAAACGAAGTGATTAGAACAACGACAGTCTACATTAATCAACACATTCTTAGGAATTTGGGTTCACAGCAAATTATCAGAACTATTTCAGTAAAACAGTAATATCGTGCTTTGCCTGGAAACCTAAAGCTGCACTAGGTATACATCACATATTAGCAAAAAAAAAGATCTTTTGAGCACTCTCACATAACGTATCAATCGTACTTACAGGTTGTGGTTTGGAGACGCTTGTTGGTCCAAATAAAGAAGATTAGAAGCCAACGAAGATAAAGGCAAGATTAGAGAAGCAGTCCTTGGTAAAATGACGAGCACAACAAAAGGTTCGAATTGTATTGCTGTGGTATCGTGGAACACAGCATCTTCTCGACACAGAGTGTGTTCGTATTTCGTGGGCAGGCGGGGATTATGCTAATGTGTTACCCAGTGAGGTAGATCGGTAACAGGCAGAAGATTCGAAAATATAACGATTTGTTAAGGCAATTCTGAGTCGACTCTTTATTTTGAGAGACAATATCTTTATTTATCATGCACTTTTTTGATTAACAACTTTGCACACTGTTTACATTGAAGGATAGCTACCTTACAAAAAAAGAGAGATATTTTTTGAAAACCCATATGACCTGCTCTTTAACACTATTGGTTAGGTTTACAGCAGGGTTTAGTGTAGGTGGTATGTACACTGAACAAAATTAAAAATGCAACACTTTTGTTTTTGCCCCCATTTTTCATGAGCTGAACTCAAAGATCTAAGACTTTTTCTATTTACACAAAAGGCCTATTTCTCTCAAATATTGTTCACAAATCTGTCTAAATCTGTGTTAGTGAGCACTTCTCTTTTGCCGAGATAATCCATCCACCTCACAGGTGTGGCATATCAAGATGCTGATTAGACAGCATGATTATTGCACAGGTGTGCCTTAGGCTGGCCACAATAAAAGGTCACTCTAAAATGTGCAGTTTTATCACACAGCACAATGCCACAGATGTCGCAAATTTTGAGGGAGCGTGCAATTGGCATGCTGACTGCAGGAATGTCCACCAGAGCTGTTGCCTGTGAATTGAATGTTAATTTCTCTACCATAAGCCATCTCCAAAGGTGTTTCAGAGAATTTGGCAGTACATCCAACCGGATACAATACAGTACAGACCCCCCAATACAGCAAAACTGCACATTTTAGAGTGACCTTTTATTGTGGCCAGCCTAAGGCACACCTGTGCAATAATCATGCTGTCTAATCAGCATCTTGATATGCCACACCTGTGAGGTGGATGGATTATCTCGGCAAAAGAGAAGTGCTCACTAACACAGATTTAGACAGATTTGTGAACAATATTTGAGAGAAATAGGCCTTTTGTGTAAATAGAAAAAGTCTTAGATCTTTGAGTTCAGCTCATGAAAAATGGGGGCAAAAACAAAAGTGTTGTGTTTATAATTTTGTTCAGTGTAGTTATTTTAAAACGCGAGAGAGCATTATCCGTTTAGCACCACTCACTGGACATTTCATTTCTGAACTGCCACAATATGCACAACAACCAACATAATAAAACACTTCTAGATTCACGTTCGTTTGTTTCGTATAAAAACTTGTTTTAGTGCCACTAACTGGAAATTTTACTTTGAAAGTGTTGCCAAACATGCAAGCAGAGCAGAATCATTCTGCAGAAATGTTGACAAAGAAATATTTCTCCAATGAGTGTTTATTAATAGTTTAAGGTTGTTGTTTAGGATTAGGGATGTAGAATATGGTCTTGCAGAATATGTGCTTTATAGGTACTAATAAACAGCCACTATGCTATTAATAGACATGCTAATAAGCAACTTTAACAGTGAGAATTGGTCCCTATTAAAGTGTTACCGTACTATTAGTTTTCCAGTTGCTTAATAGTCAGAAAAGAAATCTCATAGCAACCAAACTGAATAATTTACCATGTTTTTACTGTCATGTACAGTAAACTTTCACTCACTGATGCATTTTATTTGCTAAAAATGTGCATGACAGTCGCATATCTGTGAAATGGTGCTGTAGATTTGTGCAAGTTGGATGGTTGATTCTATGTGGCATTTTATTGCTTTTTTCCAAGTAGTGAGTTGATAATTCCAGCTTTCCGAGTTGAATGGAACGCAGCATCAGTTATCTGTTTAGTTCTGGTGGACTTACTGCGTATTTTCTGCCAGGTTGTGTTGACTCACCAAGTTGCATGCAGGGTCTTAGTATTTTATTAACTGGCTGAGTTGTGGAATGCATGGTCTTCTGCAGTGACCCGTGGATAAGTTCCAAAGCACGACGTCAGCCCTCTGTCAGGGACACGCATGAAACCTCAGGAGAGGAGTGACCGATGTAATCACATTGAATCTGCTGCCCTGCATCGTACAGGCTAGCAAAACAAAAATCAATCCGTCTCGGCAAGAGAGAAAAAATAGGAAAGAAGGAAAGAGAGAGAGACCAAGACAGAAAGCGTAAATCTATTCAGCGGTGGGAAATATTGCACGGCATAAGACACAATTGAAGATAAATAAGGCGCAGGGCATGACTTTAAAATAGTGCATTAAAGGAACTCCTCGGGGGATTGAAATTACTGCCTGTGAACCCAATCCTAAAACTAAATTACAGAGGGGGTAGGCATGATTTCATGGTTCACTAGCTAATTTTCCAACACTTTTTTTTTTGCTCTCTCCTCCATTCGGTTTCTTTTTCTCTGCTCTTCCTTTCTAAAGACTGGTCTGAAATGATGTACAGCCTGATATGTAGCGTATTTATCAGCAGGATGGAGAATATAACTGAGACTTTTTATTGGCAAATTTATATAAATTATAAGTACAAGTCCTCTGCATTCTTTGGAATGTTGAATTTAATTATTAGTAAAGTTCTAGAAAATGTGTCACAGTGTAACATGAACATATTTCACTCATTTAATTAATGCGTGTGTGTGTGTGTGTGTGTTTATACTCCCTCTGGGACAAACGTGCTTAAAGAGTAAGCACAGCGTATGTTAGTTTAGTTTTCTTACAGTGGCTTTCACTTAAGTCAATACTGTAACTACTGTTAGCATTAGAATTTTTTATAGTCACAATGGGCAAAGAGACCTCTACTGTAACTAGCATAATTCAACTTTTTTGTTTCAATAAATGACATGAATGCCGAGCTCTCGAAATGATTAAGGTTTCTAGTGGGACCACAAAATCCTGAGACCACACTGAAAATCTGTCTATGTAATTTGAACCTGAAGTGTTGTTTTTTAACTTGAAAGGAAGAAAACGGTGAAGCCGGCGTGTCATTTTTAATTAATTATTTATATAAAAATTTGAAGTTTTTTAAACGATTTCATTTGAATTCATATGTTATAGACAAGATGACCTTTGCAAAACTCTTTGTTTTACTTACAGTACATTCAGTTTTTCATTCAATCAGTTTTCTGTGGATATTTTTTAATTTATGCTGTTTAAATTGTTTTCAACAGTTTAATTAATGGCATTTTAATGTAATGAAAAATGTGTTAAATTAGAATGTGTTTCACAAATATTCTAGACTTTTACATGTAAAAGTATTTTGAATGTTCAATAAAAGACAGGCACATGTCCTGTCTGTCCTCCAGGCAGAGAAAGACAAACAAAGTGGGGAGGGGGTGGATAGTCATGCCCTGGATGTGGGCATCCTGTTGAACAGCAGTAATGCAATGTGTTTCTCCCCTCAGCAGGGGTCAAAGAAAAATAGGAGGGAGTGTGTCTGTCCACAACCATCAATCTTTAACCCCGAGCACCTCCCACGGCCCAGCGCTGGTCTCTCTCATCCCTCACCCACATCTCCCCAAACACCTCACAATCACTGGAGCGTAACTACTGAATGCATTTCAACTCAATAACACCCTCAGTGTAAACACACACACTTACAGACACACTGAATCTCAATAGCAGCTTGTGGCGGCTCAGGCTTTTTTTTTAAATTACAGTGTTTCAAAGGTATAAAGAGAAAACGGTGATACTCAAGCCTTTGGAACTGGTTAAACATGGGTGACAGATTGTAACACTGTAGATTGTTAGATACCATATATGTTTTGATAATATTGGTAACAGTAGTTCAGATAAATTGTGATGTTTAACTCTTTTCAATATCTGATATCTAATTGAAGACTGTTTTTGACTTGTCAGCTAACTTATTCATACACAAAGCACTGAATTTTCTTTAGATGGACAGAGATATCTATCATCTTTCTAAAGACTGGTCTGAAATGATGTACAGCCTGATATGTAGCGGATTTATCAGCAGGATGGAGAATATAACTGAGACTTTTTATTGGCAAATTTATATAAATTATAAGTACAAGTCCTCTGCATTCTTTGGAATGTTGAATTTAATTATTAGTAAAGTTCTAGAAAATGTGTCACAGTGTAACATGAACATATTTCACTCATTTAATTAATGCGTGTGTGTGTGTGTGTGTGCGTGTGTGTACCGTATTGGCCCGAATATAAGATTACCCTGATTATAAGACGACCCCCCTTTTTCCAGATGTACCTTTTGGAAAAAGGCTTTTTAAAAACCAAATCTTGTTTTTTCTCAGTAAAACACATTTTGTCTTCAATTATTTTCATATTGCATATTTTTCCTATTTTAATTTTTGTTTTGAAAGTATGGTAAAAACTGGTCAAATTTACCAACAATCACATTTTAAAAATATACACTTTTTGATATACCATAAAAAACAGGTAGCCCATCTGAATTAGGACATTTAGGCTATCCATCTAATAGTAGCCTACCAAAATCTTATTAACAGTAGAAGTTAAATCTTACTGTAGTCTTCAAATCTGGGTACTGTCTTACGCTTTAAAATCACAAAGGGAGTTTGGTCCCATCAGGCTAACGTGACAGTCACGACTCATGCAGCTGTAAGGTTTTCTTTTTCTTTTGTTATTACTGCTATCTTTACAACACGCATTACATTTCATGGCACACTCGTTTTATGCGTATTTGGCGCCACCTATGGTTGTGGGTGTATTATTGACATGTCAAAGTCTAGACCCTGAATATAAGACCACCGCGTTTTTTCAGATGTATTTCCAATCACAACGAAACAGCGTCACACATGGCGGCCTAGAGTGAGCGGCGGTGGTGGCCTACATTGAGCAGAGGCCGGGAGCTAGCGTGAGGAATGGCCGGCGGGTTAGAGTGAGCAGAGGCTGGTGGGCTTGAGAACGGCGTGGCCGGCGATTTCGACGAAGGAGCGGCCGGCGGGCTTGCGTCAACCACGTGACGACCCCGGGCTGGACTCCGCTTCGTCCGTGGTGAAAGTCGATCCGGCGATCCACAGCGCGAAGTTGATGTATTTCCTCAGCGACCAGTCTTTGCAACTTTACAGATCTTCTTTATGCACCAAGAGCTTGTAACACTCCAAAGAGAAAGGAAAACTTGAAATCGCATCATATGACCCCTTTAAAATCATGGAAAGACCCCCAAAAAATGGAAATCCAACATGTGCAGTGTCTGTGTGTGCCTACTTAACCAAATTTTGGGGTCGAATTTGTACCCAGAAGTGAGTTAAGTTTCACCATAAATAAATAAATAAATAAATAAATGTGGGGACATCCTCATTTTTAATTTTGTCATTAAATTGTATAAAATTGTATATGTATGTATGTATTTATTTATTTATTTAAAAATGCTGAAAATTTTGAATTAGGTCATTCAAGACTTGTTTGTCTCTAAAGTAGGTGTTAATTTTAGATGCAGTCCATTTATTGATTTTGTACACTTGTGCAGTGTGTATTCAAATGAAAAATAAAATAATAATTATTATATGTAAGAAACCACAATTAGAACCATAATTATAGAAAAGAATGCTTCTGAATGCTAATAAGATCACTTTTTGTATTAAAAAAGGATATAAGTAATTTCAAATAGTTTAAATAAGTAGCACTTAGACTTATTATTGTTCCTCAAAGTGAAGTACCATATAAAAGGAAAAATCATTCAGAAATATTAATATGCATTATTGCAGTAATAATATTCCTTTAAGGTGTGCTCTTAATTGAGATACACTGAGTTCATATGATGAAGGACCTCCATAATAGAGAAGTTTAATACTCTGACTGATTATGATCTAGGTGGGAATGGTATTGTTAATTTTGGTACAGGCCTGTATTTATTATACTCGAAGACAGTTGGGAGTTTTTTTGTGAGGCAAAAAAAGGTAAAAAGTCTCTCCTACCCCTGATGGTTTCAGCAGTAATGGGCTGTGCACTGAAATCCTTTATTCAAGCCTGATTGTGTCCACCTGACAGCATGTTCATTTGACGGAAGATGAATTTAAACTTCTCACAATGCCTTTCTAATGACTTTCTCCGAGTTCCCCTCAGTAGATGAGTGGAGGAGAGATGAGAGACGGCCCAGTTCAGTCCCTGACTCCTGCAGAGTGAACGTCACTGAGTGAGTGAGAGAGTGTGTGTGTGGTTAACCCTCAGATGGGTTAACCCCTTAGTCAAGTAATCACGCTGGGCTAATCCGCTCCCAGACGGACTAGCCTTTGCATCACCCAGCATACAGAAGTAGCCGCTCTACACAGCCGCATGAGAGGGAGTGAATGCAGGAAATCGCCCCCATCCCCTGTGATATCTGCTAGCCCGAGGCTGTGGGGATAAGATGATTGAGGTGACACTGGAAAGAGAGAGAAGGATGAGGAGGAGGGGGGAAGATGTGGAAAGGAAAAATGGAAATCCAACATGTGCAGTGTCTGTGTGTGCCTACTTAACCAAATTTTGGGGTCGAATTTGTACCCAGAAGTGAGTTAAGTTTCACCATAAATAAATAAATAAATAAATGTGGGGACATCCTCATTTTTTTATTTGTTATTAAATTGTATAAAATTGTATATGTATGTATGTATTTATTTATTTATTTAAAAATGCAGAAAATTTTGAATTAGGTCATTCAAGACTTGTTTGTCTCTAAAGTAGGTGTTAATTTTAGATGCAGTCCATTTATTGATTTTGTACACATGTGCAGTGTGTATTCAAATGAAATATAATAATTATTATATGTAAGAAACCACAATTAGAACCATAATTATAGAAAAGAATGCTTCTGAATGCTAATAAGATCACTTTTTGTATTAAAAAAGGATATAAGTCATTTCAAATAGTTTAAATAAGTAGCACTTAGACTTATTATTGTTCCTCAAAGTGAAGTACCATATAAAAGGAAAAATCATTCAGAAATATTAATATGCATTATTGCAGTAATAATATTCCTTTAAGGTGTGCTCTTAATTGAGATACACTGAGTTCATATGATGAAGGACCTCCATAATAGAGAAGTTTAATACTCTGACTGATTATGATCTAGGTGGGAATGGTATTGTTAATTTTGGTACAGGCCTGTATTTATTATACTCGAAGACAGTTGGGAGTTTTTTTGTGAGGTAAAAAAAGGTAAAAAGTCTCTCCTACCCCTGATGGTTTCAGCAGTAATGGGCTGTACACTGAAATCCTTTATTCAAGCCTGATTGTGTCCACCTGACAGCATGTTCATTTGACGGAAGATGAATTTAAACTTCTCACAATGCCTTTCTAATGACTTTCTCCGAGTTCCCCTCAGTAGATGAGTGGAGGACAGATGAGAGACGGCCCAGTTCAGTCCCTGACTCCTGCAGAGTGAACGTCACTGAGTGAGTGAGAGAGTGTGTGTGTGGTTAACCCTCAGATGGGTTAACCCCTTAGTCAAGTAATCACGCTGGGCTAATCCGCTCCCAGATGGACTAGCCTTTGCATCACCCAGCATACAGAAGTAGCCGCTCTACACAGCCGCATGAGAGGGAGTGAATGCAGGAAATCGCCCCCATCCCCTGTGATATCTGCTAGCCCGAGGGTGTGGGGATAAGATGATTGAGGTGACACTGGAAAGAGAGAGAAGGATGAGGAGGAGGGGGGAAGATGTGAAATGGAAAAGAGGAAGTCCAACCTACCGTAAGATAGAGAATGAGAGAACGATAGGGCAGGACGATGGAAAAAAGCCATATATTGGTGAGAGAGAGTGTGAGAGAGGGACAGGAAGGGAGAGATGAGAAGGAAAAGAGATTGGAGGCTTAGACTGCTAGACTGGTCTATGAATGATAAGGGAATTGAAAAAAAAGTGATTGACATGGGAGAACTTGCACAATTGGTGGCTGACTAAATACTTTTTTTCCCCACTGTATATATATATAGGGGGCTTAAAGTTCTCCGGCACCGTGCCGGTTCGCCTACCAATGGTATGAAAGAAGCACAGCTTTTGTGCTCTTATAAACACAAGATGCGCATAATAGTATCCAATTGCAGAGTCACAGCCCTAATGAATGGAGAAGTGCGACACGTTGAAAAAGCTGCAAGGCGCAATGGTCAAAGATGTCCATCTAGCACCTATTTACATAGAAAAACTAATTAAAAAGCACCGGAGCTTTGTAAACATCTCCATAAGAACGATATGATTGCCAGAACAAATTTACCGGGATTTTTGAAAAGGTCCTGAACGGTTTTAAAAGCACCCGCCGGCAGAAACATAAATCAGAGAGTGTGAGAGAGGGACAGGAAGGGAGAGATGAGAAGGAAAAGAGATTGGAGGCTTAGACTGCTAGACTGGTCTATGAATGATAAGGGAATTGAAAAAAAAGTGATTGACATCTAATCCATCAGGTCTAAATTCACACACTCAAACACAATAGAGCCCAAGCGGAGGATTTAGATCATCAGCGGGCGACTGGATGTTTATCAAATGTCATATGTGTCAGTCATGACCACAATTTTTAACCCAATTAATTTCCAAGCGTGGCAATGTAATTGTGACCAACAGGAGGTCTCATGTTTAAAGGGGTCATAGGATGCTACATGCACTTTTACAAGTAGTTTGAACTGAAATGTGTGTTGGCAGTGTGTGTACACAACCACCCTATAATGATAAAAATCCACCCCGTGTTTTTTGTTTTTTATCTGGTTAAATGTTTTCCCCTTTCTCAAATCGAGCCGATCTCAGATCCCTGTCTGTGTGACGTCACACAGACAGGCCCCTCCCACGATAGTTTGATTGACAGTAGCGTTTCAGCACAGACTGGACTGGTGTCTTCTCTTAGACCCGCCCTGAGTGAGCTGTCATCAGTCCGCCATTGTTTCACCGCTGGAGCAGATGTAGACAAGAATGGCTCTTAAGCGATTGAGGTGTTCTGTTGTTGGATGTAATAATGAACATAGCAGTCGTCATTTACTCCCGACATCTGAGCCGCTGAAGATGCAGTGGATTACATTTGTTTCTGAAGGGAATGCGCCCCCGATCTACATAAATGTGTCTATGTTCGCACAAATCATTCGTGATCCAGCTTCACCCACAGAAGAAGTGAGTATAATTTTTTGTAATGAATCTTTGCAAATCGCCTTTCCTAATAATGTGCTAATTAGCAAGTTTCACAATGAATGCGGCTAAAGTAGACAGTCCCTCTGAGAGCAGCTCAGAAGAGAGGGGCAGGGTCAGCATAGCTCATTAACATTTAAAGGAAAATGACAAAAACGGCTTGATCTGAACTAGACTTGTGCCGGGATTCGGTAATGCGATATATCACGGTAATGAATATGCACGATATTGTTATCGTGGACTCTTCTAAATACCGTGAATAATTATATATTACAAGTTATTCAGAATTTTGAATGCATTTTAAGAATACTTTTCCCATCAACTGGTCAAAATGCACAACACCGCTGTATGCTGCGTGAAAGACGGGTGCGCACCGTACAAGCGCGTACTTTCTGGATGAAAGCATACTTTCCCTCTCTGACAGCAGTAAAGTGATTCCTATTGGTCTTTATAGTTCTTTTGCACTTTAATCTGTGTAAAACTTTTAACTTTATACATTTTTCTGTATTGCTTTATTGCATTTAAATGGTCAGTTATTTTTGTTATAAGAAAAAAGTTATTAAACCTGTTATACTGTATTATGACAGCACTTTTTTTTTACTAAATTTCAATATTGTGATAATATCGTATACCGTGATAAAAGCATTAGCAATTAATCGCAACATGAAAATTTGATACCGGCATATCCATAATCTGAATAGAGCTGTTTTTGACAGGGTAAAAAAGGTGTTTTTTTACACTACCATTGAGAAATTTTAAACAAACTATGTTACAGACTTTTCATTAAGACCCTAAAGAATCATATCAACTTGTGGAAATTGGGCATCCATATGACCCCTTTGAATGTAAAATTAAAGGCATGTTGAGTTTGTTTCACTTGGAAACAAAGCAAGTTTATGTTTCTATGCTAATGGTGCTATTTTGCAACTGACATATAATTAAATTCCAAAATGATTATGCGTACAAAAAAACCCCTACACATTCACATCTGGTTCTTTCAAATCATAATGTTTCTCGCTCATAATTAATATTTTATTTGCATTCACACAACCTGAATACCTCCCTACATCTGTCACTTTGTCATGTCGTGTGTGTGTGTGTGGTCTTTGAATATGCTTCTTGAGTATTTAAATCATCCTCACCACATGCAGTCTGCATTCATAACTACACCAGCCACCTGGGATCCCTTGAAATTCACAAACACAAATATTTCAGTTCTTTTTTCTTTGTACAATAACCTCATTAGGTGAATATTTGGTTCAGTTGTGTCATGAATCACTAAAATTACTGTTTAATGTGTCCGTAATGATATCCCTGCTGACAAGACCAGCGGAGACGGTGGTCACCAATATGTTTAGATAGAAAACCCCCAGCAGGGTTCTTAATAGCCTTATAGTATAGTATAGTATAGTATAGTATAGTATAGCATTAGTAATTGATTTAATATTTATTTACAGTTTGTTTGTTTTTTTGTCTTCTTATGAAATCAATATGATTATTAAGAACACATTATCTCTAGATATAAATAGTGCTTGGTAGATTACTTACAAATTGTAGTCCTTTACTGAAAACAGATTACATGACTAAAATCGTAGTTAGTAATGTAATCTAGGTTACTCATTTTAGGTAGCCTAATGTATTATGACTACTTTTTAGATTACTTTTTACCTAATTTACCATTGCTTTTCCCCCCAAAATCCAGGAACATGGATCAGAAAATTATTTACATGGCCATTCTACTGTGTATTGTGAATTGAAGCTAAATGGTATGACACACAGTCAGATTTTTGGAAAGGAAATTAAAAAAAAAAAAAAGGAAAAATTAGGGAGAATCAATAAATTATGAATAATTTACAACCGTTTTGTAAATAATAATGGTAACACTTACCACTTAACACTTAGTATAGGGACCAATTCTCACTATTAACTAGTTTCTTATTAGCATGCCTATTATTAAAATATTGGCTGTATATTATTACTTTTAAAGACCATATTCTGCATGTAAATGTAACTGTAATCTGATTATGAGCATTTTAAAATATAATATAATTGAATTATGAGTACTCAATTTTTGGAATCAGATTACATAATCCAGATTACATGTAATCAGTTACTACCCAGCACTGGACATAAAAATGGTACCCACCAGGGTTCAGTATAGCATTCGTTCAGTCATTCATTCCTCTCTCTGTTCTTAACAGTAGTTAGTTAGTTAGTTAGGTTACATGTCCTCTTGTGAAATCAGTGATTATTAAGAATATATAATTTCTCGGTAGCCACTAGCCAGTAGAAACTAGCCGGTAGAAATTATAACTTCCCATACCATAAAATTATAGCTTATCATGTCTGTCGATTATGCAAATGGAGGCTCATCACATGGCATGAACAGACTACTGTTTTAAAAGCAATTTTTAAAACATTTTATTATTCTCAGAAATGTGTTTGCAATGACCAAAATGCATTATAATTTATTAAATTTACCATGGCTGTTAAAAATCTGAGAAAGATCAAATTGTGCGCATAATGGCCTTACAAGGCTATGGTTAATTTATAAATAATTGTTATGTGCTGCTTAGATAACAATGCTTTTGGGAAAGAGATTGAGCACTACTAACGAGTGACTAATGTTCTGCGTAGTGCTTCGGTAAAGTCATTCCAAATAGCAATTCAGTTTGTTGTTAGCGGTGCAGATGGTATTCACCTTTTAATACACAGCTGAATTATATAATTTTTTAGAAAAAATTAGCCGGTATTTAGCAGCACATGACAGATGAACTCAGCCACTGCACTGAGCCTCAGCTTCGCTTATGCATCTTAAACAGCCAGTCTCCTCAAGTTCACTTTGATTTTCACACCTTCATTCACCTGTTTGTTAACTGAGAGTTTGGTGAAATTGTCTGAAAACTGGTACAGAGAAGCAGGAAACCTCATTGAACAGGGTGAAATCAGCCCTGCCTGAAGCCCCTGAAGAAAATGGGTCATTTCACACACACAATCTCCCCGTCTGAAGAATCCTATCAGGATTGCTTATTTCTGAAGAGTCATGACAAGCAAACCCCTGGAGGCCAATAGACTTGGGAGATTCAGTGTTTGTGATGGACTGCCAGCAGTGGACAGCAAACCAACTTTAATATTTTCTACTATTGCTCTTCTTCATGGTGAAGGAAATGAGGTGTTTTAAATGTATAGTTTCATACGATTGCTAGGTGGGATTTCCAAAAGAGCTTCCCTGTCTGTGATTGGTACAATTGAAGATATTAGGCATGCATTTGAAGTGTGTCTGCATTTGAATGTGAAAATCTTAAGCGCTCACCTGTGAAGAATACATTTGACAAATCTTCTTTGTGATCATGCATACAGATTAAAAAAAAAATGTGTGTGTGTTTGATGTGTTCGCCACTTGCAAATCAGTCATGAGCAGATGTCTAAAAACATGTAATCACAGATACCTAAAATAACATTTTTGATTAATTAAGCACTTTCTTGCTGAGTGCACATCCGTGTTCTCACGTCTCATTGGTTCCATAAGAAGGTGACATGGGAGACTGTGAGTGGCACCATGGCAACGCTGTTTGGCACCACAGGAAAGCTGGTATGGAATTATTTCCATGTGACTTGACTTCAGTAGTGTTGGCAGATGCTATTTTTCACACATCAGAAACGATAAGAGGTGGCGTATGAATGTCAGGGACGTAATTTTCAATGTAATACAAAAAATATCGCAAGATTAAACAGATATAATGCATTTTTATTGAAGGGGATGATGGTGTATCAAAGTCTGATCATTTAAACATATAAAAAATACAAATGAAAAATGGTAAACCGTGCTGGTAGTAACTGATTACATGTAATCTGGATTACATGATCAGATTCCAAAAATGAAGTACTTGTAATTAGATTATATTACATTTTAAAATACTTGTAATCAGACTACAGTTACTTTTTATTGATTATATGATTACATATTATTCACATAGTAGCAATAAATTATTCCTTAATTTATTGATTGATTGTCCCAAATTCATCTTTTAAATTTCCCTTCTAAAATATCCTACCAGTCTTCCAGATTTGTGAACATGCACACAAAGAAAACTGAGAGGCCACACAGCATTTGTTTACAAAAATATTTAAAATTTTAAGTATTTTCTCAACATTTCAACATTGTATCAACTACTGATGAACAAAGTGATTTTTATTTGATTAATCTTTCAGTGGGATGTTTAACAATGTATTACTATGTCCTTGGAAGGCTTTTGTCTTTCAAACACATTAAAATGCACAAATTCCAAAACTTCTTATTTACATGTTATGCAGGCAACTTTTTTTGTCAGCCGAACCTCTTTCAAGTAATATATTTACTTCAAGTACTTCCTGAGATTTTAAATTAATAAGTTAATAATTAATTAACACATTTGCATGTCAATGGTTCTCTTATGTTGGTCATATGACACGCAGGTAAAGATATAGAAAATTTCATATTTGTAATAAGTGTTTAATCTTGATTGTTGTTATGTTAAAATAATTTGTTAATTGTACATTTTTATGATTGAATTAATTATTAGCTTTTAATTAAATTGACAAACCCCCTGCAGTTCTTTCATGAACCCCAGTTTGGGAAACCTTGATGTGATATAATTTTTAATGCACTTCATGCTTTTAATAACAAAAAATTTGATTTTTTTTAATCAATATGGTACAAGATTATTCTATTTAAATCAATGTGATAAACAAGTTAGGTCAAAAGTAATCTAAAAGTAACCAAGAAGTAGTCTAGTTGTATACCTAAAATGTGTAATGTAATGGATTATATTACTAACTACAATTTTCATCATGTAATTTGGAATCAGTAACAGACTACATTTTTTTAAGTAATCTACTCAGCACTTATGTTAAATTATGCAAAATCCAAAATTGTCCCTGTGGCCAATATAAAACCTTTTGATTGATAGATTTATGTCTTTTTCTGAATTTATTATTTGCACTTTCATAAGGCATTTTGCCATTGGACTCTTTAATAAAGTGTATTTCAAAGTGTAACTAGCACAACTTTTTTTTCTATGGGTCTGGTTCTTTTTGAAATCCTTTATAACAAGCAAGTCTTTTGAAATGTTTGGTTTTTAAGCAGTAAGCAAAGTTGGCCCTTGTTTTGAAGCTTCAACCACTGCAGCACTAAAAGCGGGAACATTAACTCATTTTCTACCTCTCTTTCTCAGTAGGAGGAGGTGCTTCAGTAGATGAAAGTTCCCCCCAGTCGTACTTTGAATTAGAATCACTCTTTGAAGCGATTTATGTTTGTGTTTGTGATGGAAAGCACATCATCAAAATGCAAACACCAATTCAGATGAAATCCCAACTGACTAGCTGTCTGCCTTTGTCCTCCAAACTAGCCTGTTTTATCTATTTGTTTGTATAGGATATCAATGACTTTGAACATGCTAATGCATGTGAGAACACAATTATTGATTTCAGGGCAATTCACATTTGGACACCAGTTAACCTCCAGCATTGTTTCTCTTGTTGTGGTCCAAATCAGAGTAGCAAAGCTACTAAAAGTTATTGAGAAAGGTTAATTTAGGAAAAGGAAAATAGCACAACAATGCATAAAATTACACAAATGAAAATATGAGAAAACTCTATTATTATTATGCCAGCTATAATGACTTTTAAATTCCCCACAGAACTAAAATCTTTAGTTTTGTGCTACAAAAAAGGAAAGAGAGAAGTTAATCAGCTAAAAGGCAAGGGAACCTTAAAGGGCACCTATTATGCAAAATCCACTTTTATATGGTTCGGACATAAATGTGTATTGGCAGTGTGTGAACACAACCACCCTACAATGATAAAAATCCACCCACTCCTCATTTTTGAATCCCCTTTAAACCAAGTCAGTCTCACTAGGCCTATACAGTCTATGGGCCTGCCGTTTTGATTCTCATGCAGTGTGACTTCACATTGTATAGGGCAGGGCTACGGGGGTTGATTGACAGCCCTGCATTGCTATAGTTTCCGCCCTCAGCAGTTGTACGCTGTCCTCCTTTTTCTCCGCGTTCGAGCAGCTGTAATGTCAACAATGTATTGCAAGCAATCCCAATGCTCTGTCTTTGGATGTAAGACTGAATAATGTTCGTAGCGCGAGATTCGATCAGTCGCGCGGCTCGGTCAATTGATCTGCGTGGCGTGAGCTCTGTAACATCGTGCTGTTTTGTCCCACTTTCAGTGCATTTGGCTTCCCATATGTACGGCTAAACACCGGTTCTCTCGCTCTCAGTCATGTTGCTTCTACCGGCTGTTTATTGCTGTAGATATACAATACAGAGAGATGTATACGCAACGCCCTCTTCTGGAAACGGGGCGTGGATATGCAGCTCATTTGCATTTAAAGCAATACGCTCCAAAAACAGCTTTTTTTAGACACACCCCCAAAAATACATTTTCCAGCTGTTATAATAAATGACCTGTTGGGTATTTTGGGCTGAAACTTCACAGACACATTCTGGGGACACCCAAGACCAATACTGCATCTTGTAAAAAGGGGCATAATAGGTGCCCTTTAACCTTTTAAACTTATTATAAATATTTTTAAACCACTATGCTCATATGACATAAAGTAAAATACTAAAATTATAATTCTGTAACAGCACATATATATTGACAAAAAGCTTTTTTTTTTTTGCAATCCATGCTGAGCAACTAGCAAACTTTCCCAAATCAGGAATACTCTTCAATATGAAAAAAAAACTAAATGTAGATAGTAGTCAAAGAATTGTACATATTGTAGTTAGCATGGTAAATTAAACATTTAAAAATAAATAGTGTTTAAAATTAAAATTGTAAAATGTTACTAAAAGTGCTTCCCATATAATTTGTTGCTGATGTCAAAGACTGGGCGTCCAATCAAACTCTTCAATACTTTGGCACAAATTAATCGGTAACTTTGTAAAAGACAGTTTAAATTTGACAGCTGTCCTGTCTTCATCCTCAAAAAAAATTTACAAAACAAAACAACACAACCCAACAGAACTGAACAAAAACAAAAGCATAGAATTTAATTGAACAAAACAGAATAGATACAACAGAACATAAGAAACAAAACAACACAAACCGAACAGAACAGTAACAAAACAACAGAACTGAACTAAACAAAACCGACCAGAACAAAAATAGAACAGGAATAAAACAAAACAACAGAACCCAACTGAACAAAAACAACAAAACAAAATGCCTATGATGTTCAAGGTAATATTTATACAGCTAAACAAAAAGACAAATACATTGATTGATTGATTGATTGATTGGATACTGTGTTAAGTCACCAGCTGCATGATGTTCAATGTAAAATCTGGGTCTTGAAGCAAAACTGTTTCACAACCCAGCTTTAAAGCTTGTTTTCACCTCACCTTATTTCCAAGCAGGCGCGGTCTGTGGGTGCTTGTGTAACCTGACATTATTAGGAAATTGCAGTTGCCGTGAGCTGAGTAGCAGGGATCCGGCTCAGCCTCCCACAGTCGGTGTGTCCACTGTAATTACAGAGCGCACTGTTACCAAACCATGTGCTCATAACAGCCCACTCGCAACTCACATT
Organism: Sinocyclocheilus grahami; assembly: GCF_001515645.1. NCBI lineage: Eukaryota > Metazoa > Chordata > Actinopteri > Cypriniformes > Cyprinidae > Sinocyclocheilus > Sinocyclocheilus grahami. Next base: position 2,592,412 of record NW_015505237.1, read on the forward strand.
TCATAACAATACTCTCAGGATGGATGCGTGTGCCGCCCGGCCTCCTCAGTCCAGCATGACATCACTTACCCTCCTCTATGCGCTCCGTCTGTCTCTCTCTCTCTCTGGGTTGGGCATCCATAAATGCCCTTTTAGCCTGTGCTCTCTCTGATCTTTCCCACGCTGGTCGCTTAGTCAGGCCCCTGCAGCGCACATCTGTCCACACACACACAAACAAACACATGTGACTTTGACACACTTCTGTGCTCTCTGTGTATCTCTTATCACTCTGTGTCCTTTGTGGTTTTGAGGCGCATCTTCCTGTGCAGGATGAGGGATATTTTAACCGCAGACCGTCCCCTCTGTCCTTCCCCTTTTCTCTTGGACTCACCCTGCTGCTACTGCTAGCAGCGCTGCGCCATACTAACACACGGCAGGATATTTACACTCTCAAGAGGACACAGTAATATAACTTCCTGTTGTTGTTTTCAACAGGCAAAGTCTTATAATATAAACAGCTGTTTAAATAGCGTAACAATATGTTGGCTTTGTCAAGCCAACATATTGTTACGCTATTTAAACTTTTTTTCTTCTGAGACTAAATTTTCTGTATTTTCCTATAAAGCCACAAGCCCCAAACTCGGCATGAGACCTGGGCCCTGATGTCTAGTTTGTTGCTGTATCTTTTCAGACTGATCAGACTTACAGTTTTCCTAATTAATTATTAAAAATAAAAAATGTCCCATAGACTTACATTGGCTGAGAAAAAATGTTTTTTTATCATTATTTTATCTTTGTTATTACAAAATAAGAACAAAGATATACATTACAAGTACACATAATATACAAATAAAACAAATAGTGCTTTATTTTTCAGGTACAGCATTTAGCAGTAGCATTCAAAAAATTGAATGAACAAATATTAAAATAAAACACTATATACACTATATTAATCAATTATACTTGTTTAAAAGCAACTGACTGATGATAAGTTCATCAGTCAAGAGCAGTGAGTAATTTTTTCTGTGTTTTGTTGTTTTACTAACATTAAAAGAATAGTTCACCAAAAATGAAAATTCTGTCATCTGTCTTTCAATAGTGTTTCATTTTTATACCAACATTTACTCAAGTTGTTTTAAACCTGAATTAATTTATTTCGTCTGTTGAACATAAAAGTTATATTTGAGGAATGGGGGTAACCAAGCAGTTGCTGGTCCACAGTAACTTCCATGGTATTTTATTCCTACTGCAAAAGTCAGTGTGGACCAGCTACTGTTTGCTTACTCACATTCTTCAAAATATCTTCTTTTGTGTTCAGCACAAGAAAGTAATTAATACAGGTTTGGGACAAAATGTGAGTGAGTAAATAATGACAGAAATAAATTGTTTTGGGTGAACTATCTCTTTAATGACAGGTGGCAGCATATTTAGTAGCTACTGTCCCTTTAAGAGCTTCACGTGTTTCTCTCTCAACTGTTTACTTTCATTTCAGACATAACCAACATTTCAGACATAACCAACCAACATCGCACGCGTGCTACAGTGGTCAGCTGATCCGTAGTGAACTGTGAAAGTTTTTACAGATCAGAATAGTGATTTTAGTGACCCAGGAAAGGGTCATCTGACCCGTAGTGAACTGTGAAAGTTTTCACAAATCAGAGTAGTGCTGTTAGTGACCCAGGGAAGGGTCAGCTGACATGTAGTTAACTGTGAAAGTTTTCACTGATCAGAATAGTGATGTTAGTGACCCAGGGAAGGGTCAGCTGACCTGTAGTGAACTGTGAAGTTTTCCCTGATCAGAATAGTGATGTTAGTGACCCAGGGAAGGGTCAGCTGACCTGTAGTGAACTGTGAAGTTTTCCCTGATCAGAATAGTGATGTTAGTGACCCAGGGAAGGGTCAGCTGACCTGTAGTGAACTGTGAAGTTTTCACAGATCAGAATAGTGATTTTAGTGACTCAGGGAAGGGTCAGCTGACCCAAACTAAACTGTGAAAGTTTTCTCAGATCCGAATAGTGATGTACATGACTCAGGGAAGGGTCAGCTGACCCGTAGTGAACTGTGAAAGTTTTCTCAGATCCGAATAGAGATGTACATGACTCAGGGAAGGGGCAGCTGACCCGTAGAGAACTGTGAAAGTTTTCTCAGATCCGAATAGAGATGTACATGACTCAGGGAAGGGGCAGCTGACCCGTAGAGAACTGTGAAAGTTTTCTCAGATCCGAATAGAGATGTACATGACTCAGGGAAGGGGCAGCTGACCCGTAGAGAACTGTGAAAGTTTTCTCAGATCCGAATAGAGATGTACATGACTCAGGGAAGGGGCAGCTGACCCGTAGAGAACTGTGAAAGTTTTCTCAGATCCGAATAGAGATGTACATGACTCAGGGAAGGGGCAGCTGACCCGTAGAGAACTGTGAAAGTTTTCTCAGATCCGAATAGAGATGTACATGACTCAGGGAAGGGGCAGCTGACCCGTAGAGAACTGTGAAAGTTTTCTCAGATCCGAATAGAGATGTACATGACTCAGGGAAGGGGCAGCTGACCCGTAGAGAACTGTGAAAGTTTTCTCAGATCCGAATAGAGATGTACATGACTCAGGGAAGGGGCAGCTGACCCGTAGTGAACTGTGAAGTTTTCACAGATCAGAATAGTGATTTTAGTGACCCAGGGAAGGGTCAGCTGACCTGTAGTGAACTGTGAAAATTTTCACAGATCAGAATAGTGCTGTTAGTGACCCAGGGAAGGGTCAGCTGACCCGTAGTGAACTGTGAAAGTTTTCACAGATCAGAATAGTGATGTTAGTGACTCAGGGAAAGGTCAGCTGACCCGTAGTGAACTGTGAAAGTTTTCACAGATCAGAATAGTGATGTACATGACTCAGGGAAGGGTCAACTGACCAACATTGTACTGTTAAACTTTTGCAAATCAGAATATTGAAACCAAGTACTCAAGGAAAGGTACAACAACCAAAACTGTATTGTCAAACAAAGTGTACAGTTGTATATGTGTATGTGCTCATTTACCTAATGAATTGGAAACCGTTATTCACAGGAACAGCACCGAATGACATTATTATAGGCTACAAAAAACGGGGGGCAGAGCAAAGATAAACACTGCCACGCGATAAAATGCGATTATGAAAGTTTTCACAAATCGAGCTCGACCTAAAACAATGTTTTTGTATTCCAGCAGTCTGCGTGTTTATTGTAATAGACGTTAAACATGGAGAACGCCTTTCTTTCACATTCCTTACTAGCGGACTTACCAAGGGATTTACGGACAAGAGCTTTGATGTGAAAAAATTCACAGATCAAGCTGGTGAAGATGACACCGGTTTCATTCCTCTAAGTGTCCAACTTTTGGAGCTACAGGCATTATAAAATTAAGAGTTGCTATGAAAAAAAAACCCTGATTTCGGCCCGAAGGACAGCGTCACCGGAATTCACAAATCATGGAGAATGATATTCGGTATTATTTGCATGTCTATGACAGCACGTTGCGTATTTATTGCCAAAAGAAATCTGAATATCAAACCGCAAACTATCTTTACTGTGGTATCATTTGCATGTGCTTTAAAGCCCTGTAAATGAAAACACTCCAGCGATTGAAAACAATACAACTAGAAAAACATATTAAAGAGGTAAAATGAGTGCTTATGAGTGCTTGTGAGATATTCTGTGTTTAACTGCAGAGTAATGCGCCGCGTCTCGATTGCTCGTGCTCCGGAGCACGTTGATTCTAGCTTCTCAGCACTCGAAAGGACAAACACATAGTAGGCTACAAGATTATTTCAAAATACATGATAGCTTGGTGAATATCATTGAAAACAATCGTTTATGTCTCATGTGAACATAAACTGTTGATAAATAAATCAGAGGTGGATCATTATGATCATTATATTGGATTTGAACATTAAAGCGACCGCATTTACCATCTGTCTTCAATGTTAATCCATAAAAACGGAGAAAATATTTTTTCATTTATGCCATTGGCCTCTTTTATTTATTTGTTTGTTTGTTAGTTAGTTTATTTGCTCTAACAAGAATCAATATTTAATGAAAACTATGCAGTTATTTTACATGTGATTCTTCCATTTCTGCATCTAAACATCTACAAACCTAAAACCTGCTGTTTTATGCTATTGTTCGCAATTTGCTTATTGTCCAATTTAACTGGTATCTACACTTTTATTATCATAATAAACTTGTTAGTTAGAATAGAAAATTACAGCAGTCTAACCAGGTTCATACAAGCTGCTTAAAATGCTTGAAGTACTTTGACGTTTTGGAAATTAAATCCTAAAAAACCATTGGAAACAGCCATTGAAATGGTAGGATACTTCAAAGTGGTTCAACTGTTGAAAAATAATATATATGAAATTAGTGTTACATTTTTTGCTAATGGCAATATCTGTTAAAACGCTTCATGACAATATAAAATAACAAGTGTCTATAGAAAATGTTATGAAAACAATAACTGTTGTACTTTTTCAGTCATTATATTGTTTATATATTATAATTGTTAAATAACCATTTAACAAGTGACATAATAATCAATCATTACTGCTTAAAATGTCAGTTGAAAATATAACTCTTAAAGCATGAAATAAGATAACTGTAACGGGGCTGACAAGACGTGAGACATGTGGATCCATCTGCAGGCTTTATTTAAGAGACGTGGTAAACAGGCAGGGTCAAAACACTGGCAAACAGGTATATGGCGGGCAAAACACATCCAAAAAATATTAGCCATTTATATTAATGTGATTCAGAGATGAAGGCCATAATACTAATGTTGTCCACATGAGGAAGCCACAGGATAGCAAATCAAATCTCAGTTCAAAGACTGAAAATAATTCAAGAAATTGACTTGTAGTAATAAATTGCATATAAATTAATTTTATTTTCATTAAGTTTAATAAAGCCCGATATAATAAGTCTGCAAAAACTGTAGTCTCCTCAATAGTTATAGAATATTTTGCATCCAAATAGCCAACTCTGTCCACGCTGTTGTCATAGCCTAATAGGCTTTTTTTATTAGAATAGAAAATAGCAAGTGTCCATAGAAAAATATTATGAAAACTATAACTGTTGTACCTTTTTTTGCAACGGGGCAGCTCAAGAACGCTGGACACAAGTACTCTTGTTTACAAATTTTAGCCTCTAGTTTTTACTGTATTGCGTCATCAGTGATATAAGTGTTTCTTGCAGTGTGTGTGTGTGTGTGTGTGTGTGTGCGCGCGTGTGTGTGTGTGTATGTGTGCGTGTGTAAACATATTTGGCAATAAAGCTTATTCTGATTCTGATTGTAAGTACACTAAAAATCCACTGCAAAATAAATAAATGAAAGTAAATAAAAACATGTGTTGGTGTCAGACAGTATTAGAATGGTACTTTAATATATTCTATATTGTATATTATATAATCATTTACTGACTTACAATTGAGAGAAGTATTGAGACGAATTCAACACATAATAAGAAGTAATAAGAAGTTAAGAAATGTTCTTCCACTCTTGTTCTTACAATTTTGTGTTTTCAATTCTACTTCAATTCTGCTTCAATTCTCAAATCAAATTCAGCTATTTCTATATAAAGATGCATGTGAAAAAAGTATGTTTCTTTACATAAGAACATACAGTGGAAACTCAATTCATGCTTTAAAAAGTATCTGGATGATATAAAAATATCAAGCTAACTGGCATTTATGACACTTTGTCAAGCAAAAATGTCACAAAAAAAGTTTAATTTTTTTTTTTACAAAAATTTCAATATATAAATATTATATATAGATCCCCCTTCACACGGATCCGCGAAAACAACTAAAATCACCGTATTATGCATTGCAGGCCAGTAGTTGGCGATGTTACTTTGTAAAGAAACATATAGGCTACACACATATAGGCTGCGTCCGAAATCGCATACTCTCTTAAGCACAAAAAGACTATGTCCCATATAGTATGAATGTGTGCAATATGAATGTAATCTGGACATTCTACATTCGCCATGTTGACAATGTCATGTGACCTACCAGTGTCAGTTGTGTCACGTCTTTGCCATTCATAAATTATCTCTCGTTGCCTAATAGCAGGTCGTCTTGCCTACTCCTTTATGACTACTGTGAATTCAGAAATACAGTACTTCTTTTATCACATACTGTTTACTGTTTTTTTTACATAATGTGTTTTTGCTACTATATCGTAGGGAAATATGCAATTTCGGATGCAGCCATGATTGAAAATGGTGTCCACTGTATCTGAACACTTTCTGGTTGTCAAATGTTAGTGGCATCTGTTCATAATTAATGTGATGAACTCCACTTGTGGTTACTCTTGATACTCTGACACCTGTGGGAAGTGACTTCATACAGCCACTAAAAATCACTTTGGGACCTGTTCGATTAGTACTTGCAAAGTAACTGATGATCTTTTTTTTTCTTCTTAAATAGAATGACAGACATACTCCAAACTATTTTCTTTTAAAAGGCCACTTTTACTGTACACCACAGAGCACATGCTTAAAGAGCATCAGCAGAGACTTTTAACAGAGAGCATTTTGAAGGACCTGATTTTTTGCAAAGCATTTAGCATAGGGCAGTGTCACCGGTCATGAATGTTTTGAAATGACATTCCATCTTATTAGACTAGATGCTGATGGTTATCACTCACACATCACTTTAATGTGAGTCACTTTAAGCCAAAACGTTATGATGGACAAGGCATTAGATGCCGTCAGCCCTGTCATTACGCATAACAGTAACAATTATAGCAGTGCTTTCCAGCTTTATCTTGCTAATGTGCGAACATCCTTGTTCAACATTGGCTAAACGGCTTTATTCGAACACGCATCTGATAAGAGAGGAAATGTATGGAGTTGAGAGGAAAGATTTGAAGCTTAATTGCACCCAGTAGCAGGTTTAGGAAAACGATTTGCGCTTATGGATGGAGATAAAAGTGCGGCTTATAACTGAACTCATGCCTCACGTCCCAATTCATCTGTGCTGTGTGATAAACAGGTTTTCCCTCTTTTAAAGTTGCGCTGCGTCGCAGAATATGTTTCAGTAAGCGGCCAAAATTGAGAACCTCCAATGATTTGGCTGTTGGGTGGATTTGTTCAGCTGTCGGTATAATTACTAGCATTATAGTCTATGAAAAACTCGCGCATGCTTCCCGTTTAAAAGCGCGATTCAGATTCTTGTGAATTGTGCTCTGACTGTGCTTATCTGTGGTGTCATGTGTAACATTTACCATGCAGTTTTAGCCGGAATTGTGTGGAGTTTTATCTCGGAATACTTAGTATGGACCGACATGCCCTAAAGGGCGACCAAATCTATAGTACGCCTCGATAAGATATTTTGAAAATAGGCATGCATCGTGCACACATATCCGTGTTCGCTCCAAATGCGAGTGTGAAGTTTAATTTCTTGGTCAGGCAAACTAATAAATATACATTAAAGAGCTTTTGAGGTGATTTACTTCAACATTTCACCCTCCGACACCAAAGAGATCCATTTAATCCCCCTTTCTAGCACTCACACACACACACACACACACACAATCAGTCTATGTAATCAGATAACCACACTGTGCACATTGGTGCCCACCCAGCTGAATATTCTCCATGGTTGACAGGAACTGGGATGTATTTGGTTTCAGATAGGAGATAGAAAACCCATTTCCAGTTAGCTATCAGAATATACAAGTAGCCACACACACACATACGCTCATGAAGACACACAAGCTGCTTTTAAACAAACCTCCCCTAATCACAAAATGCTTGTCAACAGCACTCTCTACCCAAGCACACAAATGAGTAGTGGTACAACAACATAGCCATGGTGATAATGAGTTCTGACGCTTGGGCGTGATTACACACACACAAAACCGCTGTATAAGCTCCCAAAATGCATTGCAACAGTGCCCCCTGTCATTACCAAGGCAGCACTTTGGGTCTCCACCTACCGAATTCAAACCTCTTTCCATTCAACTTTAACATAAAGAGCGTGAACGTACGCGCTCCCCTTCACTAGATCTCAATGAACCCAGTGCGGCAGCTGCAACCTTTGCTTCACAATCAGCTTCATCACAGCCATTTCTCTCCTCAAGCGCAGACATAAATATTCATTTGATCCCTCTTGCTGCAGTTTCTGTAAATCTCTTTGTCTGTATTATGTCTGAGAATTAAACCGGCACAGGAGGTAACCGAATATTTATCACAAATGGCGTTTAATGGGGTTATATTAGCCGTTATCATTCTCTCCGGGCTTCAAAGCTGTAAAAATATTTTGCGGGCATCCATCATTATTGTGTCCATGTATTATTTACATGGTCACACAATACCAGCCTATTCACAGGAGCACTTTGCATGTTCAAAGAGCTTTCTGAGAGTGGTAGAGTATCTGTGTCTCTGAGCCCGTTCCTGTGTTTTGCAGTCACATGCTGATGGTCTTTCTCGAGTATATTCCAGCCAGGAATATTCTTCCCCCGAAATTATGTTCGGATGTGGTGAGATCCAGGGCTCTGTCAGGTGTTAATGATGGACTAACAGATGGTTGACAGACTCAGAACGTACACCTTTTTTTTTTTTTTTTATTGGGCACACGATGCAGGAAGGAGTGTGAATTGTGCTCCACTAGGGAAACAAAGAGCTGGTGGGTTGAGATGCAGATGCTCACTGTCCATTTACTGGTGGGAAACTGTAGTAATGAGTTTGTGGTGATTTAGTTTGAATTCAAATGAGATTGTGGTGTGGGAGATGGACACGCAGAGGGATATGATGTTCGTTTTTGGATCTCTTGTTCCCAGCAATCATTGATTAGAAATTCTAATCTTAGATTAGTAAGTATCAAAGAGTTGAAAAGGGTTTGGATGTACTCTCAGGCATCTCCTGAATCCTAAAATGAATAATGAAACACCCCAAGAGACCTCAAATTCACATTAATTGCCCCATTTAGGACAGTTGCTGAGCCTTACATGCACTCTTTTCCTAAAACTCTTTATATATATATATATATATATATATATATATATATATATATATATATATATTTATATATGGTTGTACTACAGTTTAAAATATGGGTGTCAGTAAAAAAAAAAAAAGCAATGTTTTTGAAAGTCTCTTATTTTCACCAAGGCTGCATTTATTAAAACTCATTTCTGTTTTAATATATTTAGAAAATGTAATGTATTCCTGTAATGGCAAAGCTGAATTTTCTGCAGTCATTACTTTAGTAATAGAGTATTGACCCCTATTATTAGTGTGGAAAACAGTTGCTAAATATTTTTATGGAAACCATGATACAAAAGAAAAACATTTACTTAAAATATTATGTTGTAACAATGTAAAAGTCTTTACCATCACTCTTGATCAATTGAATGTGTCCTTGCTGAATAAAAGTTATTTCTTTCAACAAAAAAAAAAAGAACTGTAGTGTGTTATTGAGGTATTTGTTTAAAGCAGCTTTAATTAGTATAAAGGCATAAGAGGCAGATTTCACTTGATCTAAGGTGTGTTCTAAGTATGATGTAAATATTAATATTCAATAATCATACATTCTTCCACCTCATAATATAGCTTAATTGTAGACTGGTTACAGTTGATAAGTTATTTCATGGTTGAGACCTATTTCATGGACTGAATGAATCCTTTACCTGACACCAATACAGTGTTTCATGACAAAATGCAGTTACACTTTAATGCATTTTGTACAGAGCACAACAGAAACACAAAAGCCAGTTGCACTGTAAAGTCAGCACTTCATTTCATGTGCAAGAATGTAGCTGTGCGCATATGTGAATGTTCTTTTCATTTCATGGATAACAAAAAATATTTTTCTTGAACACAATTCGCCCACAAATTAAGAAGCAACCTAGCATATTGGCACTATAATATTCCTAGAATGTGTGGTCACAAAAAATGGCTTTGAGTGTGGTATATCCAATCTGTTGTATAACATGATTTTTATGTCAGCTTGATTGCAGTCACTATAATCCAGTGGGCACTTATAAAAGTCAAAATATACAAAATACTTACTTTATGCCAGAAGCAAATGAAGCCTCAACCACACTGAGCATTAACCCGAACATAAGGTAAAAAGATTTTTGTTCCTGACTGAGCCAAACTGAGCAAACAAGCTTTAGGTGATATATGACATCATCAAGACATGAAGACATTTGATTCAATGCCATCAAGGATTGTTTCAGCAGGACACTATTCTTAAGTCATTAGTGCCTTTTGGAAAAATAGATCACAATTATCTTCCCCCCATCAAAAATGTCATATATGAGACCTTGCTTATTGGTTACATATGAATTGGCATAAATGTCTGTTATACTGCATCAAACCTTAATTGAATTGTGCTTGTTTTTATTGTACTTTATCTTCCACTTAATACGCTCTAACAAGCTTTCAAATTCAATCAGGCCGTTGACTCAATTTAGCGCATGCTCTTGCCTGTCCGTGCACATCTGCAAGCACAATAAGTCACAGCACTGTGACGTATTAGCAGCCATCACTCAGGGGCATTCGCGATTACTCTCCACCGCTGAATGCATCATTAGCATTTAAGACGTTTTTTAGAGATGTACATACGTAATAAATCAACATGCTTCCCGCAGCGTTTCCTGGGTAGTGTGTGATTGTGATTGGGTCGAGATGTGGAGGTAAAGGCAATCAGGGTGGAAAATATTGAGAAAAGGAGCATGCAGACAATTCCATATCATTCCCACACCGCAGGGCTTTTGCCCACTTTTGCCGAAAGGATTCGGTCTATTGCAGGCGCCTACATTTGAGCCTCAAACACACGTTTGTACACACATATACACACACACACACACACACTGCAACTGAAGGCCCTCCTCTCGCGGACTGGCCTTGTGCCTGGTGAGAGTTTGTTAAGAATAGGGGTGAATAGTTGAGGCAGCCCCCCTATCTGCCTTCAGAGTGCCCCTTACTGCACCAGGCATTCTGTCCTTATCTGCAGGCCAGACAGACACCCTATACACACCTCATGCACACACACACACACACACACACACACACACAGCTCTTTGAATGGCTCCTAACCCATGTGCACATTCACAGCCGTGTTTTCTTACACACACAGAATTCACAATCAGAGTGAGGGCAAAACACACAGAGCAACACACAGTCTACAAATACAATTGGACCTCTGTGATTAGGGCTGGGAACTCAGAACTGGGTCTGAATAAAAATACTAGAATTGAATGATTTTCATGGCATTTGGTTTTGGTAATGTTTCCTGAACATCTCTGTTTGTACGATATGGAGAGATTGCCATAATAAAACACCCGAACGATGTTTCCTGCACCATATTCTGTGACAGCGTCATGATGGCACTAAATCTACAGCATTGTGGCAAAAGAGGCCAGACAGACACCCTATACACACCTCGTGCACACACACACACACACACACACAGCTCTTTGAATGGCTCCTAACCCATGTGCACATTCACAGCCGTGTTTTCTTACACACACAGAATTCACAATCAGATTGAGGGCAAAACACACAGAGCAACACACAGTCTACAAATACAATTGGACCTCTGTGATTAGGGCTGGGAACTCAGAACTGGGTCTGAATAAAAATACTAGAATTGAATGATTTTCATGGCATTTGGTTTTGGTAATGTTTCCTGAACATCTCTGTTTGTACGATATGGAGAGATTGCCATAATAAAACACCCGAACGATGTTTCCTGCACCATATTCTGTGACAGCGTCATGATGGCACTAAATCTACAGCATTGTGGCAAAAGAAATCATGTTTGCAGTCTGAATTGACTGTGGGGAGAGAGAAAATAATACAAAAGATATTACATCAAAATATATTTTTATTGTATTTAATTGCATTCAGCTTGCTGGCTGTACGCAACAACAATTGCAGCATGACCAGTATAGTCTGATTCATAAATAAATGACTCTTATGAATGAGCCAGTTCTTTTTAATGAATCAGTGAGTCATGAATGAGTCTTGAACTTCAAGAGTTATTGGTTTGGGAACTTAAAACCCACAAGCAGCCAATTGTGGGTATTTTTGCCCTGTTTACCAGCATTGTGGTGGCTGATGAATCTTGGCTTTTGACAGTAAATGCTGTTGTTTTGTAAGAATAACTAAGTTACTCATTGTTTTATATCATGAAAAATAGAGGATAGAAAGCTTTTTCTTTTAGCTTTTTCTTTTAATACTATTTATTTCAGTAAAGTATTTCCAAAAGTAAGTAGGATAGGAAATCTACCACAACAACATTAAGCGTAGCCTGTAAAGTCTCTTATATTATATGCTCACCAAGGCTGCATTTATTTGATTCAAAATATAGTAAAACAGTAATATTGTTAAACAAGGGTCTTCAATAGGGGGTCTGCAGTGGTACTGCATGGAGTCCGCCAATTAATGTTTGATCACAAATAATTTTTTGTTCAAAAAATTTTAAACATGTTTTTAAAAAAAACTCACAAAGTCCATTTTAAATATAAGTACCCTGAAACGAAGGCCTCAGCTGATACTGTAATGATATAATGTTATCGTGAAACAGATTTAGCAAATGCTCCTTTGCGTTTTTGAGTTTGTGCTCTGACAACGGGAAATGTTCTTATTCACAATGTGTTTTTGCAGCGGTGAGAAATGTAGCCAATCACAGACATGTTTGTTGAGCTCTTGAACGCAATGGCCAATCAGAGGCGTTTAAGTTAGAATCCACCCACCGCTCATCCAAAACGCTGGAGATTTTGTTCAATGCTGAGTTATGCTCGCTCTCACCAATCGTCTCTCATTACAAACAATGTAAGAGATTCATTATGCAGTGTAGACAACTTCTTTCATTTTAATGGAACATTGTGAGATTGCGAACTGAGATGAGTGACAGCTTTTTAGTAATTGTAAAGTAAGTGGTCTTTCGCACTTACATAGCAATAATCCGTTGAACAAAAGTATTGTTTTTCATGCTGCTAAGAGGACAGACGACCAATTACATGCTGCAAAGTTTTGGAAGTGACATACTTATAAATGTGTGATTCACTCTGAAGCTGCCGTTGACATAGTGATACTAGCACAGGACAAAAAAATATGGCATGTCAAAATAGATATGTTCAATGTAAATGCAAACTAATAGATAACTAGAAAAGCATTCATATCAATATATTTTTTAAATTCCATTCTAATTATTTGTCACAGTAATACCTTGTAAATATTCTTAAAAGTCTCGCTGTACATTACTATTCTTGTAATGGTGGAGCTGTTGCTTACACATTACATCTACACTTTATTAGAAAAATCACTAATTTGTGATTCTTAATTGTCCATCTGACAGTAAAATTAAAATATGAATTTTTAATAAACTTGTAGCTAAAGTTCAGGTAAATGCAAATGTCCATCTGACTAGTAAAATTATAATGTATGACTTTGCAAATCCTTTAAAATAATTTACAACTGCAAACAAATGAATTGTGAACATGCTGTTTGTTATGATACATACACTGAACAAAATTATAAACGCAACACTTTTGTTTTTGCCCCCATTTTTCATGAACTGAACTCAAAGATCTAAGACTTTTTCTATGTACACAAAAGGCCTGTTTCTCTCAAATATTGTTCACAAATCTGTCTAAATCTGTGTTAGTGAGCACTTTTCTTTTGCCGAGATAATCCATCTACCTCACAGGTGTGGCATATCAAGATGCTGATTAGACAGCTTTGCTAAATCTGTTTCACCGATAACATTATATCATTACAGTATCAGCTGAGGCCTTCGTTTCAGGGTACTTATATTTAAAATTGACTTTGTGAGTTTTTTTTTTAAACATGTTTAAAAATGTTTTAACAAAAAATTATTTGTGATCAAACATTAATTGGCGGACTCCATGCAGTACCACTGCAGACCCCCTATTGAAGACCCTTGTTTAACAATATTACTGTTTTACTATATTTTGAATCAAATAAATGCAGCTCCCTCAAAACTTGTGACATCTGTGGCATTGTGCTGTGTAATAAAACTGCACATTTTAGAGTGGCCTTTTATTGTGGCCAGCCTAAGGCTCACCTGTGCAATAATCATTCTGTCTAATCAGCATCTTGATATGCCACACCTGTGAGGTGGATGGATTATCTCGGCAAAGGAGAAGTGCTCACTAACACAGATTTAGACAGATTTGTGAACAATATTTGAGAGAAATAGGCCTTTTGTGTACATAGAAAAAGTGTACATGTGTTCAGCTCATGACAAATGGGGGCAAAAACAAAAGTGTTGCGTTTATAATTTTGTTCAGTGTAAATCTCAATTGTAACAATAAAATGAAATATACAGGCAGTATGTGATGCATGTGCAACAACAATAATGTGCTGATCTACCGTCTTAAAATAATTATTCTTAATCATAAAATGGTTAGTTTATATTAATGTCAAAGGCTAAATGTTTAAAATGTAGCTCTGCTTGACACATTTTGTTTTGGAGGTCCCTGATTTGTCTCTATCGCCTAAGGGGCTCTTGCCCTGAAAAATGTTGATGACCCCTGTTGTAAAATATTATTACAATTTAAAATGGTAATAGGCTACTTTGTTTTGATGGTCCCCCAATACACATTCTACTGACTACAAGTAACTTTGAAAGTACTGTATGTCAACTTATTCTACTAACCCTAACCTAACAGTTTATGAATACTCTAGTGAGAGTCAGTTGACATGTAGTTGTAAGGTTACTTATATAATTAACTGAATTTCTAAAGGTAACCATCAAAATAAAGTGCAAATAAAAAATAAAGTCATCATGTTCAAATTAACTGAGATGAGTGTGTAACTATTGACCTTATCACTATGCACAATTAGGACAGTTTTGTTGAAATAAATGGTACCTCAATCATTAAAAAGAGAAATAGGTTACCAAAAATAGTATTGTTTTGTTTTGTATTTTTTTAATTGGCTATATACAAAGGTTAAGACCAATTATTTGTGTGGCTGTGGGGGATGGAGCATCCTCAGAAGTACTAAAGGAATCGCTAATGGAATCGTTAAGGCACCAGAATCGTTAAATTCCCTGCGAATCCCATCCCAAACTGTGATGGATGCACATGCCCGATCAAGACCTCGGTGAAATCTCAGGGTTGTCTGCATTAGGAGAAGGTTCCTCAGACTGAGTGCATGTCATGGTCTAATGAGGAAGGACGTTGGGGGTTTTTTATCTGCCATATTGGATTTTATACGCATAAATGTTTCAGGATCTGCAAAAGTTCATTCACATGGAAACTGTTTATTTATTGAGCGCAAATGAATCTTCTCTCTCTTTTCAACCACTGGTGTGTGTGTGCAAGGGGGTTCTGTGTTGAACATTCACTTGAAGCTGTCTAATGATACCCCTGCCTGCGGATACTTTTTTTCTCCCTCAGTTCCTCAAATGCACCGTATCCTCTGCCAACTTGGACTAGTTCACAACCTATATGTTTTTACATGGTAATAATGTAATATCACTTCGGTCTTATGGAATCAGAATCCATTGCATGCTTGAATCACTCATTTTATTGTGACCTTTGAATGCTCCTCTTAGCGTGTTATTGTCCCCACGACTCTCCTCCAGTCCATATCCCCATGTGTTTGTCTTTATGGCAGGCCGCTCTGTCTCATATTCCATCTAGTCTTATCTGTAGTGGTCCAGTGGCTTGTAAAATGGTGTGGGGAGAGTTTGTGGAGCTTTGTCTTGGGAGCAGGAGTGACGGATTGAGCTGAGAGGAAAGGGTATTGAGCATTAAACCAGCCAGAGCAACTTGACGTTTTCTGTACTCTGCTGCCGCATCTGTCAGGGGACGATGTGTGTACAAATGATATATGATGTATTCATATGACTAGATTACATTACTCCCAATGGCTTGTTCTTCAGAAGTCTACTGGTTTCATACTGATAACTTGTTATTGATCCGCGAAGGTCACGCTTAACATTCTGTACAGCACTGGTGCTTATACAGTATCATGAAAATTGTGAGCATGTGAAATCGGACCTGGTGACAGCTAGATCACAAAAGAGCATAATGGGATTTAATTACAATGCTTTGGATTTGTATCCATGCGGACAATCAAGCACATTTTATCCCACTTGTACATGAATTGATTTCACATTTTATAATCTTCAGTGGAACCTTTTGCTGTGGTGGATAATTAGATGTTCATTCAGATGTTCATGAGCACTGTACTAAAATACTCTGACAGTAATTTCTATACTGCTACTGAATCTACAGCGCTATGGTAAACAGAAGGGTATTTTAGAGCTGGGAGCTTGCTGTCTGAATTGAGTATGATGAGAGAGAAAGACTGGAAAGACATTTTCTGCTTCCTAATCAATAGTAAGAGAAGTTCCGTTCCAAGCGATCATGGAGCAAAAGAAAACACAAACACTCGCTACGGGGGAAACTTTGCACAGCTTTCACTCTATACCTCTCACAAACTCTGGTCTGGAACGCAGTGAACACAGAAAAGCAGAGTGATACAAACAGAGCAGAAGCAATGGGACTTTTCACTGTTTTTATCACTCCACTCAACCAGTCACTGTTTTCCGCTGGAGCTGCTCGTATCAGTTTTGCAATCTGTGTGCGACTCAGGTATAAAGGGTGTTGTTGGTTAATTTCAATCAGCTCTCATGAGATATAGCTAGAGGTAGCTATTTTATGAGGTGACAAAAATGTGATTAAAAGAAAAAATTGTTAGCATGAAGGTCCATCACTAACCCCAGTACTAAACCTAAATGTCAATGGTGTGTTAGCAGATCGTTTGAAAATGTACAAATGAGACCATATGAAGACAATATGAAATATAAATTAACCACCAATTCATCAAAACACATAACCTGTGCTGGCAAAATGAGTTGTAAATGTAAAAAAAATATATATTTTTATTTTCCAAATGTCCATTTAAAAACCTTCAAAATTATGTTTGATTTCTTGGAATCAATCAAAAAATGACTGAGCTACATCAGTTTGAAGTCAATAGAGTCAGTTCTGAGAAAATTCGAGTTAAAGTTTTCTAAAGGTTCCAAAGCAAAATATCAAAAAAGTTATTTTATTAATAATAATTACTATTTTAATAAGCACAAAATACATTTTCTATTTTATCTTTGTTATTAAAATTTAGAACAAAGATGTAAATAAACAGTAGAACAAATCTAATATAAAAAAGAAACAAATTAAATAGTGCATTACTTTTTTCATCTTACATCTAAATAGAAGCATTCAGGTAAGAAAAACAAATAGGCTAATCAAATGTAAAAAAATCACTTTAGTGTATTCAGTACAAATAAACTGATTAAAACTACAAAAGCAGTCCAGTCGAGAGCAGTGAGCGATTCCCTTTTTTCTTTTATTGTTAGATTAACATTAATGAGACAGATGGCCTATATATTAAGATCCACTCTAATGCACGGATCTAATATTGGGTTGGTGGGTTTTTGCTAAATGTGAGCCAAAATCATCACAGTTAAAAGAACCAAAGACTTAAACTGCTCCAGTCTGTGTGCAATGAATTTATTTAATACACAAGTTTCACAATTTGAGTTGAATTACTGAAATAAATGAACTTTTCCACAACATTCTAATTTATTGAGATGCACCTGTAATGTTACTCATCAGATGTTTTTCCCCAACAGTTAACCAAATGCCAAGATATTGTGAAGTACTGTAATTCTGTGTATATGTGTATAGTTAGCACAATTGATTTGTTTACATCAGCATGGGTTTGAACATCTCATTTCACTGGTTCAGACTCATGCCATCAAGAATTCACTATAAATATTCACAAAGCTGGAATGCTGTGTTTTTAAACTATACCAAACTTGTGCTGAGGGAAACACCAGTCGTCAAGAAGTGAGCAGAGAAAAAGGTACACCTCTCAGAAAACATACAAATAAAGATAATTTTTGATGTTTAATTAATTACTATTTGAAGCCTTGGGATCGCTAGACGAGTGTTGCTAGACGAGTGTTTAATGAACGCATTTTTGTGAAAACCTCAAATTCTACCAAAAATTATATTTTTAATTTTTCACATTCCGACTCATTTTACCTGCACGACTCAAATAGTTAAAGGGGTCATGAACTGCCTTTTTAAAATTATTTTGTACTGTTCTCTGTGGTCCACTTATAATATTTCCAAGATTTTTACATAAAAAAACATGATCATTTAGAAGTAATAGGCTATTTTCTCTCCTGTTTTGAGCCCCCTCATCGGAGCACTGTGTGGCGGATTGTAGACTCAGAAGTAAATGCCCACTGATATGATTGGCTAACAGTTGTGTATGTTTGACAGCCTACATTCTTCACAGATGCACGCTGCTGTGATTTAAGTTAAAAACGCATAAATATAGTGCATATCAAATGATCTGTAATAACAGACAAAGCAATAGTGACCTCGTAATAAAAACAGTTACTCACACTTGTGTGTTGCGACATGAGTGTCGGATCCAATATAGTCGGCACAGAATCGTCTTTTAGTTTCAATCTTTCTGAAAATCTTGCATCGAATTGTGCCTTATTTGTAAACGAATCTGCAGTAAAATGAAGTGAACATAGGACCAAGTTCTTACTGATGATATCTGATGTTTAGCCACACTATTACGTCATAAAGTGGCACATTCCACAACCTGTCATTTTGGTAGATTGGCTTCAATATAAGCTGTTTTTAGACTAACTAGAAAATGTTCTGAGTTCTGAAACTTGCAGGATGTTTATATAGTACAGTGACCTCATATATGTCAAAAGATCAAGGGAATTTTTATTTCTCAGCTCATGGCCCCTTTAATGCCATGAGAGTGTGTTGGTGAATAATGGATGGATAAACTTGGACCTTAACTGACCTTTTGTTGTTTCAAATGTGATTAGACTTACAGTGATTTACATTGCCGTCCTTGATAATACTTGTTATTTGCACTGTAACACTTTATTTTACGGTCCTGTTACACATGTACATACTATGTACTTATAATAATTATGATAACTGGGTAATAACTAGGTACTAACCCTGAACCTACCCCTAAAACCTAACCCATGTAGTTTATATTTTCAGCACTTTCTTAGGTAAGTACACTGTAAGTACAGGTAAGCGCACATACTGAAAGTGTAACCACTTTCACTGCAGGTTATAGTCATGAACAGAATACAGGCTTTACATATGTATATTACTTAATAATACAGAAAGGTCTCGAGCTGCTGTCATAAGCTGCTGTTTGAACAAGACATTTCAGGACTCACACCTGTAAGTAAATGCATTTGAACATAGCCTAAAATTTAAGTTAGTCAATATTAACTTCATTGAACTGTTTCATAAAAACAATATCACACTCACAATCATGTTGTCAGTCTGAATATCAGCAGGGCTCTGATTACCTGCGGCCTCAGTCGATCTGATATTCAAAACAACACTTTTGCATGTGGGATACTGCTTAAATATCTAGGTCAGTCACAAAACTCTAGATTTTTTACATGCAATCTGTTAGTAATCACATCATTTGCTATAGGGCAATCTGATTGACCTCTGCTGCAGCCAGTGAGAGGGCTTGCTCGACATTTAAATAGTATGGTTTGCTTTAAGCTGATACTGCAGCGCTATCAGAGTTCCTCTGAAACCCTCCACCTACCCCAGCACCACCTACAAGCATGCCTGTGTGTGTGTGTGTGTGTGTGTGTGTGTGTGTGTGTGTGTGTGTGTGTGTGTGTGTGTGTGTATGTATGTATGTATTGGCAGTAGCACATTCATACTTGCTCTGCAGATCTGGTTTGCCAGACCAAATACATTAACATTGCAATACCTATTATGCTAAAACTATTATTAATTGTTTTTATGACTGAAATCTTTGAATGCTCCTCTTAGCGTGTTATTGTCCCCACGACTCTCCTCCAGTCCATATCCCCATGTGTTTGTCTTTATGGCAGGCCGCTCTGTCTCATATTCCATCTAGTCTTATCTGTAGTGGTCCAGTGGCTTGTAAAATGGTGTGGGGAGAGTTTGTGGAGCTTTGTCTTGGGAGCAGGAGTGACGGATTGAGCTGAGAGGAAAGGGTATTGAGCATTAAACCAGCCAGAGCAACTTGACGTTTTCTGTACTCTGCTGCCGCATCTGTCAGGGGACGATGTGTGTACAAATGATATATGATGTATTCATATGACTAGATTACATTACTCCCAATGGCTTGTTCTTCAGAAGTCTACTGGTTTCATACTGATAACTTGTTATTGATCCGCGAAGGTCACGCTTAACATTCTGTACAGCACTGGTGCTTATACAGTATCATGAAAATTGTGAGCATGTGAAATCGGACCTGGTGACAGCTAGATCACAAAAGAGCATAATGGGATTTAATTACAATGCTTTGGATTTGTATCCATGCGGACAATCAAGCACATTTTATCCCACTTGTACATGAATTGATTTCACATTTTATAATCTTCAGTGGAACCTTTTGCTGTGGTGGATAATTAGATGTTCATTCAGATGTTCATGAGCACTGTACTAAAATACTCTGACAGTAATTTCTATACTGCTACTGAATCTACAGCGCTATGGTAAACAGAAGGGTATTTTAGAGCTGGGAGCTTGCTGTCTGAATTGAGTATGATGAGAGAGAAAGACTGGAAAGACATTTTCTGCTTCCTAATCAATAGTAAGAGAAGTTCCGTTCCAAGCGATCATGGAGCAAAAGAAAACACAAACACTCGCTACGGGGGAAACTTTGCACAGCTTTCACTCTATACCTCTCACAAACTCTGGTCTGGAACGCAGTGAACACAGAAAAGCAGAGTGATACAAACAGAGCAGAAGCAATGGGACTTTTCACTGTTTTTATCACTCCACTCAACCAGTCACTGTTTTCCGCTGGAGCTGCTCGTATCAGTTTTGCAATCTGTGTGCGACTCAGGTATAAAGGGTGTTGTTGGTTAATTTCAATCAGCTCTCATGAGATATAGCTAGAGGTAGCTATTTTATGAGGTGACAAAAATGTGATTAAAAGAAAAAATTGTTAGCATGAAGGTCCATCACTAACCCCAGTACTAAACCTAAATGTCAATGGTGTGTTAGCAGATCGTTTGAAAATGTACAAATGAGACCATATGAAGACAATATGAAATATAAATTAACCACCAATTCATCAAAACACATAACCTGTGCTGGCAAAATGAGTTGTAAATGTAAAAAAATATATATATTTTTATTTTCCCAATGTCCATTTAAAAACCTTCAAAATTATGTTTGATTTCTTGGAATCAATCAAAAAATGACTGAGCTACATCAGTTTGAAGTCAATAGAGTCAGTTCTGAGAAAATTCGAGTTAAAGTTTTCTAAAGGTTCCAAAGCAAAATATCAAAAAAGTTATTTTATTAATAATAATTACTATTTTAATAAGCACAAATACATTTTCTATTTTATCTTTGTTATTAAAATTTAGAACAAAGATGTAAATAAACAGTAGAACAAATCTAATATAAAAAAGAAACAAATTAAATAGTGCATTACTTTTTTCATCTTACATCTAAATAGAAGCATTCAGGTAAGAAAAACAAATAGGCTAATCAAATGTAAAAAAATCACTTTAGTGTATTCAGTACAAATAAACTGATTAAAACTACAAAAGCAGTCCAGTCGAGAGCAGTGAGCGATTCCCTTTTTTCTTTTATTGTTAGATTAACATTAATGAGACAGATGGCCTATATATTAAGATCCACTCTAATGCACGGATCTAATATTGGGTTGGTGGGTTTTTGCTAAATGTGAGCCAAAATCATCACAGTTAAAAGAACCAAAGACTTAAACTGCTCCAGTCTGTGTGCAATGAATTTATTTAATACACAAGTTTCACAATTTGAGTTGAATTACTGAAATAAATGAACTTTTCCACGACATTCTAATTTATTGAGATGCACCTGTAATGTTACTCATCAGATGTTTGATCGCTAGAGGAGTGTTTAATGAACTCATTTTTGTGAAAACCTCAAATTCTACCAAAAATTATATTTTTTTTGATGTTTAATTAATTACTATTTGAAGCCTTGGGATCGCTAGACGAGTGTTTAATGAACTCATTTTTGTGAAAACCTCAAATTCTACCAAAAATTATATTTTTAATTTTTCACATTCCGACTCATTTTACCTGCACGACTCAAATAGTTAAAGGGGTCATGAACTGCCTTTTTAAAATTATTTTGTACTGTTCTCTGTGGTCCACTTATAATATTTCCAAGATTTTTACATAAAAAAACATGATCATTTAGAAGTAATAGGCTATTTTCTCTCCTGTTTTGAGCCCCCTCATCGGAGCACTGTGTGGCGGATTGTAGACTCAGAAGTAAATGCCCACTGATATGATTGGCTAACAGTTGTGTATGTTTGACAGCCTACATTCTTCACAGATGCACGCTGCTGTGATTTAAGTTAAAAACGCATAAATATAGTGCATATCAAATGATCTGTAATAACAGACAAAGCAATAGTGACCTCGTAATAAAAACAGTTACTCACACTTGTGTGTTGCGACATGAGTGTCGGATCCAATATAGTCGGCACAGAATCGTCTTTTAGTTTCAATCTTTCTGAAAATCTTGCATCGAATTGTGCCTTATTTGTAAACGAATCTGCAGTAAAATGAAGTGAACATAGGACCAAGTTCTTACTGATGATATCTGATGTTTAGCCACACTATTACGTCATAAAGTGGCACATTCCACAACCTGTCATTTTGGTAGATTGGCTTCAATATAAGCTGTTTTTAGACTAACTAGAAAATGTTCTGAGTTCTGAAACTTGCAGGATGTTTATATAGTACAGTGACCTCATATATGTCAAAAGATCAAGGGAATTTTTATTTCTCAGCTCATGGCCCCTTTAATGCCATGAGAGTGTGTTGGTGAATAATGGATGGATAAACTTGGACCTTAACTGACCTTTTGTTGTTTCAAATGTGATTAGACTTACAGTGATTTACATTGCCGTCCTTGATAATACTTGTTATTTGCACTGTAACACTTTATTTTACGGTCCTGTTACACATGTACATACTATGTACTTATAATAATTATGATAACTGGGTAATAACTAGGTACTAACCCTGAACCTACCCCTAAAACCTAACCCATGTAGTTTATATTTTCAGCACTTTCTTAGGTAAGTACACTGTAAGTACAGGTAAGCGCACATACTGAAAGTGTAACCACTTTCACTGCAGGTTATAGTCATGAACAGAATACAGGCTTTACATATGTATATTACTTAATAATACAGAAAGGTCTCGAGCTGCTGTCATAAGCTGCTGTTTGAACAAGACATTTCAGGACTCACACCTGTAAGTAAATGCATTTGAACATAGCCTAAAATTTAAGTTAGTCAATATTAACTTCATTGAACTGTTTCATAAAAACAATATCACACTCACAATCATGTTGTCAGTCTGAATATCAGCAGGGCTCTGATTACCTGCGGCCTCAGTCGATCTGATATTCAAAACAACACTTTTGCATGTGGGATACTGCTTAAATATCTAGGTCAGTCACAAAACTCTAGATTTTTTACATGCAATCTGTTAGTAATCACATCATTTGCTATAGGGCAATCTGATTGGCCTCTGCTGCAGCCAGTGAGAGGGCTTGCTCGACATTTAAATAGTATGGTTTGCTTTAAGCTGATACTGCAGCGCTATCAGAGTTCCTCTGAAACCCTCCACCTACCCCAGCACCACCTACAAGCATGCCTGTGTGTGTGTGTGTGTGTGTGTGTGTGTGTGTGTGTGTGTGTGTGTGTGTGTGTATGTATGTATGTATTGGCAGTAGCACATTCATACTTGCTCTGCAGATCTGGTTTGCCAGACCAAATACATTAACATTGCAATACCTATTATGCTAAAACTATTATTAATTGTTTTTATGACTGAAAT
>NW_015505237.1:2618176-2649607 GCF_001515645.1 Sinocyclocheilus grahami
CCCCCGCCCCCCCCACAAGCATGCGTGTGTGTGTGTGTGTGTGTGTGTGTGTGTGTGTGTGTGTGTGTGTGTGTGTGTGTGTGTGTGTATGTATGTATGTATTGGCAGTAGCACATTCATACTTGCTCTGCAGATCTGGTTTGCCAGACCAAATACATTAACATTGCAATACCTATTATGCTAAAACTATTATTAATTGTTTTTATGACTGAAATATAAGCATAATGTTATTAGACCAATTATTTGATTGGTCCTTTCAAGGGCACTGTCCACAGCCTGGGTATCAAAACATATAGCCATATCACATACCCAGGTAAAGAACATAACCACTGGCGAAGCACTTTAATGTATAAATAGATGTTTATGTCATGTACACAATGCACACATTACGCGAGCCATGGAACCTCTTACCCTCTGGGTGATTTCCATTTAACCCCAGCATGACCCATGATGAATTATTTAGTCCAGAGTGATTATGATAGGCCTCTATGATGACAATGCTGCTCTTTTAAACCTATGATAAGTAGCATGACTTATGACCACTTTACAATCATGTTGATCCTGTATGAAAAGGTTATCTGGATGGATGTGCTTTCTAGATGGAAATGTTAATCGCCCCCCCAAGGGAGAGGAGGTGGTGGAGGGGCCACTGTGGGAGGCTTGACCACGCTCCCCAAGGCTTACCAACGCCCCTTAAACAGCTTAAAAGCAGAGCTTATGTATGGAGAAATGGACCATCGCTAGTTTAAAAACCTTTGAAATGGCAGTGGTGGGTCAGATGTGTGGTGGGAGGGTTTGATGGGTGACTTTTGTTTGCGTAGCTTGTGTGTGGATGCAATTAGAGAGATGTCAAGCGGTCACTGAGAAACCAAGGGCTAATGTAAAGGGTTGTGGCCACTGGCCACCTCACAGTTAGGAGGGAAGGCATTCCCAAGGTGTTTTTCTCAGAGGCTGCCTCAGATGACCCCAAGTTTTATTTCTGCTGGTAAAAGTGATAAACTAGAATAGAATGACATTGTTTGGACTAATAAAATTACCTTTAAAAAGCTAATGGGATGTGATATCCTTTCTGCTGGATGGCCTGTCACCTCGGCACTCAGTTGCAGGTCTTGGGTTGGCATATTTGTTTGCTCAAGGAGGTTTAGGACAATAACCTCTCGGCCTCAATGGGAGCGCTTACATGTGACAAGCGAGCATGGCAAAGCCATTAACTCAGTCTGGTGTAATGTTAACTGTTTGAGCGTTTACACATGTATATGCACATGTGCGCGCACACACACATGCTTTTGCACACTGAGCAGAAGTGCCAGTGGAGCTCAGATTAGCTTAGAGCAGTAAAGTGCCTCTCTGCACCTAATGGGCTATAAATCAGTGTAGTCGCAAGCCTGTTTACTGCAGCAGTGTCCTGCTCCTTCACTTTACAGCCCGTGATGGAAAAACCATTTAAATAAACACAGGACCCATTACATCTGAATCACTGCCACCTCAGCACAGGGAGTCAACATAAGCCAGCACATGCTGCCAAGTTTGTAACCAGTTACCCCTGGATTTTATTGTTCTAAGTTAATTTCTGCCTTAGACGTTGTTGTGATGGAGCAGTCAAACATTAATATTAATCTCGTATAAATAAGACAATCAGACACGGGAATGGCTCACATTTGCAGGAGATGTTTGGATCACTGTTAGTTTTTATTAGTTTAACACCAAGATGATGTTGGGTGGAAATGCACGTCATGTTTTATGAATTCCTACATAACACATTCAAGGGGTAGTTCAAGCAGAAAGAAGATTTCGCTGTTGTTTACTCACCTTCATGCCATTTCAAAGGTGATTTGGCTTTTCCAAAAGGAGATATTAGGAAGGATTTTCAAGCTTCTGCTTTCTGCAAAGAACCAATGGTGTTTGGTGTCGATGTCATGAAAAGCATGGAAGTACAGTTACAAAGCTATCGTAGAGCAGCTATAGTTTCAGCTATAGAGCTTTTAACCTCAAATCATCCACAGTGAACTGTTTTATTAAAGCTATACTACTAAACATTTTCATTTCCTTTTTTGCTAGATAAATAAATAAATAAATCTTGCCCAAACCTAAGTCACTTACAATAATGATTTATATTTGTTATTGTCATGTTCATAATGCCTTCTTGGGCATGTCTGTAAGTACATTAAAAAATAATAATAATAATAAAAAAAATTGTTCTAGAAAATATATACTTCTTACTTGCACAGGCAACTTTTTTTACATGTTGTAGGATTTTCTTCTTACTATCAGTGATCTTAGTGTTGTTAGTCAGATCTCCCTCTGATATGGTGATCACAGGGAACCATGTGTATACCACAAATCAACAGACGCTTAAAAATGTAAAAATATTCCTCTGCATGTTGCTTGCAATTTTGTTGGTAGACAGCCCAGAATACAGTGTTTGCCTTTCAAGAAGTACAAGTTTCAAAATATAGGTCAAGAAATAATTTCAATAAGATAAAACATAAATACAAACACATACTGTGCACATAAATATACACTACCATTCAAATGTTTGGGGTCCGTAAGAATTTATTGGAAAGAAATCAACTGTTTTCAACATTGTTAATAATAATAGTTTGTTGCGCAGCAAATCAGCATATTAGAATGACTTCTGTAGGATCATATGACCAAAAGTAAATTTAATTACTTTTATTATAGATATTAAAATAGAAAACAGTTATTGTAAATTGTAATATTTCACAATATTACTTTTTTTAATCAAATGAATGCAGCCTTGGTGGGAATAATAGTGTTCAAAACAATACAAAATCTTACCGAACACACACTTTTGTATTATATTTATTCACTTTGTGTGTCTGTCAATGACTGTGTTTGATGGGGGGGGGGGGGGTCAAGTAATTTCAATTCTAATTTTCAACTCTTTTTTCAGTTATATTAAACTTTAAAAATTTAAATTGAATTTCATATCAATTCAACAATTAATTTAAAGTTTGTCAAAATTATTTTGATGTGTTAAAGTAATGGAAAAACATGTGTTGACTTACTGATCATATACATTTTTTTACAAGAATAAAGAGACTAAAGTCATAATATTATGAAAATAAAATGAGAAAAGTAACATCAAAGGTGTAATTCTTCTAAAACATAAAAATGCTTAATGTGCATACGAAAATAAAGTATTATAATCTCATAATATTACGATTTTATCATAATGAAATTGGCTGTGCAAGTTATTTCAACTAACTTTCATCTCGCTTAACCTTTCTTAGTTACATTAAACTTAAAAAAAATCAAGTTGAATCTCATATAACCTTCATAAAATGAATTTGAAATTGAATTGAAATTATTTTGATGAAGTTAAACTAATGGAAAAACGTATGTTGCCATGACTTATTGATCATATAATTTTTTGCAGTGAGGAGGAGAAAGTCAGAGTGTTACATGCTCTCCAAAAATGGAAAAAGTTTAGCTGAGGTTATGGAGAGGAACGGGCAAGGTGCCCAATAAAAGCATAATTTATGCGGCTGCGTTCGGTACAGTGAAGGCCTCCGCACAAAGATGCCCTGTTCTGGGGTCGCCCATAAATTGAGGGTCTATGAATGGCTAGCTGTGCAGTACTATTGGGGCCCTTTCTCTCTCGCTCCTCCAGAGGGGAGATTCTGAAAGCTTTTCCCCCCGTTAACCCAGCTGATTTGTGGAACGCTAATGGCCAATGTTGACGCAGACCTCTGTGCTCTTTTTTTTCCACTCGTGGCGTCTGCTGGAGGAAATATCATGCCACTTTATCACATCGTTCCCACAGAGGCTGGAAACTCAAGGCCTGTGTGCTGGATAAGGCCCGTCTTGCTCGCATCCACGCTGGGTTAGATTAGACACGCTGTCATCATTCTGCCAACACTGAGATGTAGTGTATCCTCCAGATGAGGAGGACGTGGTCATCACAGGGAGGCTCAGTGTCAGAGACATGTAGGTAAGACATCCCTGAAGAATCATGGGGAGTGTGAAAGATATTCTTTCCACTAAAGGTCTTTGTGAGGCATGTTAACCCTTGGAGCAGCAGCCCTAACCATGAACACTGCATAACAAAATCTGATCTTCACTTTTCTAAACACTCTTACCAAATAAGTTCACTTGAAAAGCAAGACTGCATAAGTATGACAGTGTTTTAATGCCATGTAAAAAATAAAAAAATGATGATTTGAGGGAATAAAGGCATAATGTTTTTAAAATAATCATATACTAGGCACTTTTATGAGAATGGAGTAATAAAGTTTAGAATATCAAAGTTATAATATTACAAGATTAGTGATCTTTTGCAAAAAATAAAAATAAAAATGATGCAAATAAATGTGTAGCATTTTGAGATAAAACTTCTAATATTATGAAATTAAAGTAGTAGATAATTAAGTCAAATACTAATGAAGTTGAATCATAATATTATATGTAATTCAAGTAATATTTTGTGAATAAAGTCAAAATTATGAGAATAAAGTGACTTTTATGAGACATGAAAATAAAGGCATAAGAAAAGTAACATTAGTAACATTTTTAGTAACACATTACATGTATTTACTATAGTAATAACAATAAATTGTGTATAATTACAAGCTAAACTAACCTTATACCAAACCCTAGCCCTATAGTAACTACATTTAACTGCATATATATATATATATATATATATATATATATATATTTGGTCAATAACACAATTTCATCTCAATACTTTGTTATATACTCTTTGTTGGCAATGACAGAGGTCAAACTTTTTCTGTAAGTCTTCACAAGGTTTTCACACACTGTTTCTGGTATTTTGGCCCATTCCTCCATGCAGATCTCCTCTAGAGCAGTAATGTTTTGGGGCTGTCGCTGGGCAACATGGATTTTCAACTCCCTCCAAAGATTTTCTATGGGGTTGAGATCTGGAGACTGGCTAGGCCACTCCAGGGCCTTGAAATGCTTCTTACGAAGCCACTCCTTCGTTTCCCGGGTGGTGTGTTTGGGATCATTGTCATGCTGAAAGACCCAGCCATGTTTCATCTTCAATGCCCTTGCTGATGGAAGGAGGTTTTCACTCAAAATCTCATGATACATGGCCCCATTCATTCTTTCGTTTACACGGATCAGTCGTCCTGGTCCCTTTGCAGAAAAACAGCCCCAAAGCATGATGTTTCCACCCCCATGCTTCACAGTAGGTATGGTGTTCTTTGGATGCAACTCAGCATTCTTTCTCCTCAAGTTGAGTTTTTACCAAAAAGTTCTATTTTGGTTTCATCTGACCATATGACATTCTCCCAATTCTCTTCTGGATCATCCAAATGCTCTCTAGCAAACTTCAGATGGGCCTGGACATGTACTGGCTTAAGCAGGGGGACACGTCTGGCACTGCAGGATTTGAGTCCCTGGCGGCGCAGTGTGTTACTGATGGTAGCCTTTGTTACTTTGGTCCCAGCTCTCTGCAGGTCATTCACTAGGTCTCCCCGTGTGGTTCTGGGATTTTTGCTCACAGTTCTTGTGATCATTTTGACCCCACGGGGTGAGATCTTGTGTGGAGCCCCAGATCGAGGGAGATTATCAGTGGTCTTGTATGTCTTCCATTTTCTAATAATTGCTCCCACAGTTGATTTCTTCACACCAAGCTGCTTACCTATTGCAGATTCAGTCTTCCCAGCCTGGTGCAGGTTTACAATTTTGTTTCTGGTGTCCTTTGGCAGCTCTTTGGTCTTGGCCATGGTGGAGTTTGGAGGGTGACTGTTTGAGGTTGTGGACAGGTGTCTTTTATACTGATAACAAGTTCAAACAGATGCCATTAATACAGGTAACCAGTGGAGGACAGAGGAGCCTCTTAAAGAAGAAGTTACAGGTCTGTGAGAGCCAGAAATCTTGCTTGTTTGTAGGTGACCAAATACTTATTTTACCGAGGAATTTACCAATTAATTCTTTAAAAATCCTACAATGTGATTTTCTGGATTTTTTTTCTCATTTTGTCTCTCATAGTTGAGGTATACCTATGATGAAAATTACAGGCCTCTCTCATCTTTTTAAGTGGGAGAACTTGCACAATTGGTGGCTGACTAAATACTTTTTTGCCCCACTGTATATACACACACACACACACACGCACACATAATTGGCAAGTACACTATTACTCAGTACTTATTTGTGTAAATACAATGCAACAATATCCCCTTAAAATAAAGTGATACTGTCTCATAAAAAGGGGATATTCTTCTATAAAATGCTTAATGTCACTATTTTTTATAATCTCTTTATATTATAATCTTGTTATTTATTTATTTCAAAATTATGCAAATAAAGTAAAAAAAATTTAACTCCTAAATAAAGAAAATAAAGAAAAAAGGATAAAACTCCTAATATTACAAAATTAAAAGAGAATTAAGTCAATTGATAATTAAGTTAAATCATAATATTATTGGTAATTAAAGTAATATTTTGTTAATAAAGTCAAAATTATGGGTGACTTTTATGAGAAAAAAGTCATAATATTATGAAAATAAAATCTTGCGAAAATAAGAAAAGTAACATCAGTAACATTTTAAGTTATGTATGGACTTACTATAGTAATAACAGTAAAGTGTATAATTACAAGCTAAACTAACCTTACAACTAAACTAATCATATACCAAACCCTAACCATAACCCTATAGTAAGTACATGTATTTTATTTATACATTTAGTAAGCACACTATACTTGTTTGTGTAATTTAAAATAAAACCTTTGTGATATTAAAATCTTTATTTGTTTATTTATTTATTTATTTATTTAAGGCCTATCATGAGATTTTGTTTTTAAAACATGACTTTATTCTCATGAGATTGTTTGTATATATATATATTTTTGACAACTCTTTTTTTCTGTTTTTTGTTTGTTTTTGTTTTGTTTATTTGCATACCTATTTTTTGAGAACATGTCTTGAATTTATCTTTTCACTTCCTAATCTACACTGCTTTTTTCCTTCATACATGCTGCAAAAAAAAAAGAAAAAAATTATAAATAAAATAAATTTAAATTGTTGTAGGGGTGTTTACATATTTTTATTTGGGGAAACAATACTGATTAAAAGTGATTTTAGCAGTGTGTTGGGTATGTAGACCACATCAGGTAGAAGTTAAATATGCATTTAAATATTTATCGGTGTGAAAGTGCCTTGAATAAGCACTTTCGATTAGCCCTGGTCAGTGGGCCTGCAGCGCAGTGGGACCCTCTGAATGTTTTATTACAGGCTGATGCATTGGGCAGCATCAGTGTTTGTCATTACCGGCTCTCAGCGGTGACCACAGCAGAGCCCGGGCCTCAACAGAGAGCCGTCGAAGTCCACATCTGCTCGAGCGCACTCATCAATACCACATCTGCAGAATGGCCAACGTTCACCTCATGGTGAATGCATCTTTGTTATAAGTCAGACGGTCGTAACCCTTAATGTAGATTTTACAGGGTCAAGAACCAAGCTGGATTTGGCTGCGTTCAAAGTTTTTTCATCCGGTTTGACACAAAGCCTTGGCAACCCAACATCCCACACTGTTGCAGCCGAGCCCATTACGTCTGACACAAAGTTGTTTTTTTGCCACACGTTTTGACATTTTTCTTGGGAATGATAAAAAATGAATGATGACCTCAATAGTCTTTTACATCTGCGTGAAGATCAATACGGTGTGGGCGAGTAGGTTAGGGGGTCTCCAGAGGTTGGGGGCTTCTCCAAGGCACGCTCCACTTGTACACGAGCTGCCGGATTCTCTAAGTACTGTGTTTAATTGGAGGCCCGGGCCGGAGCTGGCAGACGGGGTGCTGAGCGGAGCTGTCAGTGCCGAGTGGTACGGCAGAGCGGCAGCAACACTGGAGCTCCTCTCCATAGAGAGCCCGAGAGTCCCATACATTAGGCCTTGGCAACCCAACATCCCACACTGTTGCAGCCGAGCCCATTACGTCTGACACAAAGTTGTTTTTTTGCCACACGTTTTGACATTTTTCTTGGGAATGATAAAAAATGAATGATAACCTCAATAGTCTTTTACATCTGCGTGAAGATCAATACGGTGTGGGCGAGTAGGTTAGGGGGTCTCCAGAGGTTGGGGGCTTCTCCAAGGCACGCTCCACTTGTACACGAGCTGCCGGATTCTCTAAGTACTGTGTTTAATTGGAGGCCCGGGCCGGAGCTGGCAGACGGGGTGCTGAGCGGAGCTGTCAGTGCCGAGTGGTACGGCAGAGCGGCAGCAACACTGGAGCTCCTCTCCATAGAGAGCCCGAGAGTCCCATACATTATTGATTGCTCCTGAGATAAAAGAGGATGCTATGCCACGCACCCTGCTTCTCAGGGAGGCAAATGAAAAAGGTAGACACAGGGAAGGAGAGAGAGAGAGAGAGCGATGCCCTGGCTTCCAGCGCAGTGTCGAGGAATAAAACAAGACCTTGAGAGTTTGATTATTTTCCTTTTACAGTGTTAGAGTATCAAAGTACGTCTAATATTCATTATTCATAGGTAGGCTCATCACAAACGGGTATTCTTTCACAATGCTGCATCTTTTTAAGCACTTCTTGTACATACCATAATAGAATAGCAATTCCCGCAAGACATTCTTAGGCATAATGAAAAAAATCAGGAACCCATATGATGCAGCCAGTGATATTATAAGTGATGTTGGGCTTGTCGCTTATACATTATATTGCCAAAAGTATTGGGACACCCCCTTCTAATGAACAGGTTTGACTACTTTTGTAATTTCCGGACAAAACATATGACTGCGTTACCATTATTTATGTGTAGACTTTGTTGTTAACATTGCATTAGACTACGTTTAAAGGCTACATTACTAAACTCTCAAAATGAATGTAGCTTTTTTAACAGTCTTACAAAATGAATATTATACATTTTAAGTAATTAATTAATTCAGCATCTTTATGCCATTAAACCTGCTTTTGATGCAGCAGCAAGAAATTACTTTAATACATTTATAGCCTCCAATGCACACATATTAGTGCACTGTAAATAATATTTTATTTAAATAGCTAGGGAATATAAAGTGGCTTGAGTTTACATATCTTATGAGTTTTGAGGACATTAAAATTCCCATTTTTAATTTGGTGCACTTATGCTGTGATAACATGGTCATTTGGTCCTTGGGGGAGTTGGAGGACTTTTTTAATGGGACTAAAGTCAGTTCAAGGTACAAAATAAACCATTTTGGTGACACTTTATTTTACAGTCCGTGTACTTACCTAAGAAAGTACTTGGTAGTATAAGGTAACTATGTGAGTTAAGATAAGGTTTTTTTGGGGTAGGTTCATGGTTAGTACCTTGTCATTACCCAGTTATTGTAATAGCTATAATAAGTACAGTACACATAGTATGTATATGCAGGACAGGACTGTAAAATTAAGTGCTACCATAAGTTTTTGGTAGAACGTAGCAAAAAAAAAAAAAACTGAAAATAAATAAATATCTTTACATTTATTCCAGGTGATTTTTTTAATACAGTAATTAAATAATGAAGTAATTTTGTATCTCAACAAGTCAAGTCACATTTATTTAAATAGCGCTTTATACAATACAGATTGTTTCAAAGCAACTTCACAATAATAAGAAATTAGCAGAGTCGATGCAAGCTTCAAATATCATACAAATTCGAATCTGCTGTCAAGCAGCTATACAGAAGGCAATAGTGTCATTATTCATCTCAAGTCACTTAAATATTGATTCAGTTTGGTTTATTAGCAGTGTCAATGTTGCAAAATTCATCAATTATGAAATGAATATGAAAAGCAGCTCTATAGAAAGCGATAGAATCATTATTTAGCTCCAGTTAGGTCAGTGTTGGTTCAGTTCAGTTCAGTAAATGTGTAAAATAAGCAATTATGAATCAAATTCAATTCAGCTATAAGCAGCTCTACAGAAGCCAACAGTATAGATATTCAGCTCAAGTCAATATTGATTCAATTCAGTTTAATAGCAGTGTCGATGTTGCAAATTCATTAGTTATGAAACACTGAATAGCGGCTGTACAGAAAGCAACAGCATAATTGATCAGATCAATTGCGTTGAATGATTGAATATCTTAATTGTAATTTAGTTTGATAAATGAAAATAAAACAAGACCTTGAGAGTTTGATTATTTTCCTTTTACAGTGTTAGAGTATCAAAGTACGTCTAATATTCATTATTCATAGGTAGGCTCATCACAAACGGGTATTCTTTCACAATGCTGCATCTTTTTAAGCACTTCTTGTACATACCATAATAGAATAGCAATTCCCGCAAGACATTCTTAGGCATAATGAAAAAAATCAGGAATCCATATGATGCAGCCAGTGATATTATAAGTGATGTTGGGCTTGTCGCTTATACACTATATTGCCAAAAGTATTGGGACACCCCCTTCTAATGAACAGGTTTGACTACTTTTGTAATTTCCGGACAAAACATATGACTGCGTTACCATTATTTATGTGTAGACTTTGTTGTTAACATTGCATTAGACTACGTTTAAAGGCTACATTACTAAACTCTCAAAATGAATGTAGCTTTTTTAACAGTCTTACAAAATGAATATTATACATTTTAAGTAATTAATTAATTCAGCATCTTTATGCCATTAAACCTGCTTTTGATGCAGCAGCAAGAAATTACTTTAATACATTTATAGCCTCCAATGCACACATATTAGTGCACTGTAAATAATATTTTATTTAAATAGCTAGGGAATATAAAGTGGCTTGAGTTTACATATCTTATGAGTTTTGAGGACATTAAAATTCCCATTTTTAATTTGGTGCACTTATGCTGTGATAACATGGTCATTTGGTCCTTGGGGGAGTTGGAGGACTTTTTTAATGGGACTAAAGTCAGTTCAAGGTACAAAATAAACCATTTTGGTGACACTTTATTTTACAGTCCGTGTACTTACCTAAGAAAGTACTTGGTAGTATAAGGTAACTATGTGAGTTAAGATAAGGTTTTTTTGGGGTAGGTTCATGGTTAGTACCTTGTCATTACCCAGTTATTGTAATAGCTATAATAAGTACAGTACACATAGTATGTATATGCAGGACAGGACTGTAAAATTAAGTGCTACCATAAGTTTTTGGTAGAACGTAGCAAAAAAAAAAAAAACTGAAAATAAATAAATATCTTTACATTTATTCCAGGTGATTTTTTTAATACAGTAATTAAATAATGAAGTAATTTTGTATCTCAACAAGTCAAGTCACATTTATTTAAATAGCGCTTTATACAATACAGATTGTTTCAAAGCAACTTCACAATAATAAGAAATTAGCAGAGTCGATGCAAGCTTCAAATATCATACAAATTCGAATCTGCTGTCAAGCAGCTATACAGAAGGCAATAGTGTCATTATTCATCTCAAGTCACTTAAATATTGATTCAGTTTGGTTTATTAGCAGTGTCAATGTTGCAAAATTCATCAATTATGAAATGAATATGAAAAGCAGCTCTATAGAAAGCGATAGAATCATTATTTAGCTCCAGTTAGGTCAGTGTTGGTTCAGTTCAGTTCAGTAAATGTGTAAAATAAGCAATTATGAATCAAATTCAATTCAGCTATAAGCAGCTCTACAGAAGCCAACAGTATAGATATTCAGCTCAAGTCAATATTGATTCAATTCAGTTTAATAGCAGTGTCGATGTTGCAAATTCATTAGTTATGAAACACTGAATAGCGGCTGTACAGAAAGCAACAGCATAATTGATCAGATCAATTGCGTTGAATGATTGAATATCTTAATTGTAATTTAGTTTGATAAATGAATCAATTATGGAACTTCGATTCAACCACACTTTATTTTAAGGTCCAATTCTCGCTATTCACAAACCATTACGTCTTTTGCCTCAATAAACTACTAATTTGCAGCTTATTAATAGTTAGTAAGGTAGCTGTTAAGTTTAGGTATTAGATAGGATTAGGGATGTAGAATATGGTCATGCAGAATATGTGCTTTATAAGTTCTAATAAACAGCCAATATGTTATTAATAGGCATGCTAATAAGCAACTAGTTAATAGTAAGAACTGGTCCAAGTGCTTCTAAAAATTGTGTCATTACTCAGTTCGGTTCAAATTTTGTCAGTCAGTGCACTCAAATCAATACTGAAAGTGTCTTTTAAACCTCTACACGCACAATGCATCTGTATGCCAACTGTCACGCTTCACATTCCATAAACTTTTAATATTAATTCAGGTCAAATTGACCTTACAGCCTAACGACCGAGGCAAATGGCACAAAACGCCTTCCACCCTTCACCCAAAGGAGCGTGAGCGGCGATCGCTGACACGGGTCATGCTCTCAGACGCCACCACGATGTGGAAGAGAGACAATAGTACCCTGCAGGATGCGGTGGCTGCTCGGCCTCTGCCGCTGTTCCCCGGGACCCAGGGGGCCTCCGCATCCGTGCAGCCCACGGAAGCAGCAGATGTCAGGGCTGCTGTGCCGCCGCTCCCCCCGTTCCTGCCCTGGGGCTATGTGCAGAGCGAGCTGTGTGTGTAGGACACTGGGACAGATGGTAGGGGGTGCGGGTAGGGCTGAACAGAGGATGCGAGCCGTACGCCGTGCCAACACTGGATTCATAGGCATGTATGACATGTTTACCTCTGTGGATTGAAACCTATAAATGTGCCCTTTATTGGTGATGGGTTTTGCTCCTCTGGACTGTTAATGTGGCGCTGCAAGCATTTGACTGTTCAAATCAAATCATGATGTCTAAGGAGATTGTTTTTATGAGTTGAAATAGTAAAAGGAATGTTCGTGATATAGTAACAAAAATTTATAACAAAGAACATTTGTTCGCAAAGTGTACATTCCTGAGGAAATGTGTCTGCAAAATGTAATGCTGCACCACTTGGCACTTCTAGATGGCTAAGTGTGTGTCTCCTGGACAAAACAAAGCCGATAGCTGCTCTGTCATGAGCTATCTGGGATGATAGTGCCATCTAGCGTTCAGGGGATTTGAGATTTTAACTCAACACATCTCCTCCCAAGTTGTGCAAGCAGCATCTCTCAGACACAAGCCTCCATGTGTGAAATGTAGGCCACTGTGTCTGGAAAAGAGACAGAAAAAGAGAGAAAACTATTTCCTTATGTAAGCAGCGATGACAGGAAGGTGAAGGATTAGTGAATATAAACTCTCAAGACTGAAAGAAAACAACATTATCTTGGCAATAAGCTTGAATCTTACTCTTCTTGCGTGTTTATTTATGATGGTAAAAAATCAAACCTTCCATAGTTTGAATAACACAAAGCAGACACTCAAACAGATGACAGAGATAATAAAGTGTGGAATATCTGCTGAGCTTTTTGACCGCTGATGAAGAACATTCTGTAGGTATACAGATATTCATCCATCATGCTGGCATTGACCTTTGACCCAAATGTTTTTGACCTACTAACATACTAGCAATAACCACAAAAATAATTAATTTGGGTGTTGTTAGTGCAATTTAACCTCAAAAATTACCTTATTTGTTGCCTATGATCATATTATGATATGATGATTCCTTTGTGAGGGACCCCCTTCCTAACTTATAAAGGGAGATATATTTATATGTACACTATAAAGAGTGGTATTAAAAAGACAATGTTTCCAGAATAAAATAATTAGCTTTTTTATTGTCAATATGTAAAAGCCTGAAGTAATGAATAAACTATTACTTTGTATTAAGTTAACAGTGTGTCTTTTTTCAGTCTACTATTACAGTAATGTTAGAAGTAACCCAGAAGAGGAAAAATTTCAATTAAATTAAAATATATTTGCATATGATTTACATATTAAATACCGTTCTAAAGCAGTTTAGTGCCACAGTGAGCAAGAGAAAGGCCACAGCGGTGAGGGGAAACTAGATATACAAGATATAAGAGACAAATGCAAACTATTCCTATTCCACTATTTCACTTTACTATTAATTATAATAAAAATCACAGTTAATCTCTTGGTTTCCAACCAGACTTTAGAAAGCAGAATGAAGCTGTAATAAAGTCAAATGTGCAAATGTGTTGAAAAAAGGAATAGTTTACCCAATAATTAAAATTTGCTGAAAATGTATTCACTCTCAGACCATTCAAGATGTAGATGACTTTATCAGAAAAGATTCTAAGATTTAGCCGTTTAGAAATGACATCACTTGTTCACTAATGAATCCTCTGCAGTGAATGGGTGCCGTCAGAATGAGAGTCCAAACAGATGATTAAAACATCACAATAATACACAAGTAATCCACACCACTCAAGTCAACACTTAATGTCTTGTGGAGCAAAAAGCTGCATGTCTGTAAAAAAACAAATCCATCAAGAAGTTTTAAACTTCAAACAGTTGCTTCCAGCTAAAATATGAGTCCTATATCTATAATATTGTACTATCCATTAAAAAATATGTCTTGTCTGAATCAGGAGAGAAATATGCACAGATCAAGCATTGTTTACAGGCAAAAACAGTCCAAAACCATTCTAAATAAATATGTCAGTGGATTTTGATGTAAGAGGACAACAGAGGGTGGACTTTTTTTTAGCAGAGGAAACATTGTGGATTATGGACTTGCCAAAAGCAACATGTTTACAGTTAAAACACCTTAATGATGTATTTGTTAACTACAGACATGCAGCTTTTCACCTCACAATATGCTAATTGGTGGACCGGAGTGGCATGGATTACTTGTGGATTTTTGTGTGTTTTTATCAGCTGTTTCTGACGGCACCCATTCACTGCAGAGGATCCATTGAGTGAGCAAGTGGAACATTTCCCCAACTCTGTTCCAATGAAGAATCAAACGCATCTACATTTTGGATGGCCTGAGGGTGAGTGCTTTTTCAGAACATTTTGGATGAACTATGATACTCTGACAACCCTAATAAATGTATTCTATGAAACTGTTTGCAGTGCTCTAGACCCCCTGACTTCTTACGCTTAAAAAGAGCCGTCTCCACCATTTTTATTTTTTTATTCTTTACTTCTCAAATCCAATGGTTTCTCAGCTTCAGTTGCCTCATATAATAGCACAATTCCCTCTGGTTGCGCACAGGACTGTTCACTAACTGTATCATGGCCACTTCGTATTCTGACATCCATTTGACATACTGCTTTTGCATACTATTGCATACTCGGACGCGGGGTTTACCTCAGCCCTCATGAAATAGGCTAGGCTTAGGTTGAGATGACATGTATTATTCATCGCAACGCCCCATTGTTTGACCATTAAGATGATGTAACATCTCCATTTTGGCACGCGGGCGAACTGTCTGGGTCCCGCTACATCAGGAGACGCGTCTCTTGACTTTTTGAACTCCGTTGGCTTCTCCACACGACGCCAGCCGTGTAAGCGCATCGTATATCACGGGTGAGAGGGAAACGATGGCATTGCCATTGATAGCGTTTATGCTTCGCCGCCTCACCGACATAATGAGCACATTATCTGCGCGCTCTAGGACTGCCGTTCGCCCCCGCACTTTAAATATTCAGGTCTTGTGTGTACGGAAAAAAAGGTATGAGACAGCTGGTGAAGAAAGACTGCAAAATGACTGCATCGTGTTTTTCTTCATCAATGCGTCTGTAACAACTTAGAATATGTGTGCATTGCCAATATTCAAATCTACTTTACCGTATGCATTAGCGGAAATAAATAGACAGCTGTCATTCTGGAGCTTCAGCACCATGGACAGCTCTAATTATCGTTCCAATTTAAAATCTGACAAGATTCTGTCTTTTCTCGGTATGTTGCATAAAGCTGCTTCATTTATAACCCAACGTACTTTGTACAACAAGAAGCAAGAAGAAGCAAAACAATGCGAAGCGATGCTTGTGGAATGGCAAATGGTATGTGATTGGTTCGAAGACATTGTTTTCATACTTTTACTGACATTTTGTCACATTTGAAATGAAATATTTTTAATCTACATGGAAAATGTAAGCTTTTTAAAGTACTGAATGCCTCTTTGTAACTGCTTGTGTAGCCATTGAAATAACACTTATTGACTGAAGAAGGGAGAGTGTGTGTTAACATGAACATAACCTATCATGTGTGGACATGCACTTTTCTAAGCATTCGTAACCACAAAACATATCCCAAGGTTAGTCGTAATGAGCAGGCATAGAACTACTTGAAGAGTTTGTGGAATTTCTACAAAAATGTAATTTCCATCATTCAGTGCCTCATAATAGATGCACAACCTTGAACATGGCTTATGGTTTTGCAACATTGCTAACAAATGCCACGAGAGCACTTAAAACGTTGAGGATTTTTTTTTATCACACCTCTCTCTCTATAAATATATGGCTCTCCAAGTCGAGGGCATGGAGCAAAACCCAATTATATTTCTTAATTATCCGCAACTTTAGGCTTAAATATGTGTTATTGACACGTCCTGTAATAGCCTACAAATTAAACGCTACCAACAGTTATGACACTGTATGCTATGTTATGTATTGCGTTCTGACAACACTCCTTTTTTTGTTTTTTGTATGATAGAACAAGTAGGCTAGATTAGTTGTGCAGGTTGGAAGACATGCATCTAAAGGTCATTACATGTATTTGTACATTATTTTTCATTTAGTTATTATAATTATTTTACGTAGATGTCGCAATTTGTAAATAAAGCGAACGAGAACATAGCCTACAGTGTGTAAAGTGCAAAGGCTGTGGAGATTAGACGCGCATGCGCATTGTGCGCACTCCAGCAGACGCAAACTTTGGCTGATGAAGACACGAAAACAAGCAACAAGGATCGATTACTGAACATTCGGTAGTAGCCTAATTTATTTGACCTGTTTTATAAATATTTTTAAAAACCAATAAGATACATTTGCACAGATGCATCGTTTTGCTTGGCAAGCGCCTTATCATAAACCGACTATGAAAATGAATATAATATGAGGGATGTCATTTAAATGAGTTTTAATAGCGACGTATCTGCAATGTCTTTTGCCTGTGGCATTTTAATGTTCTGTTGCCATTGTGATTTATATAATTACGCAGACTCGTTAAATCCTCTTTACTGTCTTTGCGTTTATTGACATGTTTATTGCTGTCGCCGATATTTCAGCATCTCTTCGCTTGATTTGATCGCAGTAAATGTAACGATTCCGTACAGCACTATTTGCATAAACGTGTGCTTATAAGAAAGACAGTGGGTTTGATCGTGTAGATATAGCAGAAAAAATATCTTGAGTGTTTTGAATTTCACGGAAGCAGAGTTGCGTCGATGATTGATTTTTGCTGCAGATGTATTGTCATAAACATGCAGTAGTGGGTTGAGTCATTCTCATCTGCACTCAGTCATACTGTAGATGGCTGTGTTTCTGATAAGCATATTGTAAACATTTGTGATATTCCTCGAGTCCCTGAATGCACACGGTGTGCGCAAAATAAGGGCTACTGTAAAGAGCTTCAAGGGGAGTCGAATTTTAGTACATTTCTATATTATATAAATAATGACCTGTTTTATTTTCGCTGATGCAATTCTGATAATGATGTTGCGGTCTGCTGCTGTTGCTATGGCTACCTCCTCAGTCCAACATTTCTGGGTGACTATTTACCGCTAAATATGAGCTCTGAGCAATCATTTTTGTAATAAACATTTTTATTTACAGAAACGTGTGAAAATGCTGTTGAAGCATATGTTTTATATAAAAACCTAAATATTTTTTTTCTTTGCGGGTGCCCCACCAAAGACTCGTGCCCTGGCTTGCATATAAACGACTAATCTGCAAAATGATTTATGAACTGATTTGCATTACTCTCATTTTAAGCCTCTGTGTTCATTATTCTAATATTCAGTTTTAGCTAATGAAGCATTTGCAGTGCCTCCAATATGAAGGGCTTGATTAAACTTAATTATAGAGCAAATAAACTCTTTGTTTAAACTGCATTTTAATCCAAAACTAAGGGTGTAGGCTATAGTTAAGTGTACAGTTAAATAGTATCATTGGGTATAACTATGAGCGAATCTGTTGAAATATTGGATGCAAACTATATTGTATATAAATTCAATTATTTACAGTATGATGCTCTTGAGTGTAGATGACAGGCAGTGTTTATGTCTCTGAGAGTGTTTCATCAGTGGGTGGTTTTTCACTTTGAAGAAAACATCAACTATAGTAGACATGGATACGGCTGACATTCAAAAAAAAAGAAAGAAGTAATACCTGCAATTATTAAAATTGTGTGAGAAATAATAAACAAAGTGATAGCTGTATGTTAGGTTAAAGGGGTAATTCACCTTTGACAAGATGGATTTTTAATAAAAGTTGGCTGTCTGTGCAATAAAATAAAATTGGTGCTACATGACTAGAGAAAACATAAGGCTGTGGTGAAAAAAATGCACTATTGTAGCCTATATTTGGTCTAAGACTCTGTGAAAATGCTGAAATAATAACAAATAAATAATAATAGGCTTAGATGAATTGGGGTCACGTTGAGAAATGCAGTAAACTGTTGTATAACTCCAAATTAGGACTATTAAAGCTGAGAAGGTTAAGAACTGTTCTTCAATATTCTTCAATTCTTCAATATTTTAGGATGTCTTTTAATGCTGTGTGATTGTAATCACAGGTCTGAGAGATGGCCTCTTGCTCTGAGTCTTGTGGGTCCGGTCACGCCGTCGACTCCGGCTGTCGTGTTTTCGGAGTGCGCTCCTATTTACATCACTTCTACGAGGAGTGCACAGCCTCAATGAGGGAGCAGCAGGAGGACTTTCAGGGCCAGAGATCAGCGCTGCGGTGGAGCTCTAGCTTCTGGAAGGTATCAGAGAGGACCAAACGCTCTTAAAAATAAAGGTTCCAAAAGGGTCTTTTGGCAGCGATGGGTGTGGCTCACAGCAGTGGCTCTTGTAGGGCCAACATCCTGTAGAGCAGGGATGTCCAAACTCGGTCCTGGAGGGCCAGTGTCCTGCAAAGTTTAACTTCAGCTTGCCTCAGCACACCTGCCAGGATGTTTCTGGTATGCCTAGTAAGACCTTGATTAGCTAGTTCAGGTGTGTTCAATTGGGGTTGGAGCTCAACTTTGCTGGACAGTGGCCCTCCAGGAACAGGATTGGACACCCCTGCTGTAGAGTTTAGCTTCAACACACTTGCCAAGACATTTCTAGTAAGTCTGAAGATCTTGATTAGTTGGTTCAGGTGTGTTTAAGTAGGTTTGGAGCTAAGCTCTGCAAAACTGTGGCCCTCCAGGGACAGGTTTGGACAACCTTGCCATAAAACAGGGGTGGGGAACGTTGATCCTGGAGGGCCACTCTTCTGCAGAGTTTAGTTCCAACCCTGAAAATCCTAGAAAAAAAAAAACCTAAATGCATCCCAAAGACCTTGATTAGCTGGTTCAGGTGTTTTTGATTAGGGTTGGAGCTAAACTCTGCAGGGACACCGGCCCTCCAGGATCAACGTTCCCCACCCCTGCCATAAAATAACCATTCTGGGTTCCCAAAAGAACCTTTCAGTGAATAGTTCTTAAAAGACATTTTTTTTCCTAGCGTGAAGAACATTTTGAGAATCTAAAGAACCCTTTTTCAGTCTTGAAAAATGCAGGTTCAAAAATGCAGTTTTCATCAACAATGCCATAGAAGAACCATTTTTGGTTCCCAAAAAAAACTTTCAGTGAACAGTTCTTAAAAGAACAGTTGTTTTTTAGTGTGAAGAACATTTGAATGATCTGAAGACCCTTTTTTCTACTATAAATAACTTTTTGTGGCATGGAAAGGTTCCACTGATGTTAAAGGTTCTTCATGGATCCAGTACCTTTCAGTGAACAGTTCTTAAAAGAACAGTTGTTTTTTAGTGTGAAGAACATTTGAATGATCTGAAGACCCTTTTTCTACTATAAATAACTTTTTGTGGCATGGAAAGGTTCCACTGATGTTAAAGGTTCTTCATGGATCCAGTAATGCCAATATAGAAACTTTATTTTTAAGAGTGAAGTTTTGTTGTGTTGTGCAGCTGTGATCTATGTTGTATATGTTGTTTTATGATTTGCATGTTTGCTTGAGTC
The DNA here is from genome assembly GCF_001515645.1 of Sinocyclocheilus grahami. Taxonomy (NCBI): domain Eukaryota; kingdom Metazoa; phylum Chordata; class Actinopteri; order Cypriniformes; family Cyprinidae; genus Sinocyclocheilus; species Sinocyclocheilus grahami. Next base: position 2,638,158 of record NW_015505237.1, read on the forward strand.
CAAAACCAAATCCGATTGATTCTACTTTGGAAGGTGTCATATTGCTTTGAAACCTGGTACATTTTTTAAACGATTTCGTTATCAAAATGAATACCACTGAAAAAAATGTGTAACCCTGGAGCACAAAAGCAGTCATAAGTAGCACGGGTATATTTGTAGCAATAGCTAACATTACATTGTATGGGTCAAGATGATCGATTTTTCTTTTATGCCAAAATCATTAGGATATTAAGGAAAGATCATGTTCCATGAAGATATTTTGTCAATTTCCTACTGTAAATATATCAAAACGTATTTTTTGATTAGTCATATGCATTGCTAAGAACTTCATTTGGACAACTTTAAAGGTGATTTTCTCAATATTTAGATTTTTTTTTGCACCCTCAGATTCCAGATTTTCAAATAGTTGTATCTCGGCCAAATATTGTCCAAACAAACCATACATCAATGGCTTATTTATTCAGCTTTCAGATGATCTATAAATCTCAATTTCAAAAAATTTACCCTTATGACTGGTTTTGAGGTCCAAGGTCACATATGCATAATCAGTAGTGATTCACTTTCAGATTCACATCTGAACAACTGTCAATCACATCAAGCAACCGCAACACCTTTCAGTGTTGACTGATCTTTTCAGCAGGCTTATTAAAAACGAAATCAAACTTGTTCACCCTTAGGTCTCATTTGCCGTTGGAGTCGTGCTCCTGTCAGTGGGGCTGGTGGTCATGACAGTGGGCTATTCCATCCCCACTCGCATTGAGGCTTTCGGTGAGGGCGAACTGCTGTTCGTGGACCGGCAGGCCATGCATCACAATCGCTCACTTCACATATGTGTGCTGGTCGGGACGGGGCTTCTCAGTCTGGGTGGGGTTCTGATGGCAGGTGGAATCCTGATGTCTAACTTCTCCACAACTCCCACAAAACAGGAAGACTCAAGAGGAGAACGGAAGGGGGGAACCAGAGTCCCGAGTGCAATAAGAAGCCCAGCAGACCCTGTAATGAAGCCTCCCAGCCCGGTCTCTAGTGACGGAGGAGTATCTCCTCTCGCTAGGGATGATAAAGTTCAGCAGTGCTCGTAAAAGAGCTGTGTGACAATGCCTGTTCAAGAGTGCTGTTGAAGCAGTCAACAAAAGCTCCTTGTTTATTTCAATGAGAAATTGGGGAGTGTCTTATTTGTGTTTGACAATTATGTGCTAAGAGAATCTGTTGTCCAGCACTTGTATAATTATCATCAAAATAATTTTTGTATTTTTGTATGTTACAGTATTGATCAAATGAAGAGCCACTAAGTGGTTGCAAGGCAGCAAAAGAACGTTTTGAATAGTTTGGGGTCAGTGCGTTTTTTTTTTTTTGTTCTTTACAATTTGCTATTTTTTTTACACACATTTCTATTCATCAATGTATCTTGGTTTTCTCAAAAAAAATATAAAGCAGCACAACTGTTTTCAGCATTGATCTTTTTTTTGTTTTTTTTGAGAAGCAAATCCGTATATTAGAATAATTTCTGAAGGATCATGTGACACTGAAGACTGGAGTAATGATACTGAAAATTCAGCTTTAATCACAGGAATAAATTACATTGTAAAGTATATTAAAATAGAACACGTTTTACCTTTAGAAACACATTTAGAATTTTAAATTGTAATATTTCACAGCATAACCATTTTTACTGTGTTTTTGATTAAATAAATGCAAGATTTGTGAGCATAAATACAACAAAAAAGCTTACCAAACATTTGAACGGTAGTGTATGTATATAAAATATAATATATTAAAAGTCATCAATACATAATTATATTTAAAGCATCTTCTGTGCCCAGTATATATATTTTAAAGTGTAAAGATGGTTTAAGAAAGAAAAGACCAATCACAATTCAGGATGCAAATATGCAAATACAAAACCAGTTGTAATTCAGAATGGTGTCACTGTTGGAATCTGAATGCTGAAGGTTCTAAACAAAAAGAATGGAATCTGATGTTACATTGTTCAGTTTGACTAAATTCAGGATAAGGTTTCGAATTTAGCTTATTAGTTTCGAGCAAACCCTCTCCAAAATGTTTGAGCAATATATCAATACAGAGCTGCCTTGCAAACACTGTAGAAATGCCAGTCTGTCACAATAATATGCACAAACCTACTCTCACTGTCTCTATTTCTGGATCCCTGTTATCTTTTCTATCAGATATTCTGCTCTTACGCATAAGATATCAGGTAACAGTTTTGTTTTCTTACTGCATCTCTGCCCTTTACTCTTTCATGAGCGGCAGTTGTGTGAAAGACTAAATGGGATTTACTGTACACAACACCATGACTGTGTCATTATGTCAGTGTATATAAACGCTCTTCTCTAAACAAGCCCAATAAATTAATGTTGGCATACTCAATCCACTTGACTTTTTGTGTATTATTATTATTAGTAGTAGTAGTATTCTGAAAGATTATGTTCATTGGCACATTTTCATTCATTGATGGTGTGAATGAAAGAAAACCACACAGAAAGATATGATCTTTTGTAAAAACACATCCATCTCTTTTCATATTGACTATCAGTAGGCAGGTTGAGTGACTGTAAATAGATGCAGGATGCAGCAATGATTCATCCCGACCCCGTTCCCTGCTTCCACTAAACCGCTTCCTCCCTCTTTCTCTCGCGAGGGCTCGCTGTGAGTCACCTTCCCTCATATAACAGTCATAGCTCACAGTACGTGGGGTGTTAACAATCAATTAGCCAGCGCTCCACACGTGGAGCCATCATCAAGAATTGTTCTCTCCTCTGCAGTTACACGTATTCAGAAAACAAGAGTGAGCCGGGAAGAAATGTTGTTTGTCTTCAGCTTTAGGTCATGTGCTTGATGCCTGTAATGTGTTGACAGGTTGTTGACACGTTTGTTTAAAAAAGCCACACCAGATGAATGCTACAGCGTGTTGATGGGTGCCTGGGTGTACTGAAAATATGCGCTCAGGATGACCTACCCATATACATTATTTTAATGTTGGGGATAGTGTGGGTTAGTAGGGTGACCATACGTGCCATTTTCGCAAACTAAGCCAAAACCTAGATATTTTAGGCAATATAGAAATCCTGGCCAGGACGCGTCCTGGGAAAATGGCACTTATGGTCACCCTAGGGTTAGTCATGGTATCAATTGTGGCAGTACATGCAAACCATAAACAATGACATATGGTCATGTGACGGTCAAGAACCAACAAGGTTTGACGTTAAAGGAGCAGTTCTCCCAAAAAGATGAATTATCTTTGAAAAAGGCCATCCAAGACATAGATGAGTTTCTTTCAGAAATGTAGCATTGCATCCCACCAGTGGACCCTCTGCAATGAATGGGTGCCGTCAGAATGAGAGCCCAAACAGCTGATAAAAACACCACAATAATCAACAGGTAATCCACACGACTCCAGTCTGTCAATTAACATCTTGTGAAGTGAGATGTGTCCGTCATTAAGGCATTAACCTTAAACCAATGCCAATATATGAGTCCATAATCCATAATAACGCTTCCTCCAGTGAAAAAGTTCATCTCCTGCTGTCTTTTCACATCAAAATCCACCAACAAATTTGTTTGGAACTGTTTTGGACAGTTTTTTTGCTTATAAACTGTGTTTGATCTGTGCATATTTCTCTCCTAATTCAGCCGAGACGACTTTCTCATTGGAGAAAGCAATATTATGATTAGAGGATCCGTATTTTAGCCATAAGCAACAGTTTGGTTAAAAACATCTTGATGGATTTGTTTGCTTTTCACTTCACAAGATGTTAATTAAAGGACTGGAGTCATGGGGATTACCACCGACTTCCATAGCAAGGGGAAAAAATGCTATGTGAGTCAATCGCTACCAGTTTGGCTAGCAACATTCTTCAAAATATCTTCTTTTGTGTTCAACAGATGAAAGAAACTCATTTAGGTTTGGGTGAGTAAATGACGACAATTAAAATTTTTAGGTGAACTATCCCTTTAAGGGCACTGAGCTTTGGCATTTTTTTTTTTTTAGTCCTGTGAACTTCCTGTCATTCACACACACTCTCAAGTGACCAAGAATGCAAGCATGGGTATTGGGACAGGCTTTTGGATTTCTGTTGAGTCAAGTCAAGTCACCTTTATTTATATAGCGCTTTTAACAATACAGATTGTGACAAAGCAACTGAACAGCATTAATTAGGAAAATAGTGTCAATAATGCAAAATGACAATAGTAAACACTAATTTTTCAGTTAAAGCCAGTTCATTGAATTCAGTGATGTCAACATCCAGCTCAGTTTAAATAATATCTTTGCAATCATGTCAACGATATCGCTGGAAATGAAGTGTCCCCAACTAAGCAAGCCAGAGGCGACAGCGGCAAGGAACCAAAACTCCATCGGTGACAGAATGGAGAAAAAACCTCGGGAGAAGCCAGGCTCAGTCGAGGGGCCAGTTCTCCTCTGACCAGACGAACCAGCAGTACAGAAAAATCAATATAAGACGTAATAAAACAGACGATGAACAATATTAACAGCAATTATTATATGATGCAATCAAACTTATAGCAAAATGTGGTAGTTCTGTATGTTGTTTCAGGGTTGGCATCATCTGAGGTCCTCTGAGGGGTTGCATCATCTCTTCTCAGGTGTTCTGGATCCAGACTGAAGCTTGTGTTGAGGTGTTTTGGTTCTCATTGACTTTAGATAAAAACATCTGAAACATTCTTCTCTTTCTGTCTGTGTCTGTGTGTGTGTGTGTGTGTGTGTGTATACGCGTTTTTGTGACAAATGACATAAATTTGTATAATGACAAAGCTATGACATAGGTATTACAAGGAGAAGGTGACTTTTCAGGACATTACCCCATGTCCCCACTTTTCAAAACGCTTATAAATCACACAGAATGGAGTGTATTGAAAATCTGAAATAGCACAAAGTCTCCTGTAAGGGGTAGGTTTAGGGGTAGGGTTGGTGTAGGGCAATAGAGTATACGGTCTGTACAGTAGAAAAACCATTACGCCTATGGAGAGTCCCCACTTTTCACAAATGTAAACCTGTGTGTGTGTGTGTGTCCTGCAGAAGAAAGAAAACCATGCAAGTTTGGAGCGAGATGAAGGTGATTAAATGATGAAAGAATATTCATTTTTGGGTGAACTATCCGTTTAGGTCATCTTGAGCAAGTAGGTCAGTTTTTCACTAAATCATCACTCAGGTGCCTTACAACGTCTCTGATCGACCACTCACTGTATGTGTGTTTGAGTATCTCAGCTCAAACGTTTGGAGTAGAGAGACAGGAGGGGTCTGTTCGCTGTGAGGTGGGGGTTTGGAGAAATGATGAAACTGACATGCTCCATTGACTGAGCTGTGGAAAATGACTCGCTGCTCTGAGAAACTGCACACTGCAGAAATTCAATGAACCTATGAACTCTTGCCACTGGTGAGTGATGCTGATTCGCTCAAGGTTCCAAACCACAATTAAGAGCTTACTGCTGTTTATCCATGAAAGACTCTAAAATGCAACATTACTAATACTAAATGTATTTTTTTAAGAATGGGATATAATTGAGGTCTCTGACACCTATTATCCAATAAGTATAACAATTAGCTGATGTGATAGCATGTAACATTAACAAATACAGTGTTATTCCATTCTTATATTTTTACATTTTTATTATGCTTAGTATGGAAAATCTGACAAATGTTGGTCCTTATTTAATAGATGCCGATTCTTCAGTAGTTGTGCAAACAGTAATTTGCAGAAGTAACAATTTTGAGCAAACTTGACAGAATTTATCATTGTTGTTGTTGTTGCTGCTGCATTTTATTAAACTATTTGTATTTATTAAATCATGATGTATATTTCTAATTAGATGTGTAGACACATTGCTATGTATGAATTTAAAAAGCCATTTTTTAATTCATTCGTTCATTCATTAATTTTCATTCATGATTTGTTTGTTTTATTGTTGGTTACCAGATAGTGAGGTTAAACATCCAATGTGAATCAGGGTTTTCATAGTTAACTAAAATAAAAACTGAAAATAAATTAATAAACAAACAAACTTAAGGTATTTTTAACTGTTTTTTTCTTGTTTTCTTTCTTTCTTTTAACTGTTTAACGATGTATTAAAATAACTAAAAGTGAAATAAAAAATTAATAAAAATTTAACCCTTACCCTAAATATGCATAATAAAAAATAAAAATAAAAAAAACAATTATATACATATATATATATATATATATATATAATAAAAGTGAAATTCATAACAAAATGAAACAAACTGAAATTAAAATAAAAATTTTTTTTATAGCAATATAGCATCCCAGGATGTACCTCATGTTGAAAGCAAAGGGTGGTAACTTTAGAGAAGCTAAAATAAAAAAAATAAAAAATAAAACAACTTTTGATTAGTTTTTTGGTCACTACAACACTTCCATATTTCCATTTGTTCCATTTCTGACAACCTTATTTTGTGGAAAATTATAATAAAGCAGTCAGGGTGTCCAAACTTTTAGTGTGTCTAAAAGTTGTGAAACGCATAAGAGACTCTCTTAGTTTAATTATAAATATATTACATATGGTTTACACTTACGCTTATGAAATGTGCAGACTGATAAGAGAGCAGCTGATCAAGTCCCTGATTTGAGTCGATGCTTCTGCAGGCCACAGTGTGCTGTGATCACCCGTGATGTGACATACAGACACACACTAACTAGACACGTTCTGGCAAGCAATCACTAGAGCTAATTCAATGTTATGCAACGATGAATGAAAATCTGTCTTCACGATAAGAGCCCTGACATCCACTGTCACCGCAAAGATACGGAAACTGTTTCCTGCTTTTGTTTTCTGACAGCCGCAGTCGAGTCATTGCGGCCCGTATTTAAACCTCGTCTGTCGTGAAATTAAAAAAGTTTTATTGCAGCAAGTTCAGTAGCCTATCTTTGAAAGCCCCGTTATAAGATTTCACAGTCGCGCGGCCCCGTTCCTATTTGCCATCGTTGCAGTTTGTCAAACATAAAATGTTAATTGGATTGCTAAGTGAGAAATATCGCATCCAATAGAATCCACCTCCAGTCAAAATATTGGGGAAAAGCAATATTTCAAATGAGATTTTAATTTGGATAATCTTTTGAACTTTAATAGAGCCCGAGCCAGTGGGCATATTGAGATTACCACATCATTATTAAACAAAAGTGACACAAAACCATCAATTCTCAGTCCGTGACAGATAAACGCTTTCCACTGCACAAATAATATTAGTTCTGCCTACTGACGCCAGCTCTTATCTGCTTCTGGATTATTGGGTTCACACTGCTGTCAGGTGCTGAGAGATTTGACAGAAATGTTTGCATATATGAATAGCGGCACACACATATATGTTGGCAGATCCTCGGAGGAAGCCCGAGGCACTGCGAACGAGTCAAGTCCATATCGGCGGTTTAATGAAATCCCCCCTGCTCATCAAACACAGGCAGAGAGTGATTATACACGGAGAAGGACAGACAGACGAGATGAAACGTATGCTTTCCTAATATCACCCTCCATATCATTATCATATTAATGCACGCCATAAGGATGGACACGTCTTGGGGTCTGACTGATAACTACGCAAATATAGACGTGTTCAGATGTCCTGATGTAGGCTGTTTCTAATCTTGAGATCCATCATTGGGTGACTTTTCTCCAGAGGGCATTCAACAGTTTGCAAGGAAATGGACATACAAATTCACATTTTAAAACGCATAAACATCACGTGTGAACCATTACACACATCTCAGCAAAACTGAGTGCAAATGCTTAAAACAGCCCTGAATTCTCACATGCATCTCAATCCAGATTATACGAGCACTACATTGACTATATAATGGAGCTGAATAAGTAAACGACCTTACAGAACCACTGCGCAATTCAGACCATACAAATGTGACTCCACTCCGTCCATTCATGTAAAAGCAAGGCGAAGGACAAAGAATTACACTGGAGGAGAATTTCAAGGGCACTTTGGCTAACTCAGATGACCGGGTTGCATAGCAACTTCATCCATTCAGTCCATCAGGGTGTCAAATCCTGCTTTCCGTGAGCCGTTTCACATGCTGTCATTATCTATTAACAGCTTGGACACAGGTGGCAAAATGCTCCACTTTCAAGAACCCAAGAAGCAATTCTTAGTCTATTTTTACAGCAGGGGTGATGTAATGCTTTTCCTCGCAGTAGAGCCAGATGATTCGAGGCGTTTTGTTAATATTATAGCGCCACCTTGTGGTGCAGAGAAACTCTTTTATGTAAGTTTCTCTAACAAATGACATCATGTGTTTACATCGTAGGCTTAGGTGACATCAGAGAGGAGTGAAAGGAAAAGGAGGGTGAGGGAAGAAAAACAGAGCGAGAGGGGGAAAGCAGAAAGAGAATGGGAAGCTGTCTGGGGGAATGTGAAAGACTGACATTTGGAAATCAAAACAGAGTCATGTTAGAGAATAATGAGGATCTGAAATTGGAGGACAGAGTAGGTCAGGTTAAATATTTAAAAGTTACTTTAATACCCATCCAAGACAGCCATTATGAGGTGTAGATTGTACATCTAAATAATAATTAAATAGTATGGTATTACCATGGTACCATGTCCAATAATATACAACAAACGTTCAGTCGTAATAAATGCTCAGGCTCAGTGAGTCTATGAATTCATATTTAAGGAGGGGTCTTTGAAACAATCTCTAAAATACGATCACGAACAATTGCCTGAACCAGCACATTGTCCTATGATGATTCAAGTTCACTCTCTTGACTCTTGTGGCTCTACTGCGCCTCCTTGTGCTGGAGTAACACACTGAGATTTACAGGAGCCTTTATTGTAGAAATGTCATCTGTTCTTCATTATTTTTGAGAGGTTTCAAAGGCTAATTGTCAGTACTTAGGTCGCCTATTGCATATTAACCTTTTAATTTATATTACGAACCAAAATAATAATAATAATGCTAATTTATTTCCCCTATACAGCGGTGAAAAAGCACCAGAGTCATTGTAGAAAAAAAATCTAAAATAAAAATGACTTTATTTTAATATTATAATAAATGCTTTATTATATAATAAAAATCTTTGAAGCATTGGGAACATTTTTGTCTTGTGTTATAAAATTTTTAAAAGTTATTTTTAAACACTGTTCTTGTTTTCATGGGAAGGAGTTGAGTTCATTAAGGATAAAATATAATAAAAATTGGATATATACTGAATAATAGAGACAACACTAGTGATTTTAAACCGGACAGGCCACCAGTGTTGTTGTTATTATTATTATGTTCTTAAACACAAATCAATCTCAAATAAATGGTGTGTGAATGGGTTTGTCAGTCAGGATTTACTGATAAAAGAATTCCATTCATTGAAAACCCAATCGGAGACTTTTACAGTTTCACTCAAATCTTCTTTATACTAATATATTTGTTATGCATGTGGTACATGTTGTAATATCGCATCGTTATTAATATTGCATCTCACCCTGAAGAACATCACCAAAGACCTTTTTTTTTTTTTTGAGTATATTAAAACCCCACGCTCATGTTATAAAGCAAACAGCACTTTATATAGAAATCCCCCCCAAAAATATATACAAATTTAGTTTTGTTTCCATTCGTAAGACCGGTTCTTCAGGGGCATAAAAAAATAAATAACTGAAAGATTTTGAACAGAACTCTGGAAGAATCCCTGGGGTAATGTACCCAGATGCAAATCCCAATTCAACTTAAAGATATGGTCTGTCATCACCTCTCCTGCACACAGAAGTACACACATGCACACACAAACACCCTCACACACTGAAGGTGACAGGCTGTGATAGTAAAAGCTGTGTTCAGTTCTGTTTCTTGCTGTGAGTGCTGGGATCTCGAGGGCTGAAGTCAGCACAGAAGCCGTTAGTTGAAGGCTGAGACTCTGAGGGTGATGTGGATTCTCTGGAGGGTTGAGGGATCGGCTCACTGAGACAGTGGTACTGCTCCACGAAATCAGGACAGTCCTCCAGAAACCGGCAAAAATCATCTGCCACAAACACACAGCATGTTTACAAAGTTACAAATACCAAAGATATGACATAATTACTTAATACAACTTGATGCAAACTCATAGTAATCAGGTATCTATTTCCTACATTATTTTTTGTAAATAAATACAAAAAAAAAATTTTTTTTTTTTTTTAAGTGTCAACTTTGGTCTTATTTTTCTTGCAGTCCCTTGGTAAAAAAATAAAAAAAAATTAATTGTAGCCATTTAAAAAGAATTTGAAAAACTCCAATTAAAAGTTTTACTTTAAAGTATATTTTAAATCATTATTTTCTTAATATTTTGCCATGCTTTTAAAAAAGTGCACTTATTTTTATGTGTTCACTAACATACTAATGCACATGTAAAGCACAAACTCAGTAAAGTACAGTTCAGTACAACTGTAGTGTGTTATCTGATATTACACTAAAAGGTAAATATATTCATTTAAAATATAACTAGCAAATGGCAACTTCATTATTACAAATATGTAAATATATTTAAATACATGACATACTAGTTTTAAAATAAATTATATTAAAGTACATTTTAATGCTTGTCGTTACATTTGGAAGTACACTTAACCATATTTCAAAGACAAGAGAATTAATCATGAACTTACAGAGCTGTTTAAGTCCAGCCAAAAAAAGCACTATTAAGTTCAGCTAACTGCATTTAATATAAATTTAAACTATAATCCATTTTTATTTTATCGCAATTAACATGTACAAATCCACAATGTTCAGCTTGAAATTTAGTATATTATTTCCATAGTATCACTAATATTATCAGAGTAAAATATGCTTCAACCCAACATTATTTTACTCAAAATGAATGTGTGTGTGTGTTGTCTTAATCAGGAAATTGAATTCTAATTCATCATAATTTCATAATTATAAAGCACAAAGCCCCATAAAGCTGTAGTTTACAGTGGTTTTAGAACAGCTAAAGGGAGTTGTTAGGCACAAAGGCAAGTGTTTTACAATGATTTCAAAAAGGGCTTAGCTAATTATCAAGGACCAGAATGATCCATTTAAACAACTTAGATTTTGTCAAATGCCGATTTAGAAAGAATTATTCATACATTTTTCTTATCACGTCTTGATTTTTGTAACTTCCGCCACATGCTTGGCTCAGTCCAGAATGCAGCGGCGAGGCTTTTAAAGAGGATAAAGAAATATGATTCTATTAGCAAATTTGCGCTGACTCCCTGTTTGTTTTAGAGTTAAATATAAAATAAAGATTTACATTTTTGTATACAAATCCCTAAACAATCAGCCACTTTTGTACCTTACAAACCTCTTATAACCCTCCTAGAGCCAGGAAATTATAAACTTCTGGTAGTGCCTAGGACCATTCGTCATCAAAAAGGCGATAGAGCTTTTGCAGTAATGGGGCTGAGACTGTGGTATGAGCTGCCACTATATATATATATATAT
>NW_015505237.1:2649683-2665392 GCF_001515645.1 Sinocyclocheilus grahami
GACCACAAAACCAGTCATAAGGGTCAATTTTTTGAAATTGAGATTTATAGATCATCTGAAAGCTGAATAAATAAGCCATTGATGTATGATTTGTTTGGACAATATTTGGCCGAGATACAACTATTTGAAAATCTGGAATCTGAGGGTGCAAAGAAATCAAAATATTGAGAAAATCGCCTTTAAAGTTGTCCAAATGAAATCCTCAATGCATATTACTAATCAAAAATTAAGTTTTTATATATTTACAGTAGGAAATTTACTAAATATCTTCATGGAACATGATCTTTACTTAATATCCCAATGATTTTTGGCATAAAAGAAAAATCGATAATTTTGGCCCATACAATGTATTGTTGGCTATTGCTACAAATATACCCGTGCGACTTAAGACTGGTTTTGTGCTCCAGGGTCACATATTAGGTCTGCTAAACCTCTGTCAATGTTTAAGAATCTGCTGACTATACAGCTGGTTATATGTGATTGTTTGATTGGTCAATATGTGTGTGACTGTTTTTGGTTCTTTGTTTTTTTTTAATGTAAAACACTGTGGGTAACCCTTGGGGTTCTTCTAGTAGTGCTATATAAATAAATAAACAAGAAACAAGATAACTTTTTAATTTTGGTTAGTGTGACCACAAACAATGAGGAAGTGAAGGCATGATGTAAATGGTCCTACCAAATGTGATCTTTCCTTTGTCTTGACAATCGATGGCCCTGAAAAGGTCGCAAACAGCAAAATCTCCAATTCCCAGAGCAGTTTTCAGAATGACGGCCAACTCATCTTCTACAACTGCTCCATCCTCCTGTGCTTCAAACATCTGGACAGAAGACAACAATTCAGAGAACATCCATCTTTCCTTACCATCAAGACCTAAAAAGTTCATTATATCCAACTAAACATTAAGAACTAGAATCTATTAAACAGGGGAAAAAAAGCGAGATTCTGACTCATACAAACTCAAGCTTGTCTATTTGAAACAAAGAGAGCTTGCAGAAACCCAACTCACCCTGTATGCCAGTTTAATGGTCTCCAGATATCTGAAAGGTCTACAAACCACAGACAGGGCGATGACATATTCCCTCACATCCATCTTCCCGTGCTGGAAACAATTCATTCAAATGTTATCACAATCAGACAGACATCATGGAAACACATAACTGATGTGTTTGAAAGGCAGACTTTATTTGATTTCTGTTCAGTATGATGTAATAAAGACGTTTTGATACATGTTTAACCTCCTCAAAAAGTGAGAAGACGTCCTGTACTGCTTCTGTCATGGGTTGGTTGAGGTACTGAGAAAATCCCTCCACGTCCAGTCTGCTTCCACACAGTTCACGGGCCCTAGAGGCTTCCTCGTGCAGGACTTCATCAGTGACCCCCGCCTTCAGCCTGAGAGACAAGACAAAATAAAATCCACCATTATTGTTTTGCCAAATGTGCAAATGGTTGGAGAAAATAATAAAATATGCAATTTGGCACTCAAGAATACTTTGAAAATGCTTGTGTTGCCCAATGAACTGTAACAATCTTTGCAAGGACTGAGAACACTTGCATTTCTTGGTAGTGGTTTCAAAAAAGAAACTCATTGAATTGTTATTTTGAGAGTTGAAGGTTGTTCAGTGAGCTACTGTCTTGAAAGAAGAAAGCAAACTGGATCTAACCAGCACAGGGAGAGAAATGGACGACCCAGAATAACAAGAGGACGAGAACATCAGGGTCTCTAGTTCGAGAAACAGACCCCTGACTGGAGCTCAGCTGGCAGCTGCATTGAACAGTACACACTAAACAGCGGTTTCATCACCAGCAGTGCAGAGACGACTCTGAGATGCTGGGCTTTTAAGAGTTTCAAAGAAAAAGTCACATCTGACATTGCCAAAAAAAAAGAAAAAAAGGAGCAAGATGGGCACAAAGAACAAAGACTGGATGGTACAAGACTACAAAAGAGTATTATAGATAAATGAATCCATGTTTGAGATGTTGAGCTGCTGCTGGAACAGTTTGAAGAATCATCCTACAGAATAACACGGGAAACACTGCAGAACGCATGATAAAACATCAGCTGAACCTCTGAACCTGAAACTGACTGCATAAGAACGCATGAGGTCTGTTCAGATGTCACTGCTACATGTTTATAGAAAATCATATTTGGTAATAGAAATAGAAACATTATTCAACTAGTTAAATGTTTGGGGTCTATAATATATTTTTTAACCATTATTAATTAATACTTTTATTGAGCAACAATGTATTAAATTGATCAAAAGTGACAGTAAAAGACATTTATAATGTTACAAAAGATTTCTATTTCAAATAAATGCAGTTTTTTTCTTCAACTTCCTATTCATCAAATAATCCTAGATTTCAAAGAATCCAGTTTTCAAAATTGATAAGAAATGTTTCTTGAGCAATATATCATCATAACAGAATGATTTCTGAAGGATCATGTGACACTGAAGACTGGAGTAACGATGCTGAAAATTCAGCTTTATCATCACAGGAATAAATTTTTTTTTTTTAAATTGAATAAAAGACGGTTGTTTTAAAATTGTAATAATATTTCACAATATTGATCAATTAATTGATCAAATCATGAGAGACTTCTTTCAAAAACATTACAGCCCCTAAACTTGAGTAGTAGTGTACGTATAATCACTGTAATTTAATGCATCCTAGGCGAATTTAATTTAAATTTATTTGACAAGATACAAGTTTGACAAAACTGTAACAAATAAGTATCCCATGTGAGGATAAAACACACAAAGCCATTGGCTTATTTCCATAGCGGTTCAATCACCATTTGGAGCGCTATGGAAATAAGGCCCCTGCCAGAAATTAAGGAATAAACATCCAACAAATCGCCTTGCCTCGCTAAAAACCTAATCTGATGTTTTCGTGAATACAGTACCTTTCTAGCCATTAAATCACCTGTTAATGTTTTACATATTAAACAAACCAAATAATTTACTAAATTTTTTGACTCAATATTGTTGATACAATATTGTTAATCTTAACCAAAAAAAAAGTGTCATACTGCTTTAATTTCATTCTAGAAGCAAAGAGAATGGCTTCAGATTTACCTATATATCGAGAAAGTTTATTATCTAAAAACTATTTGGACATCTCTTGTAACTGCAAACTCATTTTCTCCAGGACCCATTTATCTTGAAGAAATGCTAAAATTGCTGCATCGACAGCATGAAGAAAAAGTTCCTCTGAACACGATGCTTTAAGATCATTTATATATATATAAGAGAAAAAATAAGGGACCTACAGTAAAATACTCTCTTGAGGAACTCCACAATTGATTGATAAAAGGACCACACAATATACCCTTAACATCAACTCTCTGGCTTCTCAAACCCAACTTCCTTTAATTTATACAATAAAATGGTGTGGTCTACAGTACTCTTACAAAATATTGTTTTTACCAATATATTTTTCATTCCGGTCAGACATGTTTTTCTTTTTTCTTTTCTTTACTTTTCATTATCTTAGACATCACAACTAAGACTGAAACAGGCTAACTTACATCCCTTTTTATATAAGGGTATAAAATCCGTGTATCATTCGATCATTCGTTTTTTTATTTAATATTGAAAATAGAAAAATGAGAAAACGGCTCCTTTTTTGTCTTTTTTTTCCCCCCGAAAAACGAAAATTCATCTTAAATTTTCGTTTTTCGTTCATGGGTGGAAAAATGAATAAACCGCTTGAATATTCGATTTCTACACATGGGCGGGAATTAAACGCCTCTTTCTGCTGATTGGTCAGCCGAAGATCAAACCGTGCCTTCATCAGTTCTTCTGCAGTATCACGCAGCAGAATAATAGTCCTCTGCTGCTGCAGTTGTACGGATTAATAACCCATTTTATCAATTTCATATTTTTCATCAAACAAACAGACTAATGAATAGCTCGACACAACTCGTACAGGGGCAGAGTCTAGACAGGTCTTTCTTCTGTGTAGACCAGCAGTTCTTAAAGTGATAGGGGGTCCAAGAAATAATTTGCTATAGCCTAAAGTATTTCCAGACTGTAAAGTGTTTTTTTTATCATGATACACAGGCCTACTGTGATTTATTCCAAAGTGACTTATATGATGCATTTAATGTAAAATAATCTAAATGAAGCCTTTTAAAAGACGAGTATTCCCTGTGGTTGATGTTTGTGGCATGCGCCAGAAAGATGCTCAAGGAGACCGAGACGCGCTAAAGCAACGCATTCTGTTGTTCTACTTATTTTTTCAAAGGCATAACATTTTGTAGTTATTTTGAATGTAACGTTACACAATTAAAAATATACATTTTACCATACGACTATAAATGACGGCCAATTACGTTTTATAGTCATTTATACGACTATAAATGACTATAAAATTAAGTTATTTCCCCTCGATGTGGGAAAAAATCCAAGTGAACATCAATCAGCACTCAATATTAATTTAAACTGCTTTAAATATGACTGCTGCTTATTTCCTGTGCATTCTGAATGTATTCTGAGGGTTTGGTGAGAAACAAATGGAAATGGCAAGTTATTATATTTTATGAAAATCTTGCGTTGCAGTGCGAGTGCGCAGCAGCTCATGCCACGCACAAGTGCATATCCTTTTGAGATATCAATTATAATCAATTTTAATAAAACAAGACTACATTATATAACTAACAGTAGGCTATATTTAATATCTGTTGTTCTCCGGTTGTCAGTCAGAATGACAGTTCTTGCGTGAACATAGGTCAACCCAAGCCAATTTATTATTCTTTCCTTTTTGTCTTAGTGTTTAAAATATTTATTTTGAAACAAATTAATTAATTTCTTAATTAAACAAACAGACTTACTGGGTGAGCAGGGTAGGCTATGACAGCTGTCATATCATACCCTGCCATGCCCAGCTGATACAAAGAATAGAATTTATATCTACACAGAAGAAAGCCCTGTCTAGACTCGACCCCCGTACGAGTTGTGTCCAGCTATTAATTTGACTGTTTGTTTGATTAAAAAAAATATTAAATGTAGTTGCAATAAATGCGTTAAGAATCCGTACAACTGCAGCAGTGGAGGACTATTATTCTGCTGCGTGATACTGCGGAAGAACTGATGGCACGGTTTGATCTTCAGCTGACCAATCAGCAGAAAGGGGCGTTTAATTCCCGCCCACGTGTAGAAATCGAATATTCAAGCTGTTTATTAATTTTTCCACCCATGAACGAAAAACGAAAATTTAAGCTGAATTCTCATTTCTCGTTTTTTGGAGAAAAACGGAAAAACGAAAAAGGAGCCGTTTTCTCATTTTTCAACTTTCAATATTAAATCAAAAAACGAATGATCGAATGATACACGGCAATTTATTATTCTTTCCTTTTTGTCTTAGTGTTTAAAATATTTATTTTGAAACAAATTAATTAATTTCTTAATTAAACAAACAGACTTACTGGGTGAGCAGGGTAGGCTATGACAGCTGTCATATCATACCCTGCCATGCCCAGCTGATACAAAGAATAGAATTTATATCTACACAGAAGAAAGCCCTGTCTAGACTCGACCCCCGTACGAGTTGTGTCCAGCTATTAATTTGACTGTTTGTTTGATTAAAAAAAATATTAAATGTAGTTGCAATAAATGCGTTAAGAATCCGTACAACTGCAGCAGTGGAGGACTATTATTCTGCTGCGTGATACTGCGGAAGAACTGATGGCACGGTTTGATCTTCAGCTGACCAATCAGCAGAAAGGGGCGTTTAATTCCTGCCCACATTTAGAAATCAAATATTGAAGCTGTTTATTCATTTATCCACCCATGAACGAAAAACGAAAATTTAAGCTGAATTCTCGTTTCTCGTTTTTTGGAGGAGCCGTTTTCTAATTTTTCTACCTTCTACTCAAAAAAACGATTGAATGATACACGGATTGTATAACTCTAATACTTTTAAACTCACTTGGAAATTTTCCTTGGTCAAATGATAAATTTGCACAGTCTCTAAAATTTTATTATCATCAATCCCAGGTGACTTATTTACGTTTTATTAATACAACTACTTTCAGTGACTGATCTTAAGAGAATCCTGAACATTTCCACATTGCCCATAAAAAGACTGCACCACTTTTCATTATAAATATCAGGCCACCCTAGAAGTTCATTAAATAATTTTTAGCTAACGATATGAAATAATGATTAAAAGCTTCAGCAACCTTAACCTTCAGGGTTTATTAAGTTCCCTTTCATCTTTTTAAAGCTTTCAAGTTTCAGGTTCTTTAAAACACATTTTTAAAGTGAATCCAAACTTTTAAAGTAGTGTCTCTGGTTTTATTTACTGACTTTACTTTTATCAGATAGATAGATAGATAGATAGATAGATAGATAGATAGATAGATAGATAGATAGATAGATAGATAGATAGATAGATAGATAGATAGATAGATAGATAGATAGATAGATAGATAGATAGATAGATAGATAAAGTTAGGCTTAAAATCTCAGAATGTTGTCACAACATAAAATGTAGCATCACATGCATTATATTGCACTCCTTAAAAAAAAATAAGGGAAAAAGATTATTAATGTTTTATTTACCGTACTTGCCAAATACATTTTTTACACATATTTGTTGCTTACTGAATGTTATATACTCTGATTTCAACTTTAATTACAGCAAGCCATCTTACAAACCTTTGTTGATTGTATTTCTTCATCATATTCACTAGAGGGCACCATGTTCACTACCAGATGAACTTCATCAGTACAAACCAGCTCACTGCTTTAGCACCAGTGTAAAATCAAACCTCAACTTCTAATCCAAAGCTAACAAAGGCAGTGTTGCCAGACGTACGATAATTATCGTATTTGATAATTTAATAATTTTATGACAATTCAAATGATGGTAGTTGTAATCATAGGGCTTCTATATTCATACACGAAATTGGCTCATTACAGACACTCTAAATGCACTTGTGCACACCTCAGAATGTGTTAAGAATGCAGGAGGGTGCCCTGCTTTAAAGCCAATGAGCACTATGTTGCGGTCTATGACGGCAAGAACCCCCTCAACATCTGGCAAAAAACAGGCTTCCGATGACAGCGGCTCAGATGTGGAGTTAACAGCTAAAGTCTGTCTACACTGGACGCAACAAAGCGAGTGTTAAATATAATTTTAATAGATAGAACGAGACATAAGTTTACTGTCTGGGATGTGTCATGTCGCATCCAGTGCAAACAGTCACCGATTATAATGGTTTCTATAGTATTTTGTCGCACTGCTCGCGTCCAATTATCTATTGTGGTAATTTGCAGGTCGTGTCAAAAAGTTGTTGGTTTAGATAAATAGCTGTATTCTGTACGTTTGACTCGTGTACGATAATTTTCTTCCAAATATGATCATTTTGAGCTTCTGGTAAAATACTTGGACATTTCCAATCTGGCAACACTGAACAAAGGCCATGTTTAACTTCCTCTCATTATGCTGGCAGGC
Organism: Sinocyclocheilus grahami; assembly: GCF_001515645.1. Lineage (NCBI taxonomy): Eukaryota > Metazoa > Chordata > Actinopteri > Cypriniformes > Cyprinidae > Sinocyclocheilus > Sinocyclocheilus grahami. Next base: position 2,657,146 of record NW_015505237.1, read on the forward strand.
AGAGGGCATCAGTCAGCACAGGGCTGCTCGTACTACTGAACGTAACGATTCTTTATGGTGTGGTTCTACTGAAGTTTCAGAGATCAATACTATGATATGTAGTGGCGAGTGGTGCTGATGGATTGATTGGCTGGATGACTGATTCACCCAGTGACCAAACCAGCACCTCGTGTCCCCGAGACATCCTAAACTGTCCTTCACTCTTACAACCTACTTAACTCAGCTCCCCAATAAAAACATGAGAACTGATTCTTTCATCCTAGAAAATGAGAGATGAAGTCTGTTATTTCAAAAGACCGTCCCAGCCTGCTGGTCTGCAAGACACCCACAGACTACCCTAAGTCCAAGCTACAGAGATCATCTAAAGCAGGGGTAGGCAAGTTCGGTCCTAGAGAGCCGCAGTCCTGCAGAGTTCAGCTCCAACCCTGAAAAAATAAAAATAAAAAAGCTCACCTGCCTATAGCCTTAGTAATCCTGAAGACATCGATTAGCTTGTTCAGGTGTGTTTGATTAGGGTTGGAGCTGAACTCTAGGACCGAACTTGCCTACCCCTGATCTAAAGCACACTGCACAGACACACAGCAAGAACTGCCTCGGTCTAACAAGCTCTCATCTGACAGACCGACTTTAAGCAACTTCCAGAAACCACAGGAAAACTTTCCACTGACTGTATCTTCCTGTTGTTCTCGTAATGAAGCCTGGTCTGATCAATGGTCACTCACCAATTCAGGACATCCTCATGATAACAGATAAACAATTGTTATGTTGTGTTATTGTTAAGTTGCGTTTACAAGGTACTGGTTTGTCCGTATTGCATTTTCTGCTTTGCTTTCTTTTTCACTTTCTATCTTTTGTAAGGACTAAAATCATCATATATGTCCTTACTCTCACTTTCGATCAATTTAATGCATCCCTGGATAAACATAACTTCTTTTTAAAAAATCATATCAACCCCATATTTTTGAACAGTAGTGTACATTATCGTAGATGTGGCGACCCGCTTAAAACTACTGCTCTACTCACCCTAAATGTCGTACCAGTCTGGCAAACTCCAGCAAACAGGTGTGTTTGGGCAATCGCAGAGGGCCTTTGGCCATAGCAAGCTGGCAGTCCTCAAAGGAGTAATCGATAATGCGCAACCCAAGTGCCCTATGGAGAAAGCACACACACAATACTGATTACAGGACACTTGGGCCTTTTAAGAGAAAGAAATGTAAAGCCAAACAAACAGACGTCAAATTTCCTTTTATCAGTATGAAATAAAGTGTTAATAAAATCTGTCACAACAAAAACACTTTGTTCTTTAAAATCCACTCACTTGGCCATGATACGTCTCACATTTTTGGCAAACAGGGCTGGATCCTTCTTCTCCTCCTCTGATGGGGTGTATGTAGGAAGATACTGGACAGAACTTTATCATCATCAAATCTGATTTGTGCATAATTACCAGTGTTGTTATTGTTAACTAAAACTAAGAATATTTAAAATATTAAGCAAAAAAGAAATTCAAATTAGATATTAAATCAAATTAAATGAAATTATTAGATGATCAAAGTTAGATGAAAATTGAAATGTATAAAAAAGTATTTGAATTACTAAATTTAAGAGTAAAACTAAATGACTAAAATTGAAAAAGTAAACAAATAAATAAATGTAAAATAAAAATGAAGAACAATGACTAAACCAAAACTGAAAATATAAAATAAAAGCTTCAAAATAATATAAAAGTATAATATTATTTGTAATAGTGTACGAATACTAAAATAACATGATCTTTATACCACAATATGAGTTCTCACCTCTATTTCTACAGAGTTATGTAGCTGACATAATGTGAGCCATAGAATCTTAAACCTAAAAAAGATAATGGAATTTGATTTTAATTAACAAATAGATACAAGCACATATCATGCATATATCTGGACCATTAATCTACTCCAAAAAAACAACAACAACAATGTAAGTAATTGAAAACAAACTGTTTAGCTACCAACATTCTTCAAAATATATTTGTGTTCAGCAGAAGAAAGAAATGCATATAGGTGCATGTGGGTGACTAAATAATGACAATTTTTTAAATTTTTGGGCTACTATCCCTTTAAGTGAACTCAAGAGACTCACGCTCCAGGCCCTTGCCACGTCCATGAGATTGTATCCTGTCGGGGAAGTGAGAAGAGAAAGAAGGCAATGAATAGGCTTGGCATCTCAAACAAAAACACGTGTTATACTGGCAGTATCCTCCTAAATAACGAACTATCCCGCACACACACCTAACCTAACCACTTGAACGTGACCTTGCTTCTCCTACAGCACAACAGCTTGTGTTATTCATGAGAGACGGAAACAAAGACATAATATACAGAAAGGTTTTGACAGGGAATAGAAGTATAACTATGAAAAATAAATTCATAGTCTTCATGAATGGGGACACAGCGCACAGCTGCAGACATTAAGTACGAGTGTAAGACACTACCTGTTTGGGCGTAGAGTTTATTCTTACCATCTCATTAGGATACCGCAACAGCACAGGCTGCACGGGAACTCCAGGGATAAACGCACCTGCAGGAAAAGAGGGACCAAAGCACAGTAAACAAATGAGAATGAGAGGACTTGTGCTTTGACCTTGTTCCACTCGGAGGGCTGGGTGTGGCATTAAAACTATAGCCTGTGCTGAAACATGAGCCCTCTGTTTGAATGTGGGTGTGAGCTTAAGTATCCAAATCCACTCCTCACCTCATCCAGCTTCACTGTTTTTAATATTTAGATATGACACAAACCAAGAACTTGCATAACACTCAAGCTTTACAAGAAGATGCAGAATGAGAAAATTAATAATATTACATCAGTAAGAGGATTAGAACACTCTTTCTGTCAATACACAACTTTATAATGAGCTGAATGTTTCTTTCAAGAACGTTTTACACTTGAAACTGTCTTTTGAGGAGGCGGATTGCTTATTTTGTTAATTTTTTTTTTTTTTTATTATATCTGGCACAACTTCTGCAGTGCATATACTGTATTTTTTTTCAGAAAAGACACATTAATTGATCATAATTATATTGTTACAAAAGATCTATATTTCAAATGAATGCTGTTATTTTTAACTTAAAAAAAAAAAGTTTCCACAAAATAAAATAAAAAACTGTTTTCAACATTGATAAGAAAAGTTCCATATTTGAATGATTTCTGAGGGATTCAAGTAATGATGCTGAAATTCAGCTTTACCATCACAGAAATAACTTGCATATTAAAGTATATGCAAATAGAAAAGTTATTTTAAATTTTAATAATTACAATATTATATATAATTACAGTACAATATTATTGGTTTTACTGTATTCTGTACAGTAAAAATAAGTATTGAAGTACATTTTGTGCTTTTTAAAGCTTGACAGCAGTCACAACAATTAAATGAGAACTGCTTGGCATTGTGTTAAATAAATCATTTTGCGTTCACTGAGAAAACAACAACAACAACATGTTTTAAGCAACATATGAATGAGTGGATGAGGTAAGTTAGTATTTTTTTATTATTATTTTGGGGTGAACTATCCCTTATCAGAATTTGTAACAGAGTTCAGAAAACAACTGCAGTCTCTTTTTCTCTATATTTTGAGCCTCAGTTTCACTCTGTGCCAGTCAGATCTCATCACGTCTGGGAAGGTGTAAAGAGATGGGAGATGCCCTTCAGCTAACAAACAGCTCCTTATTACATGCTGCTAATAGAAACTGGCCAATCTATCCTCTAAGACTGAACTCAACCCAAGTTTTAAACCGAGCAAGTCAACTAATGCAAATACACAAATCACCCATCACCCATTTGCATCTTTCACCATTGAGGTTCTGAGCTGCTACTGTGCGTGACTAAAGCTTGCATCCACATGAGCGGAAGTGTATGAGGGGCCGTATAGACCATAATTATTGAAAAGCCTCTTACAAACACTAGTGAAACGAAAAATATTGATCAACCTTAGTGAAATTCATTCATACGCATAACTGAAAACCTCTTACATACACGAGTGAAACGAAAAGATCAACTGTAGTGAAATTCATTCATATGCATAAGTGAAATAAGTAAAGATTTCAGTAGATGATGAGAGCTAATTTCACTTGAAACGGAAGCTGTGTCAACACTTCGGTTTAATTTGGCGCGTGTCTCACAAACTCGTCAATGGCGGTTAGTCGTAAGTTGTCTGAAGCTATTAGTAATATAAACAACATTTTACCGTCGTCAAGTACAATTCCGAAAGTGGGATAAAACAGCGCGATGTTACAGAGCTCACGCCGTGGTGACCTATCATCGGCGCGGCTCTGAGACTGATTTGACAGTGCGGGGAGGACGTGTTCGCTAGCGCCACTGAACTGACAGCGCGGCACGAACATTTAGAGTTCATGTGTTTTTCCCTGCACATAATGATTTGAAGACCAGTATTACGTTACTGCATTTCTTTGACTTTATCATTACTACATGTAAATAGTGTTACCTGCTTTGAATAGGTCGGAAAGCTGCAAAGCACTTAATGATTTACAATAGGCTACCTAGTTCTCTTAGAATTAAAAATGTTTTATGGATTCATTCAAGGCATTAGGTAATTTTTTTCATTTAAAGATATTTGTGCAACTGTAGCACATACTGAAAAAAATTAGTAAAATGTACTGATAATTTTCTGCCAGGACATTATCCATTAATTTTCCATTGCGGAAATACGTACCATGGTTAATTTTCATAAGTTTTCCGAAATTCAGCTTTACCATCACAGAAATAACTTGCATATTAAAGTATATGCAAATAGAAAAGTTATTTTAAATTTTAATAATTACAATATTATATATAATTACAGTACAATATTATTGGTTTTACTGTATTCTGTACAGTAAAAATAAGTATTGAAGTACATTTTGTGCTTTTTAAAGCTTGACAGCAGTCACAACAATTAAATGAGAACTGCTTGGCATTGTGTTAAATAAATCCTTTTGCGTTCACTGAGAAAACAACAACAACAACATGTTTTAAGCAACATATGTATGAGTGGATGAGGTAAGTTAGTATTTTTTTATTATTATTTTGGGGTGAACTATCCCTTATCAGAATTTGTAACAGAGTTCAGAAAACAACTGCAGTCTCTTTTTCTCTATATTTTGAGCCTCAGTTTCACTCTGTGCCAGTCAGATCTCATCACGTCTGGGAAGGTGTAAAGAGATGGGAGATGCCCTTCAGCTAACAAACAGCTCCTTATTACATGCTGCTAATAGAAACTGGCCAATCTATCCTCTAAGACTGAACTCAACCCAAGTTTTAAACCGAGCAAGTCAACTAATGCAAATACACAAATCACCCATCACCCATTTGCATCTTTCACCATTGAGGTTCTGAGCTGCTACTGTGCGTGACTAAAGCTTGCATCCACATGAGCGGAAGTGTATGAGGGGCCGTATAGACCATAATTATTGAAAAGCCTCTTACAAACACTAGTGAAACGAAAAATATTGATCAACCTTAGTGAAATTCATTCATACGCATAACTGAAAACCTCTTACATACACGAGTGAAACGAAAAGATCAACTGTAGTGAAATTCATTCATATGCATAAGAGATGCCCTTCAGCTAACAAACAGCTCCTTATTACATGCTGCTAATAGAAACTGGCCAATCTATCCTCTAAGACTGAACTCACTCACCTGTGACAAACTCAACCCAAGTTTTAAACCGAGCAAGTCAACTAATGCAAATACACAAATCACCCATCACCCATTTGCATCTTTCACCATTGAGGTTCTGAGCTGCTACTGTGCGTGACTAAAGCTTGCATCCACATGAGCGGAAGTGTATGAGGGGCCGTATAGACCATAATTATTGAAAAGCCTCTTACAAACACTAGTGAAACGAAAAATATTGATCAACCTTAGTGAAATTCATTCATACGCATAACTGAAAACCTCTTACATACACGAGTGAAACGAAAAGATCAACTGTAGTGAAATTCATTCATATGCATAAGTGAAATAAGTAAAGATTTCAGTAGATGATGAGAGCTAATTTCACTTGAAACGGAAGCTGTGTCAACACTTCCGTTTAATTTGGCGCGTGTCTCACAAACTCTTCAATGGTGGTTAGTCGTAAGTTGTCTGAAGCTATTAGTAATATAAACAACATTTTACCGTCGTCAAGTACAATTCCGAAAGTGGGATAAAACAGCGCGATGTTACAGAGCTCACGCCGTGGTGACCTATCATCGGCGCGGCTCTGAGACTGATTTGACAGTGCGGGGAGGACGTGTTTGCTAGCGCCACTGAACTGACAGCGCGGCACGAACATTTAGAGTTCATGTGTTTTTCCCTGCACATAATGATTTGAAGACCAGTATTACGTTACTGCATTTCTTTGACTTTATCATTACTACATGTAAATAGTGTTACCTGCTTTGAATAGGTCGGAAAGCTGCAAAGCACTTAATGATTTACAATAGGCTACCTAGTTCTCTTAGAATTAAAAATGTTTTATGGATTCATTCAAGGCATTAGGTAATTTTTTTCATTTAAAGATATTTGTGCAACTGTAGCACATACTGAAAAAAATTAGTAAAATGTACTGATAATTTTCTGCCAGGACATTATCCATTAATTTTCCATTGCGGAAATACGTACCATGGTTAATTTTCATAAGTTTTCCCATTAACCCTAAAACGCAAAGCAATGCAGTGCAAAATAAAAAATACCGCCATATACACTGTATTAATGAAATTGCAATGTGAAAGTTAAATAAGTTAACACTGACCGTTGCCTGGTCTTTAATTGCTAGACGAAAAAAAATCCCATATAGCCTATTTAACAATGGGATTCAAATTTTAAATGGTACTAGGCTTGCCGCGATAGACGGTGTTGACGGTGATAACGGTGTTAAGCCGCAACACCGGTTACTTTCCCACCGCGGCACCGACCCCCACCGTCGTTTAGATTTTTTTATAGTAATAAAAATCATTTAGTTCAGTAAAAGAACAGACACTACAATTAAAAACTGAACACGGCTGCTCAATGCAGCGTGCCGAACGACAGTTGCATCACAGATCAGACTTTATTTCTCCAGTGAGGAGAGTGAGTCGAGCTGACTGACAAGAAGAGTGACGAGAGCTGAGACAGACAAGACGATCGTGGATGATTTAGTTACGAAACGAAATGCAAAAACGCCTGTTTGGCAATATTTTGGATTTTGAAAAGCCTGTTTGACTTTTGCCGTTTATCTAAGGTGATTTTGGAAGTTTTTTTTAAACATTCGTTTCTTATTTAATTGTTCCACAGTGTTTGCTGATTTTTACTTTATTTAAACTTTGTGTAATTTATTGATTTTATTTGACATCAAGGTGTATGCCGTGCCTCCAAGCTTTCTTATTCGTTTTGCTAATAAACGTTCATTCTTATTTATTTTGTTATATTATACATGTTTACTTATTTCCAGTTTTGTATACCTATTTAAACTTTATGTAAGTTATTTTATATTAGGCATAGCCTGCCCTGTAGCATGGTGTATTTTTATTAGTTTTGGTAATAAACGTTCTAGGTTTTATATATAGGCTAAAGTGCAGAGTTTGTGAGACGCGCCAAATTAAACGGAAGTGTTGACACAGCTTCCGTTTCAAGTGAAATTAGCTCTCATCATCTACTGAAATCTTTACTTATTTCACTTATGCTTATATGAATTTCACTAAGGTTGATATTTTCGTTTCACTCGTGTATGTAAGAGGTTTTTCAGTTATGCATATGAATGTATTTCACTAAGGTTGATAAGTATTTTCACTAGTGTACAGGTGCATCTCAATAAATTAGAATGTCGTGGAAAAGTTCAAAAGTTCATTTTGGTGTGTTCTATTATACTCATAATAAAGCCATATATTATATGGTTATTACTGTAGTATTAGTAGTAGAGTAGTAGTAAATAATAATAATAATAATAATAATACATATTATTATTTCAGTCTAATAGATTATGCACACTGGTTATTGATCAAGAGAATAAGTGGAGGACAAGACAATAAAACAGCAGTATCTGCACTTACCTTGGTTCTAAAATGCACAAAAGCACTTTGATTTACAGTTAACATTTCAGTGTTTATGTATGTCAAGAACTTGTAAAATAATAATAATCAAATAATAATCAAATTACATAAGAATAAAATACTTTTTATTTTGCCCTTTATAAAATAACTGAGCCGTTCAAAAACCCTTTTTTTTTTTTTTTTTTAAGTTATACC
>NW_015505237.1:2665430-2666666 GCF_001515645.1 Sinocyclocheilus grahami
CTGCTCAATGCAGCGTGCCGAACGACAGTTGCATCACAGATCAGACTTTATTTCTCCAGTGAGGAGAGTGAGTCGAGCTGACTGACAAGAAGAGTGACGAGAGCTGAGACAGACAAGACGATCGTGGATGATTTAGTTACGAAACGAAATGCAAAAACGCCTGTTTGGCAATATTTTGGATTTTGAAAAGCCTGTTTGACTTTTGCCGTTTATCTAAGGTGATTTTGGAAGTTTTTTTTAAACATTCGTTTCTTATTTAATTGTTCCACAGTGTTTGCTGATTTTTACTTTATTTAAACTTTGTGTAATTTATTGATTTTATTTGACATCAAGGTGTATGCCGTGCCTCCAAGCTTTCTTATTCGTTTTGCTAATAAACGTTCATTCTTATTTATTTTGTTATATTATACATGTTTACTTATTTCCAGTTTTGTATACCTATTTAAACTTTATGTAAGTTATTTTATATTAGGCATAGCCTGCCCTGTAGCATGGTGTATTTTTATTAGTTTTGGTAATAAACGTTCTAGGTTTTATATATAGGCTAAAGTGAAGAGTTTGTGAGACGCGCCAAATTAAACGGAAGTGTTGACACAGCTTCCGTTTCAAGTGAAATTAGCTCTCATCATCTACTGAAATCTTTACTTATTTCACTTATGCTTATATGAATTTCACTAAGGTTGATATTTTCGTTTCACTCGTGTATGTAAGAGGTTTTTCAGTTATGCATATGAATGTATTTCACTAAGGTTGATAAGTATTTTCACTAGTGTACAGGTGCATCTCAATAAATTAGAATGTCGTGGAAAAGTTCATTTATTTATTTTGGTGTGTTCTATTATACTCATAATAAAGCCATATATTATATGGTTATTACTGTAGTATTAGTAGTAGTAGTAATAATAATAATAATAATAATAATAATAATACATATTATTATTTCAGTCTAATAGATTATGCACACTGGTTATTGATCAAGAGAATAAGTGGAGGACAAGACAATAAAACAGCAGTATCTGCACTTACCTTGGTTCTAAAATGCACAAAAGCACTTTGATTTACAGTTAACATTTCAGTGTTTATGTCAAGAACTTGTAAAATAATAATAATCAAATAATAATCAAATTACATAAGAATAAAATACTTTTTATTTTGCCCTTTATAAAATAACTGAGCCGTTCAAAAACCCTTTTTTTTTTTTTTTTTTAAGTAATACATTTTTGTGAAAAAAAAGAA
>NW_015505237.1:2675014-2761548 GCF_001515645.1 Sinocyclocheilus grahami
TTTTGTTAAATGTGAGCCAAAATCATCCCAATTAAAAGAACCAAAGACTTAAACTACTTCAGTCTGTGTGCATAGAATTTATTTAATACACGAGTTTCACAATTTGAGTTGAATTACTGAAATAAATGAACTTTTCCACGACATTCTAATTTATTGAGATGCACCTGTATGTAAGAGGTTTTTCAGTTATGCATATGAATGTATTTCACTAAGGTTGATCAATGTTTTCACTTTCACTAGTGTTTGTAAGAGGTTTTCAGTAATGCGTATGAATGAATTTCACTAAGGTTTATCAATGTTTTTCATTTCACTAGTGTTTGTAAGAGGCTTTTCAATAATTATGGCCTATACGGCCCCTCATAGAAGTGTGCCTGTACTTTTTAGGCAGAGTAGAACTACTGTAAATAAATGCTAAATGCACCATGGTTTTGCATACACAGGTCCTCTGTCTTTTATTACACTAAAGTGTATGACTTAAAAAAAAAAAAAAAAAAGGGTTTTTGAACGGCTCAGTTATTTTATAAAGGGCAAAATAAAAAGTATTTTATTCTTATGTAATTTGATTATTATTTGATTATTATTATTATTATTTTACAAGTTCTTGACATACATAAACACTGAAATGTTAACTGTAAATCAAAGTGCTTTTGTGCATTTTAGAACCAAGGTAAGTGCAGATACTGCTGTTTTATTGTCTTGTCCTCCACTTATTCTCTTGATCAATAACCAGTGTGCATAATCTATTAGACTGAAATAATAATATGTATTATTATTATTATTATTATTATTATTATTACTACTACTACTAATACTACAGTAATAACCATATAATATATGGCTTTATTATGAGTATAATAGAACACACCAAAATCACAAGAAAAACATTTTAAAAAGTGTTTCCTGTGGACTATAATGCCATTCTAGTTATCAATATATCAATGGAAGCCATGAAATATGAAAATGGAATGTAACTATGACACTATTTGCTTAAAGTCTATTCAAGAAAAATGCTCTATATACATTTTGCCACACCTGCCAAGGCTGACATGAGTTGTTACAAGCCATGAAACTGTACGTGCATTATTTCATTTAATTGCAATTATTATTGTTATTATTTTTATTTTCTTTAATTATAAAAAAATAAATCAATAAGGAAATATCACTATAAGTCTATTAAACTGTGAAGTATTTCATAATTCTATTGAACTGTAAAATATTTAATAACAATAATCATCATCATCTATACAATATTATAAAAAATAACTATAATACTATTGAACTGTAAAATATTGAATAATATATTAATATTATTATTATTATTATTATTATATAACAGTACACTCCCAATACTAATATTTGTGTTTTTGTTGTTGTTTTTTGCTTTCAAAGGTTAAACAATAAAGCTTTTATTTTGGTGGAAATCCGTAGGGAATATTATATTTTTAAATGCTTCTCTTTTGCTTACAACAGATTTATAAACCAGTCTATATACAGATTTATACAAGTCTTTGTTATTTAACCATACTGCATTCTCAGGCATTGTTAATTTATAAAAAGCAGTTACCGGCCAACAGTTTCATATTCTCACCAACGCTAATTTTAACCTGCATTTGGTGTGATTAGGAGTATTAATTTTAGGTCTTGCCTATAAACATTATAGTGAACATGTTCAAAAAGCACCAAAACTGTCCGTACACATCCAAACTCAGTATCTGGCTTGGTTTTTGTTTTGGAAGAGCTATCTGATGTTGTTTGGGACAGTGAGAGCTCCAGTATTAAAGGTTGCAGAGAGAAAAGTGAGATAGCCAGACAAGAGAAAACACGAAGACGATGGAGAGAGGAGGGGTGAGGATTAGAGGAATAGAGCCGATTCAATGACTGAAAGAGGAGAGGGGGATTTGAGGAGAAAAGACCATCATAATCCACAGCGTACACAGGAAGAGGAAGCCAATCACCAGATCTCTCAGTGCTGTGAACCATGATGGGCCGCAGATTAGAGAGGGTACAAAGAGATATATTTTTAAATGCTTCTCTTTTGCTTACAACAGATTTATAAACCAGTCTATATACAGATTTATACAAGTCTTTGTTATTTAACCATACTGCATTCTCAGGCATTGTTAATTTATAAAAAGCAGTTACCGGCCAACAGTTTCATATTCTCACCAACGCTAATTTTAACCTGCATTTGGTGTGATTAGGAGTATTCATTTTAGGTCTTGCCTATAAACATTATAGTGAACATGTTCAAAAAGCACCAAAACTGTCCGTACACATCCAAACTCAGTATCTGGCTTGGTTTTTGTTTTGGAAGAGCTATCTGATGTTGTTTGGGACAGTGAGAGCTCCAGTATTAAAGGTTGCAGAGAGAAAATTGAGATAGCCAGACAAGAGAAAACACGAAGACGATGGAGAGAGGAGGGGTGAGGATTAGAGGAATAGAGCCGATTCAATGACTGAAAGAGGAGAGGGGGATTTGAGGAGAAAAGACCATCATAATCCACAGCGTACACAGGAAGAGGAAGCCAATCACCAGATCTCTCAGTGCTGTGAACCATGATGGGCCGCAGATTAGAGAGGGTACAAAGAGAGAGCAAACACCAAAGAACACGCATACAAAAATTTAAGATTTAAAAAAAAAACTCCCATAAACAGGTTCTGGGCATGGGAAGTGTGTTTAGTCAGCAGATATCAGAGGTGGGCACATACCAGGCTTAAATGCGATGAGACAGGATCTATTGGTGCATGTGCCCTCCGGGAATATCATGATCTGAAAACAGGCCACAGTCAGAGGAAATACCTCAGCACTGCACTCATGATATAAAGTAGCTTAAAAACGTGTTTGGACACCTATACTGTATGAATGTCATTACATTAGATGTGAAATATCAGAAGTCTGTGTGTGGTACCTGAGGCCATTCGCCATCAGAACAAGCTCTGCGTTTGATCTCCTCGACGGTCTTCCTCCGAGAGTCCTGATCCGAGCGGGACACAAAAACGGGCCGGATGAATTTGATAAGAGCTACAAACGAAGAAAGAGTGAAGGGTGAGGCAAGAGAGAGAGAGAGAATTGAGAGGGATGGAAAGAGAGAGAGAGCAAAAAATATATAGCTTTAGTAGGCGAGTCAAATCTTGCAAAATGCTGGGAGTATAAATTGAGATTTTCTATAATAAACAATAATTATTATAATTAACAGGTCATCTGAACAAACAATTCCAAGTTTTCTTATTCAAATGACAAATAAACCTCCTCTTGATGCCAGTTAAGCTGCTCTCTTGGAACTGGGAAAAATATTATTATCAGATCATGAATTTTATTCATCATGGGCCAGTGTATGAGTATGACACATTTTATATGACCACACAGCAATGAACATGCATTCAAAAACAAATGAGAAGATTCACTCCTGGAAAAGTTCAAACGTTTGGGATTGGCAAGTTTTTTTTTTTTTCATTTTATTTTGTAAGGATGCCTTAAACTGATCAAAAGTGATAGTAAGGACATTATGATGTTAGACAAGATTTGCAATAAATGCTTTTGAACTTTTTATTCATTAACTAATCCTGTTCTACTAATCTAAAGCTTCCACAAAATTATTAAAAAGCACAACTGTTTTCAACACTGATAATAATGAAAGAAATATTTCTTGAGCAGAATATCAGCATATTAGAATGATTTCTGAAGGATCATGTGACAAAAAGAGTGGTGGAGTAATGATGCTGAAAATTAAGCTTTGTTCACAAGAATAACATTTATTTTAAAATATATTCAAATAGAAAACAGTTATTTAAATTGTAATAATATTTCACAGTATTACTGTTTTTACTGTATTTTTGTTCAAATAAGTGCAGCCCTGAGCATAAGAGACCTCTTTCAAAAACATTTTAAAAAATTTACAGACCCCAAACTTTTGAACAACAGTGTAGCCCTTAACATAGAGGGAAAAAAAACTATCCAACCACAGCTCAATTTATCAAAGGCAAAGTAGCTCAAAGTTAAACAAAGCAAACCAAAATTTTAAATGTTTATATATTTGTATATTTATAAAAACTCACTGCCCCAGACTGGAATGTCTTTACTCTCAGCCTTCATCACTATAGAGGCCATCGTCATGGTGACAGGGATAGCGTCAAAGTAAGATGAGTGAGGGGCCATTGTGAGGATGGGTGCTTCACTAGGCAGTGCAGGCCGGCCCTTCACACGGACCCAGTGAAACCCTCCAGAAAACCACATGGCTCTCATGATGGCCTTTAGGACCAGATCTACCAGCCTGGAGACACAGAAACAGAGAAACGGAGGCAGAGTTAGAAAGAAAATGTTGCCTGCTTCCTGACATTTTGTGCCAATTCAATTGCCTTCACATCCATCCGTCTGTGGTCCATATCAGACAGCATTTAAAGTCAACATTAAACTACACTACATTAAACTTCACTAGTATGACGTATAAATAATGCATCTCTATGAAGTCTATTTTACGATGTATCTATGTCATTTGTATTCAGAGACTAGGTAACTGTTAAAATGTCATTGAGAATGTCTTTGGAGAATGCTTAAAGACGTTTATCAGATGTTCGTTCACAGCAGATGCTTTCCAGATGAAGCGATCTTTGACAGACATCTTGCAGATGTATGTGTGCTATCTGGGTAAAGGTTCAGCTTTTCAAATGACAATTTTTGACATTCAGAATGTACGCTGAAAGTAACCGTACAACTTACTGAAATGTATGTCTCATGTAATTGCTCAGTTTCAACCGCAATGAGACAGCTTTGTAAACGATGTCACAAACATGTTACCTCAGGAAATGTCCATAACTCGACAGTTAGCTAGAAAAATTAACTCTAAAGATGAGCATTTGAATGAATCTGTCATGAAAACAGATTTATAAAAGTTTTTAATGACAGCCACCATGTAAATGTTCATATTTTAAAAATGAATGAATAAACAATTATATCATTAAAAGTTGACAGAAATGTGATGTGAGATTGCGAGATTTTATTTGAGTGTTCATCATTATATCTACAAATAAATTTGGACTGTTAATTTTAACCTTTAATGATGTAGTTATATACTAATTGACATGCTTCCCCTGTATTATTTAAGAGATTGCGTTCTTTAAGAAAAATTGTGATGCACTTCAATTGATATATATTCAAATAAATTTATATTGAATCAAAATGTAATTGGAACCTAACTGAATCAAGAATCTAAGGCAAACGGTTTTGTGAAATATGTGTCAATACCCAGCCCCAATATTAAAACGTGCACACAAATAATTAATATAGATTAGTTTTAACTAGATTGAGATCTTAAAGGGATAGTTCACCCAAAAATGTAAATGTCATTATAAATTACTCACCCTCATGTCATTCCAAACTAGGGTTGTGACGGTGAGGAAATTTTCCCACCGGTTAATCGACATGTGACAACACCGATAATACCGGTATCACCGTGGGGGCAGGGGCGTTTCCTCACTTTTAAAATAGCTTAAAAGCACCGTGCGCATTTTACTTTCACTTTCAAATTAGAGGCAATTCGGCGTCAATTGCTTGAATGCAACAACAAAATACAACGTCAAACTCACTTTAGCCTATATATAAAACATAGAACTTTTATTAACAAAACAAATAAAAATACACTATGCTATAGGGCAGGCTATGCCTAATATAAAATAACAAATAACTTACATAAAGTTTAAAAAGGTAGCCTATACAAAACTGGAAATAAGTAAACATGTATAATATATAACCAAATAAATAAGAAATGTAGAAAGTTTATTAGCAAAACGAATAAGAAAGCTTGGAGGCACGGCATACACATTGATGTCAAATAAAATAAATAAATTCCACAAAGTTTAAATAAAGTAAAAATCAGCAAACACTGTGGAACCAATTAAATAAGAAACTAATGTTTAAAAAAACTTCCAAAATCACCTTAGATAAACGGCAAAAGTCGACAGGCTTTTCAAAATCCAAAATACTGCCAAACAGGCGTTTTTGCATTTTGTTTCGAAACTAAATCATCCACGATCGTCTTGTCTGTCTCAGCTCTCGTCACTCTTCTTGTCAGTCAGCTCGACTCACTCTCCTGACTGGAGAAATAAAGTCTGATCTGTGATGCGACTGTCGTTCGGCACGCTGCATTGAGCAGTTGTGTTCAGTTTTTAATTGTAGTGTCTGTTCTTTTACTGAACTAAATGATTTTTATTACTATAAAAATGTAATCTCATCATGCAAAGATGCATCGTAATGTTCCCAAACTCTCACGTCTGATTAACATTTCTGATGTGTCACTCACCACCTCCACCAGGACAGAGGTTCAACTGCATCCTCAGAACGGCCAACAGTAGCCACGAATGCAAAGGGCCAGGCCAGCAACATCATGAATGCAGCAAAGAGCAGACGAACAGGGAACAGTGTCACGGTCATCACTGCTATCTATGAGAGAGAGAAAATGTGTGTTAGAGGTAACCAGAGGTTAAAATCTCAAATATTTTCACGTTAATCCAGAATTTGCCAGTATAGCAGTGCCTTGGGCTGGAGAACACAGAAAGCACGTGAGGTATGAGGGTCATTTACGGAAAGTGGTAGGAGGGAAACAAAAATATGCAGTGAGACCACATTATATTTTGCTATGCTGTGCAATACTCAAAGACCGAAAGAGACAGGCCTAAGGAACATTAACATTTACATTACTCCGTCCTAGTTAACTTCTAGACAGGCCAATAGATCCAAACTCACATTCGGCTCTTCTAAGCAGAACCATCAAGATTTAAATAAAACACGGTTGATGTAATGGCTACATTAAAAGCTTAGTCATAAAACTGAAATCTTGATACTCTTGTTCTCAAGAATTCAAACACTAAGAGATTGAAATATCTTTATAGTTAGTTTACTTCAAAGCTGACTATAAAGAATGAAGAACCCTGGGGCTTAATTTATAAAATGCATGTATGAACAGATTTGATCATAAATTCCATGGATTTGACTTGCCAAATAAATTCCGATGACCTTGCAAATAGTGAAAATATATAAATGATCACAAGAACGATTTGATTCAGAATTAGGTCATATTGAGATTGTGTGTCATGGCGTGTCATTCAGAATACCTACTTTAACAGAATATTCTTTGACCAAAAGAAAGTAATTTTGGAAGCTAGGAATTTGCATTTGTGAGGCATTAAACAAGTTTTTGAAGCAAAGAGAAACAATTGTACATTACAAGAAGTTCATTTCATTCATTTTATTGCTGCAGTTTTGATAAATTTGTATTCTATCATACAACATACAATCCAGAAAAGTTAAAACCGAATTTAGACCAAAAAATACAACACATTTCATAGGGCCTAATTTTTTAAATTTTAATCCATTATTATAGTGAAGTTTTATGAATGCTATTGATTAGATTGTTAGCTTTAGCTTTTTAAAATTGCTTTAAAATTGAATTAATCCATAAAAAATGAAAAAATGGAAAAACCTGAACTTACATCATAGGGCCCTAATATACTCTTGTATTTCAAAACATAAATATAGAAAAAAAAAATGTGTGCGTGCAGACATTTTATAAATAGCACAGACATATTTTGGCAATTTACATTTAGTAATAAGGCCTCTGGTTTCTACAAAATATGCTTCAGTGGTGTCAGAATTAGATACAGTGGGTACGGAAAGTATTCAGACCCCCTTAAATTTTGAGCCATTCGTGACTGAACTAAGAGAGCCATCAACTCAGAGCACAAGGACGTCACATGTCATGCTTCTATAATATATGCAACTCAGGAAAAACAAGATTACATAAGTGGGACATAAGAGGGAACAGGAAATGAGGAAGAGAAAAAAAAAAGTCAACTGATGTTAGATGCCTCTCTTTTTTTTCCCCCATGAGAAAGAGTTTTTAAAAGCAGAAGGAAGGGTGCTCATGGTATCTGATATGGACTTTACATGAAAGCATTATACTGTAACATTTCTCTCCTGCAGAATATATGGTTAATTCAAACTCCACAATGCAACTCCAGTATACCAGACATGTCTCAATTGTACACCAGTTACTCATGCGATAAATCTTCGAAGGGGAAAGATCGGGTTTGCATCAGCGCATCTCTGATGACATCGTGGCCACAAATATCTCATGTTCCCATTAATGGTTTACATCTACTGACTTCTCTGTTAAATCTACTGAGCTCACACTGTTAAGCTGAACGTTGTGACTTGACCCTAATTTTCTGTTGATTTCATGCAACATTTGTGATCCCAGAGACTGTAATGCCGTTTACGTAAAAAAAAAAAAAAAAAAAGTAATATTGAATTATTTTCTATTTCAATTATCTTATGTTCCTCTGACCTAATAAAAACCCAACAGGTAGATATTATTGAAGCTTTAACACTGTTAACCACAAAACACAAAACAGTCCTTCTTTGAAAGTCATTATTATCCTGAACAGAAATGTATATTTATATGATATATATGTATATGTATAATATACGTATATTATATGTGTAAAACCTATATAATATATATGTTATTTATTACTAATCACATTATCTGGGGTCACAAAGACATAAAATGAAACATGTTCTCTATTAAAAGTTTTCATTATGTTATCCAAATTAAATTGCTTAAAGGGGGGGTACAATGCTGTTTCATGCATTCAGAGTTGTTTACACTGTTAAAGAGTTGGATTCTCATGCTAAGCATGGACAAAGTTTAAAAAAACAATTTGGACGTATGACGGAGTATTTCTGTGTCAAAAATCTTACTTCCGGGTTCGTACACGTTTCGGAGAGTTTTTTTTAGATCGTAGCACTTCATGACGTAGACGAGGGTGGAACTCTTTATATGGGCATTTCTCCCGGAAGAGCGCGCCCATGCACGCATCGACCAGAGTGAGAGCTAGAGCAAGAGCGAGATTGCGCCCATCAATGCGCTTCATCCGGCTGCAGCGCTGCACGGGACTAGCTCGGGAAGAATGTCTCCAATCCAAAGAAGTGTGTTTTTGGTTGTAAGGGAAAGATAACCTTGTTCAGCTTCATAAAGAACCCAGCATTATGTAAACAGTTGATACAGTTTGTTTTCCGGGGCAGCAACAGAGTTTCCAAGTGTGTTTGTTGAGGAACGTTTTATAAACAAGGCCCAGTTTGACGCTGGATTTGCACATTGTTTGATACTGAAAGATGGAGCTGTCCCAGCTATAAAAGATCCCGGTCAAGATTCAGAACTGCAGACGGTAAGTGAAACCGCATCAATTGTCTGTTTTGTTGGCATTCGGTGCTCAAGTGCTCGTCACTCTTTAGCTCCGCCCACGGCGCGCCTCCAGGAGCTCGGCTTTTTCCGGAGAGAATCGTAAAGCTGTATCTTTCTTTTATAAATATGATAAAACCAAAGTATTTTTGGAGATATGAAGGATGCAGTACTACTCTATAGGTACACAAGATTAACATGAGATTGAGCGAAACCGTGTGTGTTATGCCCCCTTTAAAAATAAGAAAATTAATCCGTTACAAACTGATACCGCAAACTATTAATTCTTTTTTTTAGCCAGCTAAAACTTGCCCTTGAGGCTTTTCAGATCCCAAACAAGAAGGCTAAACTTTTTCTGGAAATCTGTTTTCTGATTCTGGGAATAAGAGTAGGCTATGTTTCTTATGTTTGCTTTACTTCAAAAATAAAAATGATAAATAAATACGATCTTAAATTCTTCTTACAGATCATTGGTGCAAGGCTTCAACCAAGCTCTAGATCTGAAAACACATAATTAATTAGAGGGCTAAATTAGCAGTCTGGATATGTAAAAAACAATTTTGTTAACGCTTATAGCAACAACAACATTAGGGTTAAACTTTGTAGATCCCAGCAAAAGGCTAATGGAGATTTGCGGATAGTTTGTCACAAGAACCAACGACAAAGCAGAAGAATGGAATGAGCTCACATTAAAGCCCAGAATGGTTAATGAATATTTAATCTGCCTAAGAGTATGTGCTTCCAATTTCCAAGAAAAATCGACTGCGAGTCATAACACAAGTTTCTTATCCAATGCTATATTGTTGAGCCTAGAATAAGATTAGTCCTCCAAGTTTCTCATTCACAAATGACTCGTTTGACTGGATTGACATGTCTTGTTAAATTTACTGGCTGTTAGCTGTAACACCACTGGTTAAGGCTGTCGTCGTGAGATCAGAGCTGGAGCAGAGCGTCTCTCTGAGTGCTGTGATTAAATGTGGATGGGCTCACCCGACGGCTCCATTAGGAGGAGATGAACTGTGGGTGGAGATGTGTGGCCGGTTTAGTGTTTATTTATTTATCCACAGCCACTGTCAACACCTGCGGTTCGCCCTGACAGAAAGATTAAACTGATCTAGAGGCTGAGGCGATGGCTCTCTTGGGAAAGGGAGGGAGCGAGAGAGAGCTAGAAGGAGGGGTAGCGCTAGTGTAAAATGTATTATGAGTGAAAGACTACAAACAAAAGCACTTATTCCCAAGGAGATTTAAAAAAAAAAAAAAAAAAACACCTCTCATGCTTTTTAAACAAAGAAGGAGCTAAAATTATTTGCTGAGAACAAGAATTATAACCTGGTCTTGACCTTCCCCGCCCCAATACACTGTATAATGTCCCGGGAGTGAGAGGCACAGCCTTGATCCTAGCCTATGGGGTCCCATTAACAGCATCCCCCTCATGCCTAGTCTCCATCTGCTTCAGCCTGAGGGAGGATGAGGGGGATGTGCGGGTTAAGAAGGAGCTTCTGTAGCCAAACCTGCAGCTGAATCTTTTAGTAGTGCTGTAAAAGAGCAGGAGGATGGTGCTGGTCTCTTTGAGTGGGGTTAAGAGCTACTTAGAGTCACAACGAAGCTCACGCAAGAGTCTGACCTCAAGGTTGAAATGGCTTTTCCATGGTGTTCTGAGAGGTTTCTTACTGCTCTGAGACTTCCCTTAAAAGCTTAAGTATAGTTTGTTTTTTTAATGCGTATGTTAGGGTATGCGTACAGTGCACATGATGTAAATTTCATTACTGTAGTAATAGCCAAGGCTGCATTTACAGTGGAGATCAAATTTAGAGAACAATTTAGGAATACTTGATTTTTGTCTGAAATATTGTTAATCTTCGTTTAAAATTTGAAGGAATATTAGCTCTAGGTAGGGCTGCACAATTATGACAAAAATCATAATTGTCGATTATTCCCTTGAAATTGTAATTGCGATTATTAATTACGATTATCACAATTTACATTGAATGATGTTTATACCATTGTTTGATGCAACTGCATGCCGTATTTTTATATGAAAATAAACAAGCTGAAAACTATAACTAGAAATCTTTTGCTTTTCTATAGTATTAAGCCTCAAATGTCAAATATACATCAGATTGGTTTCTTCTTTAAATTATAAAAAAAGTAAAAAATATGAATGGTATTATATTGTTATACTAAAACTAAAACAATGGAGAAACCCTTAAGATAACATGAAAAAAAACATATCTTAAGCGTGCAGAATAACATAAGTGGACTTTGAACAATTAATTGCCGCTTTGAACGATTACGTAATTGTGGCATCCATAATTGTAATCGCAATTAGAAATTAGATTAATTGTGCAGCCCTAGTTCTAGGTATACTAAATATTGCAAAAAAACCAAGGCAACTTGTGGAAAAAAAACTGTGATCAAAATTAGAGAACAGTAACCACTGTATCACGAAAGAAGATTACAACTAAACTTTTGGAGGGTTACAGCTGGCAGAAATTAATAGGAAGTGTAGAGGCCCTTGCTTTGAATGACTTCAGCACATATGCGGCCGCAGGACATCACTAGTTTCTCAGATTGTGCAGGTGTGATCTTGGTCCACTCTTCTTCTAGTCTCTTCCACAGTTCGGTGACTGTAGTGGGTTTCTTTCTTAGCCATAACTTTGTCACCAAGAATTTTCTAGAGATTTTCAGTCTGGTTTAGATCAGGACTCTGGGCTTGCCATTTCATTATTTCGGTGTTCTTCGCTTCAAGGAAATGCTTTACCCATTTTGCTGTCTGGCAGGGGGCATTGTCCTGCATGAAAATTGCAGGTTGATTAGGAGATGCTTGTGGGGAAGGAACTGCATGTTGCTGAAGGATGTTCTGATAAACATTCGCATTCACTATGTCAAGTATCTGTATAAGAGGCCCAACTCCTGCCGCACAAAGCATCACCCAAAGCATGACACTTCCTTCTCCACCTTTCAATGATTTCTTTACGCACTTGTGGTTCAGTTTGTCCTCAGTTTGACGCAGAACATAATGTTTGCCATTAGACCCAAATGAATTAAACTTGCTTTCATTACTAAAGTGAACTTTGTTCACACAACATGCTCCTCAGCAAAGGTGAGCCTTTTGATTTTTTCTGCTGGTGAGAGGTCTGGTCACTGCAGAGTGCACTTTCAGTCCGATATCTCTTAAATATGCTGAGACAGATCCTTACCCTGTTCAGCACTGAACTGGCAAGCAATTCCAGCTGCAGTGTTGAACCGATTCCTCATCGAGAGTCTCTGCATTATTCTGTCTTCTTGTGCATTTGTCTAAGGTGGACGACCAGCCTTTTTGGGGGACCTGAATTAATTAGTGTCATTGTAAAGCTGCAATATTCGAGAAATCACAGATTTGGAATGACCAACTTCTTGCAGTTGCTGAAAGGGTCATCCCTTTGGCCTTCATCTGGACAACCTCCTGTCGCAGGGTTTCCATATCTCAGGTGAAAACTGGAGGAATGCTACCAGTTAAATAGGGTTAGTTCACCCATAAATGAAAATTCTGTCATTAATTACTCACCCTCGTGTTGTTCGAAACCTGTAAGACCTTCGTTCATCTTCGGAAAACAATTTAAGAATTTAATAACACAATGATATTTTTGATGAAATATGAGGGCTCTCTGACCCTCCCATAGACAGCAAGGTAACTACCACGTTCAAGGTCCAGAAAAGTAACAAGATAATCGACAAAGTAATCAGTGTGACATCAGTGGTTCAACTGTAAAGTTACAAAGCTACGAGAATACTTTTTTTGCGCAAAGAAAACAAAAATAACGACTTTATTCCACATTTTCGCCTCTACTGCGTCACTTTGTGCAAAAAAGGATTCTCGTAGCTTCGTCTATGGGAGGGTCAGAGAGCCTTCATATTTCATCAAAAATATCTTAAATTGTGTTCCGAAGATGAACAAAGGTCTTACGGGTTTGGAACAACACGAGGGTGAGTAATTAATTACATAATTTTAATTTTTGGGTGAACTAACCCTTTAAGGAAATTAGCACCAGATGCCAGATTAACACCAATAACTTGGAGGTACACTCTTAAAAATAAAGGTGCTTCAAAAGGTTCTTCAAGCGATGCCATAGAAGAACCATTTTTGGTTCCACAAAGAACCATTCAGTCAAAGGTTCTTTAAAGAACCATCTCTTTCTTACCTTTTTGTAATCTGAAGAACCTTCTTTCGCCACAAAGAACCTTTTGTGAAACAGAAAGGTTCTTCAGATGTTAAAGGTTCTTTATGGAACCATTTAGACAAAAAGGTTCTTCTATGTCATCGTGAAGCACCTTTATTTTTAAGAGTGTATCTGTAAGTGTTCTCTAATTTTGATCAGGGTTCTTTATCAAATATCTCATTCAAGTTTTTATAATATGCTTCAGAATACAATAATTTATTTAATATGCTTAAAAACTGCCCTTCTACTTCTGTTAGGATAACTTCATATAGGACTAAGCAGTGACCTTGAAATTTAGGAAATTATAGTTTATTCTCTAAATTTGCTCTCTTTTTGATGAAATTTTAATTTGATGTAGCCTATACGATCATAATATAGTAAAAAAAAAAAAAAAAACTATATTATTGTAAAATATTACACCACCCTGCATCATATTAGCTGAATGAAATCTAATATTTGATTCTTACAAATTTTGGGGTGCTGATTCCAAAAATAGATAGGGGGGACCAAATAGTGAGGGGGAAAAAAACTCATACCTATTTTAAAAAATATTCGAAAGCTAAAGACTGGGCTATGTTATTATAACTTAAAATAACCTCAAAATAATGCTTTGATGCAAAGCTGAATATTCAGCATAATTTCTCCAGTCTTCAGTGTCACATGCTCCTTCAGAAATTATTCTAATATGCTGAGTTGCTGCTCAATAAATATTAGTATTTAGTTTATTAGTATTCTCAATTTTGAAAACAGTTGTGCTGTTTTATATTTTTGTGTAAACTGTGATAAATTTTTTCAGAGTTCTTTAATGAATATAAAGTTTAAAAGAATAGCACAAATTTGAAATATAAATATTTTGTAACACCTTAAATGTCTTTACTGTCACTTTAGTGACCAATTTTTCATGACCAACTGATCAATTTAATGTGTCCTTACAGGATTCATTTCTTTAAATTATCTTACTGATATCTTACATTTATTAAAAACAAAATGACAAAGAACCATTATTAATTCACATCAGAGAAATGCACACACTCTAGTCTAAATATAGATCAGAATCTGACATAAAACAATTTATCTTTATTCTGGTGTAATGAATGCGGAGAACAAAATAATTTTGATAGAAGCACAGCCAAATGAACTGTTGTGAGACTTTGCAAGGTACAGAACACCTGATCAACCAACATGTCAGACTACCGTAGATAATATGAAAATGTATGTTGAAGACAAGATTTAGGGCCTGAGCATTGTGGATCTTTCAAAACAAAGCTCAATGAATGCCAGATGATCATTTAATGAAGCCAGAACCCAAATCTGCTTTGTATAGAGTCACACTAAACCAATCAAAGAGTGTGCAGAGAGAAGACAGCTGGGGCCCGTTCTTCGTACATCGCTAACTCAGTTAGCTGGATTTGATTGTTGACGATTTGGCATGATCTTGGATCATTTGGTTCTTCGACGCTCATCCCGGAGTTGCTGTCATAGCAACAAGTCCGTAAGCTTAAACCTGCTCGGGAGCAGGCTTATTTCATGTAAACAGGATTAGATTGCATCTTCTTAAACAGAATTGATACCTAAAATCTGTCCCAGCCACCGCTACTTTATTACAAGAGTACCCTACTAATCCAGGGACAATAATGAAAATAATAATCATTTAAAAATGTAAGATAATATAATAATGTTGTGTAGCCTTTAATACTATAGACGCAGCCGGTTTTACTGACTGAGAGATTTATTCGTCATAAAATAATCACTTCATAATTGTGTTAGTCTTACACACATGCTATACAGATAATATAGAGTCGTGCATTAATTTGAGTGGTGACAGATATTATGGGAGTGGCTTGATGGAGCGCAGGAGATGCAGATAACATGATCTTGACCCTTAAGAAACTTTAATGCTGTCACGTAACAAATCTGTTCAAATACAAAATTAAATGAATTGCTAATTACTACATTGAAATAATGTAAAGCCTGTACAAATATTAGAAATCGTGAATATAAATAATTGGGAATCATGAAAAAAAAATTAAAGTAAAATAAACACAGTGCACATTTCATTTATCTATTATAACATTTATGTAGTTTTGTTTTCCTTATAAAAGTCCAGAAATTTGTCAAGTTTTTCGTCAGGTGTCTTTTTAAATGAAATCATGTCATTACGTTGCCGTCTTGCTGCCAGCCAATCGCTGCATTGCTGATCGTGGTTTCGAGTATCGATACATAGCCCCTTTTAAACCAACACATGAACGCACAATTATCTCAGATAACTCAATCCAGCCATACTAATCATCAACAACAGGTGTGTTTAAAGAACCGAATTTGCCAGATCCTGATTAGCGCGATGATATCATCTTGGATGTGACATTTCATCTCGGATGTAATAAGCGACTTACGAAGAACGGGCCCCAGGAAACTGTTGAATCAGTCTTGGCCATGTAGAAGATACACAGTTTGCCATGTCACAGTCATCTCAATCATGCATGTTTACAAGGCAAATGACTCTTGTAAATCTACTAGTGAGCATCAGCTAAGAGCAATTCTCACTGAGAGCACTTCACAGACTTGTACGGCTGAGGAGATTCTCCAGCTCTTGCTCACTCCACATTCCCTTTGGATCACCATCAATTGTGATCTCTAACAACATAAGCTCTATGCTCACTACAGGGAACACGCTAAGACTTACAGTGCCTCCAGACAGCATGATGAGACTGCGCTCATGTTACCGCTCATGGCCTAGAGAGCAGTTACAGTACAGAGAATTTGAGGAATTCTGCTTGCTTTGCCATAGTTTCTCAAAGAGGTTACATAACAGTCAAAAACAATAAAGGGACTCTTGTTGTGACGTGTACATGAAGTACGTGTCATGAAGAACAACAGAAACCAGAGTAAGCAAGAGTGGTTTTCCGTGATGAAGCTTTCATGCAAATGTTTGGTTTTGAGGCACAAATTTCCAAGCCTACTCATGATCTCTCCATTGGTCTTCATTGATCTTGCCACTCGACTGTGAGCAAGGCTATTGACATTTTAGTGGCAAGAGATCTCTAGAATGGAAGTCTTAAAGAATAGTTCACCCAAAATGAAAATGTGCTTAAGTTTTACTCACCCTCAAGGTAATCAATATTTAAATGCATTTGTTTCTTCATCTGAACAGATTTGGAGACATTTAGCATGGCATGACTTGTTCAGCAATGGATCCTCTGCAGTGAATGGGTGCCGTCAGAATGAGAGTCCAAACAGCTGATAAAAACATCAATATAATCCACACCACTCCAGTCTATCAGTTAACATCTTGTGAAGAGAAAGTTGTGGGTTTGTAAGAAACAAATCTATCAATATGTTTTTAACTTCAAACCATTGCTTCAATTTAAAATACAAGTCCTCTGTACATAATATTGCTTTTTCCAAAGATAGTCATTTTGTCTGAATCAGGAGAGAAATCTGCACAGATCAAGCACGCTTTATAAGTGAAAACAGTTCAAAACGGTTTATTTATTACGAATACACAGCTTTTCACTTCACAAGACGTTAACTGATGGACTGGAGTGGTGTGGATTACTTGTGGATCACTGTGATGTCACCTGTTTGGACTCTCATTCTGACGGCACCCATTCACTGCAGAGTATCCATTGGTGAGCAAGTGATGTAATACTAAATTTCTCCTATTATGTTTTGATGAAGAAACAAACTCATCTACATCTTGGATGGCCTGACGGCTAGTAAATTTTAAGATTTTTTTTCCTTGGGTAAACTATTCCTTTAAGAATTGCCCTTCTATTTACAAGAGCTGGCATAGAAAAGGAATCACCTATTTCTTAAGATTTACAACTCGGCAAATAGGTTCAAATAGGGCTGCACGATAAATCGAAATGGAATCGAGATCGCGATTCGACAGAAGCTGCGATTGTCATAATCAGCCCTGTTTGAATGCAGTGTCAGAAGTGAGTGAAAGCTCTCTGTGATGGATTGGTTCGGTCTTGCAACATTTGCGTGTGTTCAGATGAGCAGGAAAATAGTTCTATCCTACACAATTACTCGCTAACAAAGGTTATTCGTCCAATTCAATGCATATTGTACGCATTATTATTATCATGTTTTTGTTGAATTAACAAAATCAATACTAAATAAAACACACCTTAGTATCAATATTTTTTGTTTGAGTATCGATACTTTCGATACTCGCGTCAGTATCGATATATCGATACTTTGGATCGATACGCCCATCCCTAGCTCTCGCGCTGAAACTCCAAATATACGCCTCTGCAGCTGAATAAACAGAAGATTCAACTGCTTTCATTGATTCAACGTGACTAATAAACACACGACTATGGCAATATACGGTTTATCGGAGTTCTTATTATTATAATTTTCATTAAAATAAATTATATTTATAATGCAATGCCTTTATCACGGCTTAAACACTATGAAATATGTTGTGTGCCTTATTCTGTGTAAGAAGCCACATCATCTCACAGAAGGATTTATTTCAAACACTCGACTGACGTTATGAAGTGAGTTTGGAGTAAAAATATGTTATTAAATGTGGTATTTTCACATGCTTTCAGATGGATGCAATGCAAACAGCTGTCATTATCGCGAACGATTTCTTCGATTTCAGAATCGTGCAATAAAATCATCTGCGATTTTTTTTGCGGAACTTGTCAGTGAACTACGGCTATGTGTAGTAAATGCTGCTCCATCTGAAAGCACGTGATGATGATTTCCTGCTGATTACAGAACCGGCATTACTAACAAAATGCGCATGACAATCGCATTCGATTAATCGTGCAGCTCTAGGTTCAAATGCTATAAATAGAGAACGTTGTGCTTCTTCATAGTGTTGTTTAGAATGTAACCCGCAGGCCTGAGTATATTAAAAAGATCTTGCATAATGCCACAAAGGGCCATTTATCTTGGAATCTGATGCATATGGAAATCAGGTGAATCATCACAGCCTATCTTAGACCTTTCAAACTGCTGTCGTTTAAGAACTCTACATTAGAAAATAGCAGTAGGAGAATGTCTAATTCTTTAAAAAAAAAAAGAATAGACACTTGCCTATTTCCTAGTAAACAATTATCTGACCTTGTCCGATTTATGAAAAGTGACCATACTGTCTTCTAGAAGGGTTTCTCTACCTGCTGAAATGCGAGAATAAACTATTATCAGATCAGTGGCTCTTGTGGATTTCCTGCCTGTTAGCAACTGATGTCTTTGCTTTCCATTTCCCACAAACAGCAGGAAAGGCTGAGAAGATTGAGATGACAGTTAAACAGGGAGTGCATGACTTGGAAACTCAGTTTTCTTATATATCTCCTGGGAGTGACATTTGAAGAAAAAGGAGTGGCATTTCAGGTTTTCTGTGAAGTCTCTACATGAGGAAAGTGGTGAAATGTTGCAGCCCCCATATATTGCAAGTTTCCTATAAACCTTGATAAATATTGATCTGAATGATCTCAAAAGTTTTAAACTACTTACTAAAAACACAAAACAACCCCTTCACTAGTCACTCCTGGAACTGGATGGATACACATCCCATAATCATGCTTCAGTTGCAAACTGTATGGAGTTTCTAACAGTTGCTTTAGCTGAAATTCTCCAGTTCCTCTATGCCAGAATGCTACTGTGCATCAAACACAAACTGATATTATCACTGATCTGCAATTCAGGGTTCCAAATTTCTGTTAAATTTCCAAATCTTCATTTGAGATCATTTGTGGTGACTAGATACAAATTATAATAATAAATACATTATTGAATACAAGTCATTTCTAGCTGAAGAAACTGTTTTTCCATGCCCTTTTAAGATTGTAATCATTTCCATGAGTTTTCCCAGACCGGAAATCACACTTTTTATAATTGCCTGACATCTCCAGGGTTTTCCAGGACCACGATGTGCCAGGAAATAATGCTTTTCATGTAAATGACCTCAGAATACCAATGAAAGAAGGGTTTGCACTATTTAGTCAAAGTCACATAAAGAGAAGAAAAAAACGCCACAGCTAATCTTAGACTGCTCTGCCTGACATTTAGATTATAAAAGATGTTTATTTTATTTTTATATTTCATTTTAGTTCCCAGGAAATGCATCCCTGATCCCTTGTCAATTTCTAATCTTGTTACAGACCCAAACTTACTAGCCAGTGGTTGTCATATGCATTTCCAGTTTCGGCTTAGCCTTTATACCATAACAACAACAACAACACTACTACTTAAAATGCATTTGAACAGTCTTTAAAATAATGACAAAATGAGTCTACACATCTGTATTTTAAACAAAGGGGCCCTCAGCTGCTTTTCAATTGGCGTCACACCCCATAAAACATGAGCCGGTGCTTTTGACTCTAACAATGATATAGCCTATATTTCAAAAATGTAAAACAAACAAAAAAACATGCAGGTGTAGGCTATCCTAGGACGTCATGCAGGTAAAACAACAACTACTACTACTACTACTACTACTACTATTAAAAATCAAACCGTCTACACCTGCTCCAAGATGTGAACCTACTGATTCAAGAACAGACGATAAGATTTTCTGCATATTTCTGGCAGATGACTAATATACACCGTGGTGTAACGTGAAACAATAACTTCTGCTAATGTTTCACTCTTCCTTGTCTTCTGCAAAGAGGAGGAAAAAAACTAAACACAGCTGGCGAAGTTACTTTACCTTGAGTTTCTGCAGAGGAGTAAATCTCAACTCGTGCACGAAAGGATTTCTGAAGTGTGCAGAAACGCCCGCGTCTTCTCCATCCACCACCGTGCGTAGCTTTCTGTTAGGGAACCTCATACTGAAAGAGTAAACATATATCTTTAAAAAGAAGCACAGTCTCCAGTAAAGGCGTCCACGCGGTGCTCCTCTTACACGCTGGAGAAGTTTTCCGATTCCCTGGTCTTGCATGCGCACCTTCTGGTCGGGTTTGAGCTGGCGGTGCTCGGCTTCGCTTTCGACGCTCTCCGCTTCTGTAAATTACCGAGCGATCAGCGTCTTGCGCGTTTTCATTGTGCGCATGCGTGATCAACGCAGGTTCAGACATCACATCGGAGGTGTATTATAACCTGAGCGCCTGTTTTTTGTAATGCTGTGGAATTAATTCGATTAATTTAAGGAGTTATTTGTTTATTTAGGCCAATTCATACCATTGTTTGTTGTATATTTAGTCTGTTGCTGACTGACAAAACAGCTTGGACAAACATGTAAAAACAAATGAGAACTGTTGGTGTTTTTGACAACAGCGTCAGAAAGCTGTTTATTTCAGGTGTAGTGCCGAAATTTGCACCCCCTAGTATTGGTAGGTTTAGGAGTAGGTGTGGGGGAGGGGTTGGGATTAGGCAATCAGGTAGCGATTTCAACGAGGGGGTGCATAATCTGGCAGGGGTGCCGAATTGATTGCTTTATCCTAACCCCACCCCTAATCCTAAAGCCTCAACCACACCTACTCCTAAACCTACCAATTCTAGGGGGTGCATAATCTGGCAGGGTGCAAATTTCGGCACTACACCTGCTCTATTGCCTGGTGACTCCCTTACATGCCTGTTAATGTGCGCAGCGCACGTGCTTAAACCGCTGGGATCTTGTAAACATAACAACTTTCCACAGCAGGCCACAGCTGAAGAGTGTTGTGAATGGAAACACATTCCTGGGTTCAGTGCTAGGGAACACTACTCACATAAAGACTAAGTAAGAATCCGATTATTTAGCTCTGCCTAGATATATAATTTAAAATTTAAGCACAGTTTTCCTTCATATGCACATTTCCAAACCAGTTTGCATTCATGGTACTCCCTTTCAAAAATGGTATATGAAAATTGAAATATGAAATGTTGGTTCATGTTACAACAGCCTTTATAGATTCACAATAAGAAAAGACAGAAGGATAAAAGGCTTTAGGTTAAAGTATCGGCAAGACGCCTGAACCCTCAGCAGTGCAGCATCGACCCCTTCTGTACAAACGACGAAGTCATGAAAAACCAGGAACTATCAGGGTGTTATTTATTTATTTATTTTTGTATTATTATTATTATAGGGGGGATCCAATACATATTTTTTTATATAATTTTATGCTCTTCTCTGACTCTGACATTTCATCAGCTACATTTTCCTTAAAACTTGCTTGCAATAACAAACCAATTTCTAATTAGGTGTGCATTATTCATTAGCAAATCACTCTAAATTTCTATTTTTAATAAGTACATACCTAAAAAAAAGGTATGCTCTATGAACATTTTTCTAATGTTCCCATTAATATATGATAACATTATTTCTAAATGTTCTTAGTTTAATTCGTTTTGGTCATTTTGCAAACAATGTTACTTTTGAATGTTCTCTGATCATTCTGAAACAAGTAGTAACATTTTTTAAATGTTAGACAAACATGCAATTAAAACATTTCACATAAAAAAAGGTTCCTTGAACGATATAGTTTTTGTGCTAACGCTTTGAGAATATTATAGACCAAATAACTTTGAAAAATACCAAATAAGCATTCTATTAATGTTTCTGGAAGAATGTTTGACTTTCATCATAACTTTAAGAAAACCTTTCCAGAGCAACAGCCAAAGTACTGAAAACATTGCACTCACAATAAAAAAAATTCAAAGTCCACTCAATTAAGCTTTTGACTTTTGAATTATAGATATGTTATTTTTATATTACAATTATCAGCGCAAACTGCATTCACTCAGAGTTTAATCTTAAATTGTAATTTAACAAAAATAGGTTAAAAAAAGCGACACATAGAAAGCATGAAGATGATCCAATTTGGCCTATTCACTAAAATTCCATTTTAATTCAGTGTGACATATATGAAAATAAAACATGTGACCCTGGTCCACAAAACCAATCATAAGTTGCACAGGTATATTTATAGCAATAGCCAACAATACATTGTATAGGTCAATATGATTGATTTTTCTTTGATGCCAAAAATAGGATGTTAAAGGTGCAGTCCATAAATTTTGCCTCTTTGTCACCATCTCTGTTTGAAAACCTGTAATTGCAGCTGTTTGTGGAATTATCTTCCTTGCATGGGTTGTGCGCCGGTGTTGTGCCGAATTCTGCACCCGTCAGATTATGCACCCCCTCATTGAAGTCGCTACCTGATTTCCTAATCCTAACCCCACCCCTAATCCTAACCCCTCCTCACATCAAACCGTGCAAATTATTATTATTGTTATACTTTATTCTCAAATTATCAATGTTAACAACATCAGCATTGCGTGCCTATGAGTATAGTGTGTATTAGTGTGTAGATTTTAATTTCTTTAGTCTAATCTCTAATTGTCATACCATTCGAATTTCATATTAAGAAATTATTTTAACCCAGAAAGCAAATTATGCTCCCTTCGAACTGGTTGTCTTTAAAATACAAATCTTGTGTAATCCCAGGCTATCTGTAATCAGAAGCACATTTAAAACAGAAATATAATTTAATTTCATTCACATGTGTTTCATAAACACATAATCCTTTCTGGATCAATCAGTCCACCATCAAAATGATACATTTAATTATTCTAGCTGCTGTGAGAAAAGGCTATAAATGATCCATCACCTGCAGGATCCTCACATGCAATAGCCTATTAGCCGAGACAACTTCTTTATGTTTACAGACGTGACTTAATGACGCAGCAGCATGCTTGAATTTCCCGCGAAAACCTACCCGTACCACTCAAATTAGAAAACATTATTAAAAGCTAACCGTTGTGAATCGGGCTAAAGTAAGACGATAGTTTTGAACACTGGCTGGTTATGTACTTGCTCAAATATTGATTTCGGATCATTTTTAACCATAAAAAAGTTACGACTGTAGCTTTAAGTAAAGAAGATCGTGTTCCCTGAAGATAGTTTGTAAATTTCTAACCATAAATATACCAAAACTTCATTTTTGATTATTAATATGCATTGCTAAGAACTTAATTTGTACAACTTTAAAGGCAATTTTTTTGCACCCTCAGATTCCAGATCTCGGCCAAATATTGTCCAAACAAACCATACATCAATGGAAAGCTCATGTATTCAGTTTTCAGATGATGTATATTATCAAAAAATTGACCCTTATGACTGGTTTTGTGGTCCAGGGTCACATATATGAAAATATATGAAACAGATGTAAATAATAATTCTCAAAATCTTCAAGCATCTTTTCAGATGAGGATGTTTATTCATTAGAAACTCTATGATCTTTACATGCTCAGTACACCATTCAAGTGATTCTCGTGTCTTCTTTGAGAAACAGTCAGTGGTGTGACAGCACACAATAAGGTCTCAATTCATTCACCCCTGCCGCTGCTTGTGTCTGGGGTGGGATTTGCAAAAAACAAACAGCCTTCCACGGCGGCGAACGAAAAAACAGTCTTTACAGCGTCTTTTGAGAGCGGTTTTAGTCTTCATGCCAGCAGATGGTTGAATACACAGGAGCTGCTGGCATCGTCCAAGCAGCGGTGAGAGGAATGCCGTGTGTGGCTCGTACACTGGGTCGACGACTCCTCTGAATCGCGCCGCTGCAGCTGTGATGGTGCAGATGCATCTCTGTGCACCTACTGCAGGTAAGGAGCCGAAAGCTGCACATCTGGCAACTTGGGCCAACTGCCGAGTCAAGGAACCAACAAGACAGGAGAGCAGCGGTGCCATGGTGTCAACACCTAGTGGGAAAAAAAACATACAACATTCAGGTGTATGAACTTAGTCCCCTAATTCAGATGTTTAAACGTATTTGTAGTATTTATATGAATTAATTTAAACATGTATAAATTGAGAATCCAAAAGCATTCAAACTATGCTAAAGTGTTGACAAAAATGATATATATTTTTTTTATTTTTTTCCCCCTCATATCAGACACGCATTATATGCAGCACCCATATTGTTTTCAAGTGTTGCTCGTTGCTTATATGATCTACTTAAAATTAAGGAAATTAAATAATATATTATAATAATATAATATATGATAAATATCATGGTTGTGACACAGAAAACAATTACCTTCTGGATGAATGCTATATATATACACACAAATAACAAGTAATATCTAGTATAGCTGACAGAGAATTGACAGCTATAAAACCTTAAAAATGTACAGAAAAACTAAACATAGTAGTATACGGTTTCTTTAAAATACATATCTATATTATATATATATATATATATATTCTTAGTTTAATCTATATAACGTACAGTACTGAATTATAGTCGGAGGACTGGTGCATTTTTAGAGAAAATTTCGACAATGAATAAACATTTAAACGTTAAGAACATTCTGGTGATTAATCAGAGGTATCAGTGCTAGATCACAACTAGCATTAACTTGCATTCTTAATTTTCAGACATTTTAGTTTGTATTCAGAGCTGCATGCTACAATACAATACAAACTAATCTCATTTTCCACACAAATGAATTTAGTGGGAGTCTATGTCGAAAGCTTCATTACAACATATTTGGCATAAAAAATACAAACTTCATGCTTATTGTAGCGCCAGCTAACTGAAAGCTGTACAGATTCTCCTCATCGGCATATGAATGTGTTCGTTTCAACACTATGATTACAGTCAGACATAGAGACAAAAAATGCATCGCATACCTGTCTAAAAATCCCAAAAGAAACGCGTAAAGAAGCAAATGATTTAATCCAAAAACATCAATTTGAAAGCAACATGGAGCGGCGGAAACTCTACGACTTCTTCTTCTTCTTCTTTTGTTTTTATAGGCGGTTGGCAAACAGCAACTCTACGACTTCCTGTGACGCAATGACTTTGAGGAAAGTCATAAGGCGCGCATTGCGCAGTACAATCACTGAAACCTTTACTCAAACTTGTGTATATCGATGGCCGTTCTGTTACATAAAATAACGAATGGGTGTTTTAAATAAAGTTGCATAATCTACCGTGAATCTAAAATGTTTGAACGCACAAATAATGGAAATATAAATGAATTCAGTTGTTCTCGACCAGCAGAGGCCAGCAGAGACGCGCTTTTTACACACAGCAAAGCAAAGGCTGCTGGGTAATAATCAGAGGCATGAGTCTGGGAACTGTAGTCTGTGTGGATTACCAGAAACAGCAGAGCATGCACTATTACGCTGTTCTGCTTATGATAATGAAAGAATGAAAAGAAATAGGGATAGAAAATATGACACTTTGTTGAATAATGGCTTGAATCATTATAAAATATATAATGCTTTAATGACATTCTTTAAAAAAAGTAGATCTGTTTAAAAGTATTTAGAAGGGTTTATTTTTCTATTTACATTTTTTCTATTATATACAGAGGCGGACAGTAACTAAGTACATTTACTTGAGTATTGTTTCTTCCTATTCCATCAATGGTCCACACATTTTTAGGAATAGGAAAGAAGATACAATTATTTCTTGCATCCGAATAGGGCATACTAGATTAAATCACTCTCTGTTTAATATAGGAAAACATGAAACAGGTCAATGTATTTTTTGTAATCAGGCAGAAACAATAGAGCACGTTTTAATAAAATGTATAAAATATGAAAAAGAAAGGTTAAAACTCATTAAGGAAGTAAGAAACATGGGTGTTGAATCATTTAATTGGTCAAATCTCTTGAAAGAGCATGCAGAACAAGGTAAAATATATGGTGCTATTGTTAAATACATTAAAGAAATAGGATTAGTCAGGAGAATTTAGGAATGTGTGGGTTTTTATTTTTTATTTATTTATTTATTTAAATTATTTTTGTATTTTATTTTTTTATATAAAATATAGATAAATATAAATATGTATATATTAGTTGCATATTAGTGCTCCACACTCCAGTCCAGTTGGTGGCGGTAAATGCACCAGAAGTTGGTTTGCCATCCGCCATAAATCGTTATTAGAAGAAGAAGAAGAAGAATGGTCCACACTCCAGCCCAGTAGGTAGCGGGAATGCACCTATCGTTTGTTTGCCAACCGCCATAAAACTCCAAAAGAAGAAGAAGAAGAAAAACCAGAGGGCAAACATGGCAGCCTTCCTTCCAAGGGTCTTGTCCTTCGGTAAAAATACGAAGGCTTTACTCGATGGCTTGAGGTTATCTGCAGCTCCAGCCCAGCAATACAGCGTCCAGGTTTCTAATTATGGAGAAAAAATTACTCACACGGGACAGGTGAGGCACAGTTTAATGCGTCTGTTTATCACTATTAGCAGTTGTTGTGAGGATGGGCACTCGGGTATTGTGGAATTAATAGCAGTAAGTTACTGCAGTAATTTGTGCATTTCGAGGTAACTGAGGGATGCTGGTCAGTGTCACGATGGACTGGGGTGAATCCGTTTACTGCTTGTTTTTGTTGCAGGTCTATGAGGAAAATGATGTGAGAAGAGCTAGGTTCATCGGTAGGCAAAAAGAGGTAAAGGGAACTATTTACCGGCTCTCTCAATTATTTCAACATTTTATTACTCTAAAGATAACCAGTGTTGGGCTAGTTACTCTAAACATGTAATATATTACTCATTACTAGTTACTCCTTTCAAAAGTAATATGATTATTTATTACTTTCTGGCAACAGTATTTAGTTACACTTACATTACTTTTCTTTCACGCCCCATAGAATTTGTGTATCTTCCCCATAAAATTATTCTGAAATGTTACTAACAATATATATCTACCTCATCATTTGACCAAAATCCACATTGGATCGCAGTCAGACGTTATTACAAACACTCAATGGTGATTAATAGTAACATTGAAGTAAAAGTGTTGTAATAATCTCATTAATTGTCTTGTTTAGCTTTGAAGCTAATTGTAGCTCTAATTTCTCTCTTACCCATATGTGATCATATACCATGATGTATTTTATCAAAATAAATCATATAAGTTCATAAGAAAATGTTTTGTCTACAAAGATACAATTTATATCGGGATCAGAGGTATGTGGGCGGACAAGCCATGTAATGCCAGAGTAAAGTAGTGCCACAACTTATACATCAGTGTTAAGATCATCTTTTCTCCTGACAAAATCAGTGTAATGACTATATGTCCATCCACTGAATGTAAGCTTTTCCATATTCCAAGCTTGCCTGCTGCACTGGTGACTTCATGTGCCTGTGCAAGTTGTGAAAATTATGAAAAGTTACTGCAAAAAGTAATATTACTGTAACTAGTTACTGCCCAACAGTGAAGATAACATTATATAAACTGATATAAAATATTACCATAGTTTGTTCACTCGTGGGTCTTGTAATCTTTGATACAGGTGAATGAGAACTTTGCAATCAACTTGGTTGCTGAGGAAACAGTGACACACATAGAGTCCAGAGTGGTGTCCTGTGATGGAGGCGGAGGGGCTCTCGGCCACCCCAAAGTTTACATCAACTTGGTAAACAAGTCTTTTATTTAAGAACGGTTTCTAAAAGTGAATGCATGAGAAAGTTACCTTATAACACAGCAGCAGAAATTCATAATAAGGAAAATATTTCCCATTGGGTTTTAATTCCAGGAAGCATCCCAAATAAATTAACAAAGTTTTCAAAAATGATGATCATAAATGGTAAAACTGTTTTGTTGAAGTGACCATCGAATCCCCAAACCCTTCTACACTGCCTAAAGCAGGGGCGTCCAATCATACTTCTAAAAGGCAGACGTCCTGCAGAGTTTAGCTTCAGCTCCAACACGCTTGCATGGAAGTTTCTAGTGAATCTGAAGACCTCGATTAGCTGCTTGAGGTGTGTTTAATTACGGTTGAAGCTAAACTCTGCAGGACAGTCAGTGGCCCTTCAGGAACAGGTTTGGACACCCCTGGCATAAAGCATGGTTCAACAACCTCTTGACAGTTTTGGAGTGCTTGATTAAGTTGAACTAATCGAATGTGTAGAAAATGTTGCAAGAAACATTACATATATATATATGTGTGTGTGTGTATATAAATTTATAGCACAATGCATTAATTAATTCAATCTTTTCACAGGACAAGGAAACCAAAATTGGCACATGTGGATACTGTGGGCTCCAGTTTAAGCAGAAGCATCATCACTGAAGAACTGTCTTTTGTCTGTACGGGCTATTCATTATTCACATTTAAATATATCTAATTCTATTCTCTGTACAATAAAACATTACTATAACTTAAAATTGTTATGGTTTTTAGTTCTTTGTTTTTTGTCTTTTGCACTTTTCCAAGCAAGTGTCTCAAGGGTGTTATATCATGCTCTGTAAGTGATTTCAATGTAGATAAGCACATGGTTTATTCCAGCATTGACAGACAGA
Source organism: Sinocyclocheilus grahami (assembly GCF_001515645.1). Classification (NCBI taxonomy): domain Eukaryota; kingdom Metazoa; phylum Chordata; class Actinopteri; order Cypriniformes; family Cyprinidae; genus Sinocyclocheilus; species Sinocyclocheilus grahami. The sequence continues at coordinate 2,703,653 of NW_015505237.1, forward strand.
GGGCGCACATGGTCTTTTTTTTTTACATATTTGCATGTGTTTTTGATGTTACCTTTTGCATTAAAATATGTTTGGTTTAAGATTGACTTAATTTCTACTCGGAAATTGCTGGTAGATTTAACAAATAATTACAAAGAAACAGCAAGCAACACTGAATTAAATGTGAATTAATTTAAATGTGTAAAACATACTCAATATATCATTTTTTTAACTACTTTGAAAAATGTTTTTTTTTTATAACTCGTATATAGCTAGAGATGGAAGAAGAAGAACCATCATTTTTGGCATGCTGGAAAAAAATCCAGAATAAAACCAGAATAAGCTGGTTTGCTGGTCTTCAAGTCTAGTTATAGCTGGTTTTAGAGGGGTTTTGACCCCTTTTTATAGCTGGTCTGGCTGCGAGACCAGCTAACCAGCTTGGGCTGGTTTTAGCTTTTTTTCTGGCAGAGAGAACCTTTCAGTAGGCAGATATTAAAAGATTTTTTCTTGGCATGAAGAATTCATATTTATAACTTGAGTGAGTAATTCTACAAAAGGTTCTTTCAGTTCTCGTTCAGTCAGTTTATGTGAGAGCATATGTGCAATACCTTGAGAGAAGGTAATGCATATGTGCCCTAAATGATCTGACATGTCTCGTGTATAATCAGAAACTCTGGTCCTCTTGCTCTGAAAGAAGACCTTATTAGACCTGTCAGCTACAGGATCACTTACACAAATTGACATTTTCCTACTCCCGACTGACTCTATAGGATAGATAACCTACAGTGTCTGTTTTACTTTCAGCGATGTTTCTGAAGCACTTCTACGCAGGATGACATGAAAAGGAGCAAAGGGTAAAAGAACAGAGCAACCTGCATCTTTAAGCACTGGTGAGCTGCGTTCCTGTCTCGTTCCTGCTAAGTTTGGAGAATGTCAAGGGGGATTTAGTCTGATAAGAAACACTAGTGTGGAACAATACATGTTTGAGGAAGATCATATATATATTTCATCAAGAGTATTCTCTGCCGGTGCGGCCCTGCCAAATTGGCCTTGTGGCAGTGTGGAGGAAGCCCGGTCTCTAGTGGTGCATACAGTGGAACTGAGTTTTCCGGCTGGAGGCCCCTCAGGTTGAGAGAAAGGCAGCCATGCTGCTATAATTGGGGCTGGTGACAGAAGGCAAGAGACAGCGTGATGCCAATTAACCCTCATCTGTGCTGTGTCCTGTCCAATATGTGTGATAGGTAAGGGGAAGGCTTCATTGTTAAGGGCTGTGGATTTTCCTATTTATCAGGAGGCGTCTAAATTGCAGGTGGTTGGCTAGTTTAAACATTGCTCTAAGCTAAATCTTGGGGTGAAACTGAGCATGAATTGTGCTGCATAGAAAAGTGCTCTCTATTATTCATGAAGCTAAAATGGAGCCAGTAGAGATACAGAAGGATGTTGCAGGTTCTCAGAAAACGTCGTCTTTCACGGTTTAAATTGCTCCGCAACACTGTTTGACATTTCAATGTGATCACCATTTCTTTCCACAGCAACAGAACTGTTCTTTTATTCCATTTAAACCCAAATTTCACCCTTGACACAAATCATGCTCAGTTTGATCAAATCTTAATTTGAATTCAATAACAAAACGGAATCGTTTGAGTCACTTTCAGAACGTTTTTGTTTCCAGCTGAGGAACAATAAAAACATTGACAGCCAATCAGAATCCACTTCAAAGCGTGCGAAAGTTTAAAGCAGACTGAGCTGAAAGTTGGTGTGGACGCTAATATAGTTCTAGTTCTAGGTGTGAACAGGCTTTTAGAATATTCTAGTATAATTTATGCATGTTACAGAACTGTCTTCCCCTATGAATGGATTGGCTGCTTCTCTTTATAATTAGGCTACTCTTCCAAACTGTCAAAAAGAAACTGTAGTGCTCTGTGATATGACCGCTAACTTCACCTAATTGTCTGCACTAATTCCCTTCTGCCCCATGTACTAGAGTCGTGACCTTTACTCAGGAGACTGTGTCATGTTTCTCAAAGCTAGTACAGACTCTTCCAACAATTGCCTCGAGAGAGTTTGTGTGTGCGTACCTACGATTAGGACTGAGATCCACCAAATGAAAAAAGCTGTTGTTTTGTTAACTTTTAGAAAACTTTTCTTGTGTTATTTTATTATTTTTCTGTTTCTAAAATAATGGCTCTGAATGAGACAAATCGCTAACAAAGGCTGCGTTTACACTTGGCATTAACATGCGATCACCGCGATCTAATCAAGCAGATCGGATCATCAGTCAATCAGGACATGGCGCGTTTACAATTGACAACATCAGCTGACTTCTCGATCTGGATAACCGATCGGGTCTGTATTTCCCGCGCAATATTTAAATAAGTCTGCGGTGTAAAGTCGACCTGAAGTGGTGGGTTTTCTACGGTGGCCGAGAAGTGCAAAACAAATCACAATTCTGAAAACAAAATAACAAATTGCAAACGCAAATGCAAGTCTAAAAAACAAAACAATTCAGAAAACACAACGACAAATCCGAAAACAAATTAAGTCAGAAAACACAACGACAAATCAGACAAACCGGAAAAGGTATGTATAGTTTGAGACAGCGCCATTGGTTTGGGATTACTCACCGCTGACTGGACGAGACATCTGTCAATCAACGTATACAGGAAGAACCAGCCGAAGAACAGCAGAGTCGTGGTAGAAAGTTCGGAGATGGTATTAAAATAGCTCAGTTTAAATGTATTGTATGAATTGCCCTTACTATGGAATAAAAAATACGGAGTGTATATTTACATTTAGTTCAAAGTGGCTGTAAAACATTAGCTCCAGAGGCGCAGATGGATAAGTGTAAGTCGTTGGCTTTTTGACGCGATCGACCCGGGTTCGAAAAAATACTGCTATTTTCACTTAGTGTAAATAGAATCCATTGCTAATACGAGATTTGAAAAGGGAGGAAAAAAAAGTTCGGCAAAAGACGGGATCGAACTCGGGTCGATCGCGTCAAAAAGCCAACGACTCGTGCTTATCTACGCCACTGGAGCTGACGATTTACAGCTACTTTTAACTAAACGTAAATAGACACCCCATATTTTTTATTCCATAGTAAGGGCAATTCATTCAATACATTTAAACGGAGCTATTTTAATACCATCTCCGAACTTTCTACCACGACTCTGCTATTCTTCGGCTGGTTCTTCCCTGTATACATTGATTGACAGATGTCTCGTCCAGTCAGCGGTGAGTAATCCCAAACCAATGGTGCTGTCTCAAACTATACCTACCTCTTCCGGTTTGTCTGATTTGTCGTTGTGTTTTCTGACTTGTTACAATGTTTTCTGAATTGTTGTTGTGTTTTCTAAATTGTTATTTTGTTTTTTAGACTTGCATTTGCGTTTGTAATTTGTTATTTTGTTTTCAGAATTGTGATTTGTTTTGCATTTCTCGGCCACCGTAGTTTTCTTTTGAACACTATTTTCAGTGGCGGGACATTTTACAAATCAAAATAAATGTACGAGTCTGACTAGCGCTCTGTTCTTCCGACAGATCGGAGACGTTTTGCGTGATGTCGACCTGCGAATGCAGACACGATGGCTGGATTGCGTTTACACACTGAGATCCGATCACAACGCGTACTCAACTACCTCTGGACCAGGACACGCTGATCGGATAACATTCCGATCAGAAGCGCATTTACACTTGTCTTTTCAATGTGTATGTGGACAACATCCGGATACAGGTCGCATGTTAATGCCAAGTGTAAACGCAGCCAAAGCTGTTCTTCTGATCTGCTTCTGACACCATGAAGTTTACAGCATGCAATGCTTGTGTTTTACTTGACCTCCCGTGTTTAACACAAAATCTCAACATCCCAATCTTGTAAGATAGTGAATAACTAACGGGACGTAATTACATTATATGCTTGGAGTGCACGGTAAAATTGGTTGTGATTCCCACTAAGCTGGAAGTTAGAATTCAGTTTAACTTAGACTGAGAAAGTTTAAGGTTTTAATTTGTCCTTAAAAATGTAATAACATTCTGTTTCTTTAGAAAAGATTGCTTTGATTGGATTGAGATCATAACACATATAGGCCTAGCCTATAACGATTGCTTGGGGATGAAGTGGTTAACACCGAATATACAGGCTGTATTTAAAAAAAATCTCTCCAACAGACTAATTGAATTCTTTTTTTAGCTGTGAATACGAAAATGGGATTTCCCATTTCTGTGGTATGCGGCAAGTTTCTTTACTGAACGCCTGGGTGTCATTATTTATTACCTTAAATGTAAGTTATTTATAAAGCCGAAAAAGAAAGGAATTCTCGGATGAATTCGTCCTGAATAATTCAGTTTAAAATCGGTTGTGGCAGGTTTCTCTTATGTTCTAATGAATACTTCATCATCATCCCGAGCTTCAAACGGGAAAGAATGAACAAAAAATGTATATATCGAAGCAATCTTCGAGCGCGCAATTAACACACAACAGCCGATCGCCGATACTTTAACGCGATTTTAGAGTTATGCGGAATATACTCGGATGGTTTATTCTGCTAAAAACTGCACTCTTTAAAAATTGTATACCTGTATTATATCTTGATAAATTGACTCGAGAACCCCACCCCCCCCAAAAAAAAAATATTCTGCCGGATACATTTAATGATGGAGTGACATGACATCAATGTATATTTCTAATGATCAAAGTTAAAAGAGTGAGGAGCCAATCTGTCTACTTCATTCAGGATTTGTTAAATCATAAGTTACTTCACTTCTCTCACTGGGGGTTAGGATCAGACTGTCAAACGCAATTTGTCTTTCTTCCTAGTTGGTTTTAAAAATGTTGGCACAGGCTGAGTTTGCTCATGTCTCAGGTGGCTCTAAATGGCACCAATTCCTTGTTTGACATTATGGCAAGCCATTTTATCTATTACATGTTTTTGCTGCTACTAGTAGTTTTTAATTACTAGCAAGTAATATAATGGCTATATCTTCTCATATTGCGCTAGTAACTAATCCTTAAACACTAATATTGATTCCAATTTGAATTGCGGATCTGTGGATTCCCCCCCAAAAAAAAATATTCTGCCGGATACATTTAATGATGGAGTGACATGACATCAATGTATATTTCTAATGATCAAAGTTAAAAGAGTGAGGAGCCAATCTGTCTACTTCATTCAGGATTTGTTAAATCATAAATTACTTCACTTCTCTCACTGGGGGTTAGGATCAGACTGTCAAACGCAATTTGTCTTTCTTCCTAGTTGGTTTTAAAAATGTTGGCACAGGCTGAGTTTGCTCATGTCTCAGGTGGCTCTAAATGGCACCAATTCCTTGTTTGACATTATGGCAAGCCATTTTATCTATTACATGTTTTTGCTGCTACTAGTAGTTTTTAATTACTAGCAAGTAATATAATGGCTATATCTTCTCATATTGCGCTAGTAACTAATCCTTAAACACTAATATTGATTCCAATTTGAATTGCGGATCTGTGGATTAGATTTCAACTATTCACTTCCCGCTAATGTATTCCAGGTGTTTCTGGTACCTATTCCAGTTTTACTAATAGGTATTCATTAAAAACTATTATTCATTAAATACTTATTCTTTAGTATGCAAATATATAGTGTCTATTGCATTTTTATTTTAGTAGTCATTAAATATTCATTATTGCCTAATTATTAGATGTGTACTGAATTTTTTTAGCAACATTTAAATCTTACTGACAAGATTTTTACAAGAACTATGAATTTACCATTCTGACTTGTCAGTAAAAAGCAATTAGTTAAATGTAAATAGTGTAATGAGAAATGTTGCTTTTAAACAATTAGGATTGATATCTCATTAATAGGTAAGCATCTAATAAGTGCCTATTTGTGACATTAAAAGAGATACTAGTCACTACTGGATTACTCACTGGTAATGAAAGATACTAATAAAACTAATAGCCTACTAATAAAAATACTAATTATATATTAAGACACTAGTTAGTTTTAAGGGATAAATGTTAATAAAGCTTGCCATATCAGTCACTTAATGAAAAACAACGCTTCACTGACTACGACTTTTAGGAGTACCATTGAGTTAACAGTTTAGCAAGACCCCTTGAGTATTTATATTGGTCACGACTGAGTGATTATAACTAGCCTACCGGGCTAAAGGACATTGTGTGGAAGGGTTCAAGTAATTGATGTATGTAAAATCAGGTTGTGTGATTCCACTTGGAAAAACGTACTTCAAACAATAAATGCAACCAAATAAAACAACCCTAGTGGCCAACGTGCTTATGGGAGATTTTCAGCACCAGGGACAGCGAACATGGGGTTTTTCCCACAAAATGACTTTATTTCTGTGGATGTGAGATCAGCAACTGAGACTTCAGATTGGGGGAAATCTGTGTACCGTGCTATTATACAGTAGTGATCACTTTCTTTAACACAGACAGAACCAGATTTTTTTAAAGTGAAAAGGTGCCAATCTTTCTAAATCTATGTTGCTGTGTTTATAAGCTCTAAATATAAAGTCCATCGGACTTTCAGGAGGTTTCATATGACATCAGCTTACAGAATGAAACTAATAATTAAGACATTAGTCCGATTAAATTCCAAACCTAGTGTGTTGCTTTTGTGATGGCTTAACTATTCAGTTTGATGTAACCAGAAAGTATGGAAAAAAACAACAACTGTGTCACAGTTATGAAGTATGTTGAAAAGCAGAAATAGGTCCCGAGTGTTCATGGTAGTTATTCTGCGAGGAAATTCCTTCAGTCCATAACTCTGTGGAGTTGCTGAAAGTTTGGTTTAAGTTGGTGTGCCTGAATAAAGGATCGTGAAACACACCGTCAACCCAGTTTCTAAGAGTGGCCACTGGAGACTCTTGTTTCCTCTTTATGTCTGAGTCACAGTTTGAAGAAGAGCACAAAGTTCCTTTATGCATGCATGATGAGTAATCGGTTTGGTTTAACGACGTAGCAGTCTGTGCAAGCGACCAGATTTTTGGCTTGGTCTCAATGGTCTTTTGGCCTTGCTGAAGGTAGAACTTTGCTGTCTGGTTGTCTTCAGCGGTAAGTCTTAAACAGTCTTCGTTAAATTCATGGACATCTGTCGGAAGCTCGGTAATGGATTCGTGAAAAGCCTCTTTAAAACGGCTATCTGGACATTCGCTGGTCTCTGAACGAACGCGCATGACAAAGGATGGTTTCGATTCGCACTCTGAGCCATCTGATTCCACTAGATCGAAATCTTCCAGATCACTGTGAAGTTGATCCGCATCCTCCTTTCCATGGTTGTCTGGAGCTTGAAACAAATATTTTTATACAGAATATAAAACCATGTATAAAACAATATAACGTTAAAAGTTCGTTCACACACATGACGTTAACTATAACGTTATAACTATAAAGTTTAATAATAGTGCACTCTATGAGAATAGGGAAGTTCACGATTTACGACACGACGAGGAATCACATTCAGAACTTTATTTTCCAGCCGATGAATGATTAATTAAACATTGACAGCCAATCAGAATTCATTCTATTTTGAAGAGCTGGAGAATTTAAAGCGACGGACAGTGTGCTTAAAATAAACAGAATGTTATCGTGCGTTCGTGAGGACGCTAGGCTAATTGTTGTCTTTATAGTTATCATTCTTTCTTATTCTGTGTCTTCTTCTTCTTCATTGTTGCCATTGTGTTGATTTGTATGTCAAACATCTTGTGTTAGGCCTATGTTATTGTACATGCTATTTGTTGATAATAGAGCATTAAAAAAGTTATCGTTCTTGGAGTGAACGGGCCTGAAATGTCAAACTGTAACTGCAGCGCATACAGAAGTGGCATTTGGCATTTGTGGAATCAACAACAATTTGCTTAAGTTCTGTGTAGCGCTATAGGCTATATGAACAATATCTGCATTTCAAACCAAGAGTAATATCAAAAAGCTTTCAACAAACCATTGAATTCTTGTTCGGTTTTTATTGGCTCCCCCTGCGATTCGTCCATATCTTCTTGGTCATCTTCGCACTCTTTCTCATCTGAGGTCTTGTTGCGCGGTGACCACGTCATCTTGTTTTCCTTCTTGAGTCTTCGCCGAGCGTTGGCAAACCAGGTGGACACCTGCGTAAGCGTCATCTTTGTGATGATGGCCAGCATGATCTTCTCGCCCTTGGTGGGATACGGGTTCTTTTTATGTTCCTGCAGCCATGCTTTCAGTGTGCTGGTGGTCTCTCTGGTAGCATTTTTTCTTCTTGTGCCCACATCTACAGATCCATACCTAAATAGCATGACAAGTAGTCTGTTTAATTAAAAGTTGGATGCAGAATTGCTATTGTGAAATAGTCCATTGATGCAACCAAAATAACAATAAAGGGGTGATAATTCTTACCCATATCTGTCATACTGGTACTGTCCAGTTGGGTAGTCGTAAGGGTAGTATGCAGAGCTTTGGCTGACTCTTGAATGTCCTGTTGCCACTCCATCTTTCTCACCGAGTTTACCCTAATATGAAAAATTAAATAAAACAGCTCAGTGATGATCAGTACCAGTGAGTGGGAAAACTTTCTGGACAGTGCAGGTAATGTTCACCCCCTAAGAAATATTATCTATTTGTGTTGCAACAAACTAATGAAATGCATACCAGTGGATAATATGAGGTTGAATCTGGACCATAAGTGCTGCAGGTATCATAACCGTGACTCTTTGAGCAGGAGTTGCCATAGACAGCAGTAGGGATCAGGTCATGCCGGCTGGAGGCCACAAGCCTACTTTCATATACCGGGCAATAAAGCGAGTTTTGAGGAGAAGCTGCCACTCCAGAGTCCAGCAGTGAACCACTAGACTCATAGCAGGTGCTCAGAGCATTAGAAGACATTAAAAGCTGTCAAAGAAATGACAAAAAGGCTTTAGCAGGACAGTTTAAGTGAAGTGAAGTGACATGTGGCCAAGTATGGTGACCCATACTCAGAATTAGTGCTCTGCATTTACCCATCCAAAGTGCACACACACAGCAGTGAACACACACAAACCGTGAACACACACCCGGAGCAGTGGGCAGCCATTTATGCTGCAGCGCCCGGGGAGCAGTTGGGGGTTCGGTGCCTTGCTCAAGGGCACCTCAGTCGTGGTATTGAAGGTGGAAGAGAGCGCTGTACATTCACTCCCCCCACCTACACTGGTACAAGACTCAAACCCACAACCTTTGGGTTATGAGTCTGACTCTCTAACCATTAGGCCACGACTTCCCCTTCCACAGCTATTTCTGCACTTAGACTATTATTGATTTAAAATGAATTAAAAGAACATTAGTCTCCAGTGCTATCCCCATTTACGGTTACATGTGTCAAATTATTTATAAGTAAAAAGTTTATGACAAAAATATTTTGGTTTGGTGTTACAGGGTTAATGTTATTGATTCTTCAATTAGGGACACTTTTGACCACAAGGACACTTCTACAATATATTTTTTCAAACATTTATCACAAATCATGGAATAAAGGTTTGATCATGGCCTTGCTGTCGATTTTGGAATAATGTGAGATGGTGTGGAATTCGATATTCAGGGTAATGGTCTAGGATATTAGTGCCATTTTTATCTGATTTTACAAATGTCTTAGACTAGCTAAGACAACATGTTAGCTAGCCGTAAATGTAATAGTTTATTTATTAAACATATTTTAAAAATTATTAAATAAACAAAACAAAATTTATATAGTTTATACATTAAGATGTCAAATACATTACTGATGAGTTTGGTAATGTCTACTAAAGCTACTTTAAGATCTTTAATCATTCAGTCTCTGAATGAATTAGGCTATATTTATAATCTTCAAATCTGTCATTTTGCTGTACTGGCAAAAATATGCCTCCATGTCACATCTCATTTTCATCATAAAGATATATATATATATATATATATATATATATACGATAAACTTTTTTTTAATGCTTGGTGTGGTGGCAATGACAGCAGGGAGACAGTAATCATTTTAAAAATCATAAAATAAAAATTCAAGAAAAATATAAATTATGGAATTATATATTGTTCATATAGGGATGGTCAAAATTAAAATTTTCTCTGAATTTCCCTGATTTGAACACTTTTTAATATAAATTCATTATAAAGGCAAAGTTAACAGATCTAAGTGAAGTACAAGTCCAAAACAGATCAGTTCTGGCAGGTGTAGCCTTTCAACACTAAAAAGTAAGTAAAAAGTATTTTTTTAAGTAATTAAAAAGACAGCATAAAAATGTATAGCTATTGTAATCTATACATATGAAAACATATGACATGATTTCTTTAAAATCACTAGGTTAGAACACTTCCCCTAATTGAAGAATCACTCAATTGCATTGAATTAATATAGGCGAGACCATTCCCAGTTAATCATATTAACATCTGGCATTGTAAAGTGAAGTGTGGAACTGTTCAAAAACGTTACCTGTGGTGCTGCAGGATATGAATAGCCAAACTGAGTAAATGACATGATGAGTGTCCAGCCCAGAGGAAGCTGCAGTCCCGCTGCGGGTCATCAGTTCATCACCAAAATCTCCCATTAACTGGAGATAAACGTCCCGTTCTTGTTTCAGTTTGTCTCTTATTCAAACCAACAATACAAATAGCAAAAAAGTGCAGTATGACACAGATTCAGCGTGATGCAGAGCTGTAGTTGAAGTAAAAAAAAATTCAAAACAAACGCGAATTGTCGCGATTCACGCAAAAGTTGTTGTTCACAGAGCGGGACACTTTCTATAGCCGCTGTGTAACTTCAGAGTCAGACGATGCGCTTGTGTCCTCTTGAGGAGCCCGCGGGGTCTCGCTCACATTAACGAGGACGTGTTCAGTTTCTCTGCCCGCCAGCAGCCAATCACAGATCTGACTCCAGAGCACAGACAGCTCGATCGCGCATGATTGATGACCGCCCAGAAACCATTACCATAATTGCCTTTCTATGTAGTTAGCAAACACTTGTACCATTAAATAACATTGAATTGGTTGGAAAAAATCTCTTGAATTATAGCTACAGAAAAAAAATCACAGTCTTTGATCGATATCTATCAAAAAACCAAGGCCATAGCACAGTGCTGAGTAAATTATGGCTTACATAAACAATAACAGACTTGGTAATTACAGTAACTTTTGTTGTGGATGTAAAAAAAACAACAACTATAAATTATAGTGAAAATATTAAAGACTTAACTAGGCAGAGACATGTGGAAATGTTTGCTAATATTATCTTTACTTTAATAACAAAGAGATCCATGAGTCATCTTAGAATGAAGTTCTCTCAAAACCAGATAATGTGTTTCCACAGATTTAAAAAAACAACAACAAAAAGTTTTTTTTTTGAAGAGAACCTTTATCTTCTATTTCAAAGCTGTGTTGCTTAAAACACTATTTTATGTGTTCTTTAGAATTATTTAGAACTGACTTCCATTGAAATAAGGATGAGAACAACACTTTATTTTAAGTGTCCTTGTTACAGTGATTAGGTACTGAGTAATTAACAAAATACTTAGGATTTGTTTTAGGGTTATTGCATCTAATTATGCCTAATTTACATGTTAATACTATAGTAAGTACATGTTTGTTTGTTTGTTTTCTTCTTAACGCCATTCTAGCATCTATGGCTATGGCGAGAACCAGTTAATCCATACACAAGTCTGTTAAACACACAAGTCGGGGGGACCATTTAGAATGTTCAGTTCACCTAACCTGCATGTCTTTGGCTGTGGGAGGAAACCGGAGTATACCCAGAGTAAACCCACTCTGACACAGGGAGAACATACATGTAACTTGTATAACAAGGACACTGTGAAATGAACGATGTAAAACATGTTTTGTCTGGTAACCATAAAAATATTAATTCTGACTGAATCAACCAGACAAAAACAACAATAACAAAACATTTTAAGGGCGAGTTCCTTACTGGACAGTTTGGTGGAGGTCTGTTCTTACACTCTAAAAAATGCTGGGTTAAATACAACCCAATGCTGGGTAAAATAGGGACAAACCCAGCAATTGGGTTGTTTTGACCCAGCGGTTGGGTTACTACCCAGAAGGTTGGGTTAAACATTTAACCCAACCGCTGGGTCAAAACAGCCCAATTGCTGGGTTTGTCCCTATTTTCCCCAGCACTGGGTTGTATTTAACCCAGCATTTTTTAGAGTGTAGGGATGCATTTATTCTCTTTTGCTAAAGATTTTCTTAATTTAACAAGACTTTTTAAAGACAAATCAGAAAGTGACACTGTGAAGATACAGTTGCAGAGGAGTCACATTTTGAACTTGTATATATATTTTTGGACATCAATCAATCCTTTATCACATACAGTACCTTAAATGTGTCTCTCAGCCACCTCTGGACTCTCCCTTTATTGTGGCTGAGAGATTTGGCCTGCCAGAGTTCATTTAATATGTATAATGCATGAGGGCACTTCAGTGCATTTACTTAACACGTTGTTCCTGCGGTCCAAAAGTCTTTTCATTAGAGATTGAAACACTGATAGACATCCCCAGTTTGAAAGCACTGTAACCGCCTTATTCATTGTTCGGACTCACAGCACATGTAACACAATTGATTACAATAGTGTGGTGCAGCATCTGTGTAAAAAAGTCATAACTTATTTGTTTCTGCATCCAGTGAACCAGTTTATTGTATGTTTTACATAATTGTGACTCAACTTTCATTTATTTTATGATCTGACTTTTCTACTCAGTAATGGATAAAGAAAGAAAGAAAGAAAGAAAGCAAGCAAGCAAGCATCTCCAACCCAAGAGAAAGCAAGCAACAATTAAACAAAACATTACTGGTGAATTCATTAACATTTTTAGCGATATACTAGGCTGAATGCTGAGCTCATGTTAGAAACATATAGGCAAATATGCAATATCTTTTAGTTGCAACAGTGGTAAAGACTACAAAAAAGGATTGTACAAATATTACTATAACAAAACATTTAATAAAAAAATATATATTACTACATTTTATACAAATATGAAAAAAAACTATCTGAAGTGTAGCTGAGATATTTACTTCAAATACACCTTCCAAATCAAACTTCCAAGAAAATCTTCATGTTCCACAACCAAAAGTGTTAATACACAAGAAGGACAGTGAATTGACAAAACATGTTTGAATCTCTCTGATGTCCCCGTCTGGTGTAGATCAGAAAGAAACCGACAGACTGTGGGACGTCCTACCACTGCAGGTGTTTAAATGGAGCTCCCGGATGGACAGCTGCTTGATAGAGTTACATTAAAATCTACTGAAATGTTTGTCTCAATGATTGAGGCAGTGGAAGATGAATGTGTGGAAGCGGACGTGTTTACATAGATGAAGAGACCATCATTCATTGTTACAGGCAAATACAAATTGCCAGTCCTTTGACTGACAGGTTTTTTGTTGGACTGGAGAAGCAGCACATGAGCAAAAGCTTTATTTCCATTCCAAACTCCAAACACAGACAACAGTGCTTGTTCAATATATGAGCACTCTTTTCATGAAACAAATTAAATGTCATTCATGTGAGTGAACACTCTTTCTTCAGTCTCCAGGGACGGTGACAGTGGGGCTCTGCCGTCTAAAACTGACTTACCTTCAAAACAAGAAATGTATGAATCTCCATACGATCAACCTTCAACCTCCGGCCACTTCCTTTCCATCTTTCAGTTTTTAGAACACTTAGCAGTTTCCAAAACCTTTCCTCTTTCCCTTCTCTATCTCTGTCCTGCTCACTCTTGTGCTTTTTTTTTGGTCCGGATGGTACAGGTGGGACCTATACTGCATGCTCTCAGGCAGACTATTGGTTCATCCAGGCAGAAAATGGAGGGTTGGAGGGGGAGGACAGGAAATGGAGTGGGAGTTGACTCTCTTCTCACACACTTTAGCCCTGAAGAGCTGCACCTTGGGGACCACTGTCAAGTGATCTCTGACACTTCATTCCCTCTCTACACAGGAACCCTCTCTGACAGACACAAGCAGGGAAGAACTCGACTTATTGCTGGGGTCTAAGCACAGTTCGGCATAGAAACACTGCTCCAAGAGAAAACCTCATAGAACTGCAAGTGCTGTAACATCTAAGAGTTCTTTGTGAGATCAACAGAGGACTTTTGCATTTCTAAACTTCTTAGTTAAGTTCGATACACAAAATATCTAAATATGGAAAGTGTTGTTTTAGAGTAACTAACTAAAAGTTACTAAAAGCTTTTACTACTCATTATCGATTTCCATCCTCCCAAACACTCATATCAACAATGGAAAGTAAAACTCTTCTTATTAAATCGGTTTGCTATAAACGGCTCTCTGTCATATGTAGCCCTGGAAAGTTCAATTAATTTTAGAGAATCAGTTCATCATAATCGGCTCTCTATATAGTGCTGAAAAGTTTGATTCGTTTTACTGAATCGGTTCATCCTAAAACGCTCTCTTACATCCAGAACTGGAAAGACTGATTCATTCTAGTGAATCAGTTCATCATAAATGTGTCTCTCTTTGTTATGTAGGGCTGGAAAGTCTGGAAAGTTCAATTAATGTTAGTGAATCAGTTCATCATAAACAGCTCTCTATATTATATAGTGCTGAAAAGTTTGATTCGTTTTACTGAATCAGTTTATCCTAAATGGCTCTCTCTCACATGCAGAGCTGGAAAGTCTGATTCATTCTAGTGAATCGGCTCATAAACAGCTCTCTCTTTTATGTAGGGCTGGAAAGTTTGATTCATTCTACTGAATAGGTTCACTAGAAGCACCTCTATCTCTTATATGTAGAGCTGGAAAATCTGATTCTTTCTATTGAATTTGTTCATCATTAACATCTCACTATCTTATATAGCACTGGAAAGTTTGATTCATTCCTTGCAAATTGGTTCATCATAAACAGCTCACTCTCATGTGTAGAGCTGGAAAGTCAGATTAATTCAAGTAAATTTGTTCATCATAATTATCCATCTCTCTCTCTCTCATATGTATCTAATGAATTGGCTCATCCTGAAGCTCTCTCTCTGTTATAATACATGGAAATTCTGAGTCATTCTACTGAATCAGTTCATCGTAAATGGCTCTTTCTCTCTCTCTCTCTCTCGCTCATATCCAAAGCTGGCAAGTCTGATTCATTCTAGTGAATCAGTTCATCATAAACTTGTCTCTCTCACTCTTTTATAGGGGTGGAAAGTTTGATTCATTCTAGACTCTAAATGTTTAACCCAACCTAAGCCGCTGGGTCAAAACAACCCAATTGCTGGGTTTGTCCCTATTTTACCCAGCACTGGGTTGTATTTAACCCAGCATTTTTTTAGAGTGTAGCAAACTGATTTGTCATAAATGGCTCACTCTCATGTGTAGAGCTGGAAAATCAGATTTATTCAAGTGAATCTGTTCATCATAAACATCCATCACTCTCTCTCTCTCTCTCATATAAAGTGCTGAAAAATCATGATTCATTCTAATTAATTGGCTCGTCCATATTTATAATACTGAATAAGTTCATCCTGAATGACTCTCTCACATGTTGAGCTGGAAATTCAGTTTGATTCTAGTCGATCAGTTTGCCAAAACTGTCTCTCTCTCTCTCATTTGTAGCCCTGGAAAGTCTGATTAATGCTAATGAATCAGTTTGTAATAAACTGTTATTTCACTCTCATATGTAGTGCTAGAAATGTTGATTCATTCTAATGAATTGGTTTGCCATAAACAACTCTCTCTATCATGTAGCTCTGTAAAGTTCAGTTCATTGTACTGAATCGGTTCCTTCTGAATGGCTCTCTCTCATATATTGTGCTGGAAAGTTTGATTCATTCCACTAAATTGCTTCATCCAAAATGCAAGTCTCTTGCATAACAATAATGTTAACACTTACAGTCTAGTTCATCACTATGTCTTCAATATAAATTAGGTATTAAAATGAAAATGTTTGATGTTGTCACCCTAAAAATAAACTTTTCTGCCAGAAAACTGGTTAAACTGTAAATTATATCATTGGATGTTTATGAAGCAATCATTGGTGGGTTTTTATTTACGAGGACAGGACTTGCATAGTCTGTTTTGATCTTAAGACTATTTGTTCTGGGAATTGGTTTCTGTTTAACATTGGCTTAACGTGATTTACCCATGTAAGACTTGTTCTTGGATCAACATATATCCAATTGCTGCAAAAACATTCCTATCAACCCATCAGATTTAGGGTTAGGGGCTTAACACTCTTATCAACCAGCAATTTTCCTCTGGTTTTGGAAAGAAGCTGGTATTAGGCTCAGGTTAGGCCTCTGATTATATTGGAGGAATGTTGGTCCAGGATGCTGATTCCAAGAACATGTCATACTTATGTATTTACATTACAAGAATACATCTACTTACAGTCTAGTTCATCACTATGTCTTCAATATAAATTAGGTATTAAAATGAAAATGTTTGATGTTGTCACCCTAAAAATAAACTTTTCTGCCAGAAAACTGGTTAAACTGTAAATTATATCATTGGATGTTTATTAAGTAATCATTGGTGGGTTTTTATTTACGAGGACAGGACTTGCATAGTCTGTTTTGATCTTAAGACTATTTGTTCTGGGAATTGGTTTCTGTTTAACATTGGCTTAATGTGATTTACCCATGTAAGACTTGTTCTTGGATCAACATATATCCAATTGCTGCAAAAACATTCCTATCAACCCATCAGATTTAGGGTTAGGGGCTTAACACTCTTATCAACCAGCAATTTTCCTCTGGTTTTGGAAAGAAGCTGGTATTAGGCTCAGGTTAGGCCTCTGATTATATTGGAGGAATGTTGGTCCAGGATGCTGATTCCAAGAACATGTCATACTTATGTATTTACATTACAAGAATACATCTATTTAGTTGCCACAATGATGTGTGATTGTGTTTTGTTTTTACAGTTATTTAATGTGTTGCCACAATAAAAGTACGAAAAAATGACCCAGCCTTCACTGAATTCACGCTAACAATCTGAAAATAGAAAATAGCCATTGAAAGCTATATCTAGTTACCATGCTACTCGAAATTCAGCAATATGCCACAAATATTCATTTGTTGTGTTTATCAGTCTTTTGACCTGCTGTTTGTCTTTGTATTTGAGTGTCTGCTAACTGTCCATAAGCATTTAGTTCACTCAAACACTCAAACTCACCAAATATCTAGGCCTAAATGTAAGATTTATATATTTCAATTGCATATAAATTTTCATCCATTTGGATTACACAGTTCTACATAAACTAATCAACTTAATGTTAAGAACCAGGTAAGAAACAGTTAAGAACCAGGTAAGATTTTATATGCAATTAAAATAGATAAATCTTAAATTTAGGCCAATTAATTTTTTTAGAGTAGTTCAGCTGAATGGAACAGGTCAGGAGTTTCCAATTCTTGGAAGAACCCTTAAAAGTACAAGAATAGCAGGCTGCTAGCAGTGAGGGGCCTATAGGGAACCTAAAGATCACACTTGGCTCATACTATTAATAGACAATTATTGTCTAAATGACCATGGAATCATGTTGTTTCCACTACAGGAAGTCTAATATGGAGTATCCAAGAGCTCAAAATTGCAAAAGCACGGATAAAGCTTTTAGTCTTCTCTAGAGGGGGTTTGGAGACTGTAATTCCCGCACCTATGTAGTCTAGAGACCGTAGACCATTTCTTGTGGATTTAATTTAGTTAGGGAGTGTTAAGAATGTTGTATATGGTATTACTGTGGTAATCTCTGAAGTACCTTGGAATGCAATGTACTGTACATCCCATAATCATTCAGTACTATGGTATAGTACTACTCATATATTGCATATTTCATATATTACCATGAAGTTAAACTCTCCAAAATGTCAGCCAGAAAGCATTAAATGCATTGATCTGAGGTCAAATCTACCGGCTCACCTGGCAATGCACTCAAGCGCACTTAACAGAGATATGCCGCATGTCTATATCTATGTATATTTGTCAGTGCCTAAATCTACATCACTGTTGTTTAGTTTCATTATGAGCTCAGTGTCAAGGTGATGCTCACTAAACGCTGAAGACCAGCGAAGCAGCATCAAGCCTGACGGTGAAACAGTATGAGCAGCGAACGTCTGAGCGAAGTTACAAAACCAGTCCTGCCAGCTGTGTGGAGCTCCAGAGGAACGGCTGTGGGAAGAGTATGTGCGTCTGCTTGGCTTGTTTTCCAGGCCAGTGCCACAGAGAGAGCGAGAGCTCTTTAAAGTATGCATTTCCCCATCCCACTGAGAGCAGCATATTCCTCCCCATCACTTCCACTTCATTACTCCCTCACCAGCCATGTATTATTCACCCACAGTCAATCCATCCTCCACTGGGACCAATGTTAGCTGAAAAACGTTTTAGCCTCTTTTACTATCTAAAGGCTGTCCCGCGTTCTCTCTCTCTCTTTCTTGCCTTCTCCGTATTTCTTTATCTTTCAGCCAGTCCAAAAAACCATATAACAACATGCAGTTTCTTTTTTGGTTCAAAATAGAAATGATAAAAACTAGAATAAACCGGTGGAATAGACCGGTGTTGGTTGGTAGATAGTTAACTTATGATTCATACATGGTCTCATTCATTCTTTTAATATGACATTACTATGCTTATATTGATAAGAATAAACATTAATATACCACTACTAGTTTTCTAAGTAGTTAAAAGTGTTAATGCTATTGTAAAATATTTAAAAAATGGTTAAATGATTTTAAATGCATCATAAATATCAGACAAATATAAATATCAGGTCATATAAATTTCAGATAAATGTGTTAGTGGAGTTTTCTCTCTCAAACTGAAAATTTTCAGTTGGTGCCAATCATCCACGTGCTGGAGCGATTTGACACAACAGCAAAACAAACCTCATGAATAAACATAATCTGTGAAACATTGTGCAGCATTAACCAATGACCTTTCTTTGAATTTCAGTCCACTAGAGCTATTTAACAAAGAATGACAACTCTGCCTTTATCAGCCCTGGTCTCTTCTAAAAGATGCCTTTACATAAAAACAAATGTTGTTTGCAGTACAGCTGCTGGCAGTTTACTGTTAAGCACATCTCAACCAGAAAATTGAGTGAGTTTCCTTGAGTTGTGGATGTGAAAAGGTGGAAAGAGTAAAATATCACATGCTGAATTCAAGCGCCACCGTCTGGCCAGTTTGAGTAATGTGAGTGCAGAATATTAGAGATGATAATCGACACCGTTTGACCTTCCTGTCATTAACTGTTTAATATGATTACAGGTTAAACAGGTTATACACATCATATTACTATCAAATGAGCGTCCTTTTTGAGTAACTAAATATGGCAGAGGCGATACAGAGGAACAATCTTAATCTAACATCTTATGTGAAGAACATGCGACAATATTACGCAGTGTTGAATTTCTGTCGTTACAATGTGTGCTTTAGTATACTCATGCAATCTGATTAAACGAAATTGAGAAGAAAGAATCAGAGTGTGTGGGGTGCCACGGGTGGTTTGCAGTGATGGAGAGGAAACATGGAATGACAGCTTCAGTCAGGCAGAGGAAAACTAACACAACCTCCGTCTGAAGAAGAGAGAGCAGCCACATTGAAAAACGAATGTGTGATTGTAGCATGGCGTATGATCGATAGACCTCTAATAGTCTACATCTACACTACTGTAATCAGCATTTGAACCACACACTCTCACTTTCCCTCTCTCCAGCACATGCACACACACACACACACACACACACACACAAACAGGTACTCTCAGTATATGTCACAGTGACATATGGCATTATTATTCCCTAGTGTTTTTTTTTTTTTGTCCCCAAGATTGAATGCTGTATTGTTGCCAGAAAGCATTTATTGATGTGCACCTTATGTACCATATTTATTGGTTATTGAATGTGTTTGTGAAATTAGAGATAAAATAAAATGGCATGCATTTTATTTTCACTATGATTTGCAAAGCCATTTTATATCTTTATGAGGTCATATGTGTTTTTTTACAATATAAAAACACAATGTGTCATCCATTTATGTCATTAGTTTAAATAAATCAACTATTCATTGTTTAAATCAATGATCTTTAATTGAAATCCTAAGAAATTATGGCTGTTACCTATAAATCAACCTCAAATACAGTAACTGAAAAGATACCAAAAGAAACACTCTTCTAGATTTTATTGTATAAAAATACAAAAATGAAAGAGATCCACACTCGTTCAAATACAGCTCAAAAGGCTTATTCCGTTTATTGCTCAGAGGTCACAAACATATGTGCAAAGAAGTGCAAAAAACTTCTTTTGCACTTCTTTGCACATATTTTTGTGACCTCTGAGCAATAAATGGAATAAGCCTTTTGAGCTGCATATTTGTGTTTTTAGAACACCTTTTGTTTTTTCATCAAAACACATTTCATATTACCTGCACATTTAAACAACGGTTAATACAGCGGTTAGACTGTAACCATAACTATGTATAAATAGGCCTAGAACAGACTAATATGAATTATATTAAATGTTACATAACAGGTAAAAATACCAGAGGATCACACTACTGGGCCTCCACAAATTAAACTATCACTTTAAACATTTTGATCCATCCCTGCTTAATTCCTGCCCCATTTACTAATTTTAATCATAATCAATTAAGCACTGTAATACTACAGATGCTGTAGAGGGCACTGACATACATATAAGACCCCCCAGACACAGACCACCAAAGCCTAGACATCCGTCCCACACACTCTCAATGCATCATTCTCCATTTGGTCATCCTTCTCCTCACTGATGGGGTATCTCATGACACTAATGATTCTCAAATTATTTGGACAACTAGCGGACAGCTTGTCAGCACACCATTTGATCCCAGCATTGCTTTTAGACCGCCCAGTTATACATCTGTTAGCCTGTGATAAGAAAATGGCCTGTAACCTTGTGGCAGCGGTGTGCGTTCTGCAGTGCTTTTTCTTTTTTTTTACGCAGTACTGAGTCATTGATGGGTGGATAAATTACCTAGTGTTTGTCTATTGACCTCCCTCAGAGACAGACAGCAGTCAATACCGCTCCACTTCTCTCTATTCCCAGGAGAGTCGCTATGATTCGAGAGTAGCATTCCTCTGAGAATGAGCTGATATCTATAGTATTCTTTATCCATTCCAGCCCTAGAGCACATTGAGAATCAGGCGAAAGAGAAACAGGACACCCGCCAACTGTTTATGTGACCAGTGGCTGAGCCAGTCACAAGCTGGCCGGGGTTAATATGGCCCACTTGACTCAATTACATAAAGCACTGACTGGGGAAGGGATGAAAGGATGCTCAAATGACACTCTTTCACTCCAGAACCTAGAGAAAGCAACATTTTAAGGCATCATATATGCGCTCCCAACGCAAAACCTGCTCCAGAATTTAGCATAAGATCCTATTCTTAGGAAGGAAGTCAATACCACAATGCAAACCCAGCTCAAAAAAGAAAGAAGAAACATTTAAAGTGCAAAATTAAAATTAATAAGTTATTTAAAATTCTGCAATAAAATAGATCAATCTAAATAAAAGTTGACTGTTTTACCCAACCTTTATTCATGCTGTTGTCGTTGTTATTAATATTTTACGTATTTAGCTTAGCAACATGCAAACACATTTTTTTGAAATACAAATTAATTGTATTTCCAGTGACATTTGTATGAGAAACGGAGATACTGTTTATGTAGAGAGTTCCAAATCAGTCGCTTAAAACATGTTACCACTGTTATTGGTATAAACCTTTAAATTTGCTTTGTTAGTATAAACTATAATTCAAAATAAGAGTATTTACCAAACGAAGCACAATTTTTAGGTTACTTGACATATTTAAAGTGTACGAGATCCCTTGTGAAAAAGACGTACACTTAGGCAAACTTATAAAAAGAGCACTTATGGAAACAATATTTAACATACTTCATTTAAAATGTATATTAAATGCAATACTCTAAACATCAGTGTTTTTTTTGATCCAGGTTGTTTTTAAGTAGGACTTAAGTACATATTTATATGTAATTTCATACTTAAGCATACCACCAAACGTATTGACAAGAATTTATTGTAAACTAAAACATGCTTTAATGTAATTTCTATTGAAACGTGGGTAACACTTTATTTTAAGGTGTCCTTGTTACACACATTACATGTACTGACTATTATAATAACAATAAATTAAGCATAATTACATGCAGTAACCCTAAGCCAAACCCTAATCCTAATCATATAGTAAGTACATGTAGTTAATTAATATTACTCAGTACTTAAATGTATAATTACACTGTAACAAGGACACCTTAAAATAAAGTGTAACTTCTATGTAAGGTATTTAAATATATTTGTAATTACACATTAGTACATATGAAATATGATAACTAAATGTAATAGTATTGAATAAGAGTTAAAATTAACTAAAATTATAATCAATGTGTACTTTACTATGTTAGTCAACGCTAAATAAGTCAAAATAAATAAATAAAATAAATAAATTAACAAAAGATTATTAAAACATAACGATTTAAAATGTACTTTAAAGTAAAAATTTAATTTCATATGATTACTTTTTAAAAGTGTACTTCAGTGTCTTAAGAAAAATCATTATTTTAATAAAATAAGTAATGAAAGCATACTCTCTTTAACTACACTTAATTGACCTTTTATTTGATTATTATATTATCTACAAGTAGAGTTTTTTTTCTACACGTTTAAGATTTGAAGTACACTACAAGTGCACATTCAATACAATTACATGATGGATGGAACAACCTTGTCTCATTAGAAGTCATAATTCGTACAAGACACATGGCCAATTTTTTAGTCTTTTTATATAATTTTGCTGTCAAATAGAAATCAATCTGTCCATCACATCCATATAAAAGTATCTCGCATAAGAAGAATGCTTATGAATGGTAACTCCAATTGATTAATAAGGCTGATGAACACCCAGAACACATGCTGACACCCATATAAGAATAATCACGGTCTTTGTGGTCAGCAAGCTTTGTGACGGCTCCCGCGCAGATGGACATACTGACAGCCGTCAGATAATTCCCAGCCTCTCTTTGTAATGAGCAGAATAATGGCTGGTTTAAACACCGAACCCAAACAGATGAGTGCCGTTTACATTAAAGCACAATCCCATTAGTCTCTCTTTAATAAATGACCTATTCCTGTACGGCGCGGGGGGGGCGGCGAGGGTGCGCCCATCTTCTGCTGATAGGAGCAGAGCTTAATGAAATGGTCTTTTGTGCGCATGGTTGAACTCATTTGATTTTTTTCTCCCAGCAGACTTCCTGTATCCTGTGATAAGTCCTCAAACCACTGAAGCCTATAATGACTCCATTACTGAGACCCCCGCCAGACTGTGTGTGTGAGAGAGAGACGGAGAGAAAAATATAATGTGTGTGTGTGTGTGTGTGTGTATCCCATTATCAAGTGTAATCATTTTGCAGTCAAGCTGGTAATGAGGTGTATTATTGGCCAACATGATAACATACACACACAAACACCTCCCACACTTTAAATTCACACCAAAACATACATTTAAATATATATGGTCTTACACACACACACTTATATAGGTAAAAGCCTAGTAATTATGCTAAGGCAAAGTCTCCATCTTCTTCAGTGGAAGACACAGAAGGTCAATTGCTGGTTAATTTTCTTTTTGCCTCCTGAAGCATGAAACATGCATATGCAAACACTTACTCCCAAACACACTAATGAATTCCTCTCTAGCACTGGCTTGTCACAACCAACCTTGTTTCATGCAATTGCAATTACCACACGGTGAGGAGTTTCTGCAGCCTCGGGGGAAAACTCCATACTGCATTTCAGACACATCAAACTGGAGGTACATTAATCTTTAACACTTTATGTCCAACAGACATTTATTTTTCCACTTTATTCCCACATTAATGACTTTAAACATCTACATGATAAGCACTATACAATGAAAATGTGCCAGGGGGCTGCAAAGAATGACATTTATTGTTACAAGAACTATTCAAAAAAATTCAAATTGAATTAATTAAAAAATCTATATTCTCATACATTACTAGTGGGTAAAAAGATTACAAACTTAATTCAAAGTCAATATTTTTTTAACAATTTAATGATTTACTTTGGCTTCAGTAACAATATAAAAGCCAACTGTTTTATTATGATTAATTTCCCACTTTTTCTCACAGTATAACCAGTAATTTATACATGAATATATATATTACTTTTACATTGTAGAATCATCATATTTGGAATTATCATTATTAATTGGTTTAACAAATGTAGTTTGAATTTAAAAATAGTATAAAGCTAAATAATAATAATAATAACAATAATAACTATGGTGTTTATTCTAAATATGGTAGCCTTTTTCCTATAAATATATTTGTCAATTTTGTTTAGCATATTTTCCTACTTTTTCTTACACAGTTGTTTATACAATATAATGTAATTTTACTTTTACATCTTAGAATGGGAATCTTCATATTTGGGGTCTTTGTTTTGAAAACATTTTTATATGTATAAAAATGTTAAAAAGTGTGTGTGTGTGTGTGTGTGTGTGTGTGTGTGTGTTAATTAAATTTATATAGTTTATATGCTAGAGACCTGTAGGCTGTTTATGACTGCTTGATTTGACACATTAATATAGATTACCATTAAAGGTTTCTGCATTTTATAACAGCTTGAAACATGGCTAAATCAATAAGAATTTAAAGCTTAGAGCTATTAATTTCATTGTTTGGCATGAATCTACAACATTTCTCCCAAATAGTTAGTATAGTTAGTGTTTCTACACTCAGAAAAAAAGGTACAAAAAGCGGTCACTGGGGCGATATAATGTACAAAAGCTGTGTACCTTTTGTACTTATACATATTAGTGTGTTATTAACAATTTAATGATTTACTTTGGCTTCAGTAACAATATAAAAGCCAACTGTTTTATTATGATTAATTTCCCACTTTTTCTCACAGTATAACCAGTAATTTATACATGAATATATACATTACTTTTACATTGTAGAATCATCATATTTGGAATCATCATTATTAATTGGTTTAACAAATGTAGTTTGAATTTAAAAATAGTATAAAGCTAAATAATAATAATAATAACAATAATGACTATGGTGTTTATTCTAAATATGGTAGCCTTTTTCTTATAAATATATTTGTCAATTTTGTTTAGCATATTTTCCTACTTTTTCTTACACAGTTGTTTATACAATATAATGTAATTTTACTTTTACATCTTAGAATGGGAATCTTCATATTTGGGGTCTTTGTTTTGAAAACATTTTTATATGTATAAAAATGTTAAAAAGTGTGTGTGTGTGTGTGTGTTAATTAAATTTATATAGTTTATATGCTAGAGACCTGTAGGCTGTTTATGACTGCTTGATTTGACACATTAATATAGATTACCATTAAAGGTTTCTGCATTTTATAACAGCTTGAAACATGGCTAAATCAATAAGAATTTAAAGCTTAGAGCTATTAATTTCATTGTTTGGCATGAATCTACAACATTTCTCCCAAATAGTTAGTATAGTTAGTGTTTCTACACTCAGAAAAAAAGGTACAAAAAGCGGTCACTGGGGCGATATAATGTACAAAAGCTGTGTACCTTTTGTACTTATACATATTAGTGTGTTAAATTTACATATTAGTACCTTTTGAAAGGGTACTGTACCAGTAACAGTTTTGTAAATTTTTTTCTGTTATAGTAGAGTTATATAAAATAGAGTTTATAGTAAAACTGTGGTAAACTTTATTTACTCTCTCAGGAAGACCTCAGTGAGTGGAGTCTATACTGTTCAAACAGAATCTTGTGGTGAGAGTTCAGCCTCAGATTCACAGCAGCATTAAAAGGACTCAGCATTGCCAGAGAAACCCTAGAAGGACGGCAGAAACTCAACCACATGCTGCAAGCACAGGGGACGAGGATTAGGATCTCACCAGCCTTGTTAGCATTGAATGTAAATCTT
The DNA here is from genome assembly GCF_001515645.1 of Sinocyclocheilus grahami. Classification (NCBI taxonomy): domain Eukaryota; kingdom Metazoa; phylum Chordata; class Actinopteri; order Cypriniformes; family Cyprinidae; genus Sinocyclocheilus; species Sinocyclocheilus grahami. Next base: position 2,729,575 of record NW_015505237.1, read on the forward strand.
TTGTTTGTTTTATTTTTACTTTCTTTGGCACCTAGTTGCGACTTGATTGGTCCGCGTGTCACAGCAAAGATGGATGGGTCACGCAAACAAACCAACAACTGAAGCCATATCAAAGTGCTCTGTGGGACCGAGTCAAGCTTTCTCCGGCCTCAGCAGGACTGTCTATACTGATTTATAAGGGGAGGAGTAATAAACGCTGGTTTAAATAGCCCAGGCAGACAACAGACTCCACAGAGCCTCCGTCTCAAGCATGACACTTGGCTGAAAGTAACAAGACTCATATTGGGGTAATTGTATCATCCTTCTGTGAGGCCAGTGCCATGTTTTGGGGTCATAAATCAACTACAGGCCTCTTTTTGACATGGCTATCAAGGGGATCCTATGTACTCTAAATAAGTCAATGCAGTCATTATCTTCAATGGGGACATTGTGTTGTCTTGGTTTGTACAATGGTGAAATGTAAAAGAATGGCTAAAGTTGGGCTTATTAATCCAATTTGGGACAATAGAGCATCATTCAGCCTTGGAGGCTGGCATTTTATTTTCAGCTAAATTATTCTAGTTATTGTGATAACACTTTAGCATTAATTTCAGCAATACAATGTTATAGGCTAGAACTACATATATATTAATTAATATATAAAATTAAATAACTACATAATTAATTAATTCATTAATTAATTAACTATATATCTATATTAATGCTTAATCAATTCAGCAAAATGTTATAGGCCTTTAAATTAGTAAAGAAATACATACATACATAAATAAATAAATAAATAGTGTAAATTAATTACATATGCATATTGATTAATTACAACAATAAAATGTTATAAGCCTACAAACAAACAAACAAACAAATAATATTGCATATTATTGGTTGATCATTTCAGTAAAAATGATGTATAAATCTACAAAACAAACAAACAAATAAATAAATAAATAAACTATAAATAAATAAGAGTTTATTCATTTCTGTAAAAATGTAGGCCTAATAAATAAATAATTAAATAAAGTGTATAGTAATGCTTAATCATTAATTGCAGCAATAACATGTTATTATAATAAAAAAATGGTATATTAATGCTTAATCACTAATTTCAGCAATAAAATATTAAATAAATAAATAATCATTATTTCAGCAATAACATGTTATTATAGCCCAATACAAAAAAAATACATTTAAAATAAAAGCGTAAGAAATAAATAAAATGGATAATTAAATGACTACTTTTATATAAATGTTGCCATTTAGTTATTTTGAGTTGTTACTCTGACAAAGGAAATACAATATATTGTGTTCTGCATGACAGAAAGGAAAACAGATGTTCATACATCTTTCTTGTATGAACAACATCAGTGAGGTTTTTTTTCCACAAGTTTTGAAGAAAGTAGCTGACTTACTTTCTCATTTCAAAGTATTTTTTTGCCTTTTATACTAAAATCCCTTTCACCTTTCTCAAATAAGCTATGCAGTCGTCAAGTCGAATCACAACTAAGACAACAAGCTCTCGGCCGGAGTCAATTCAGCCGATCACTTGCAGCTCCTTGGCAGAGCCCAGCAGAGCAGAAATAAAGAGCCTCGGCAGGGTCACCGATTCAAAGGGGGCTTCTCCTTAAGACTCATGGGTAAAAATCTCCTAAGCCTATTTAGTTTTCAAACACCGCTGTCTCCCCCTCAGTCTCACAGCGGGGCTGTGGTATCCAAACATGTCTTCATTTACTCACTGTGTGTTAGTGTGTTCGTGGAATTCCCCCGTTGAAAAGAACGTCCCAAATACACTATTATTATCGCTTCGCCAACTCACATTCAGTGTTTTCCTGACCTCTCACCCCGGGCTATGGCAACAGTGAGAAAAATGTCCGTCTTGATTGACAGGACTGAGAAAAGCCAGCCCCTCCCCTCTCCTCCAATAGGCATTTCAAACACTCTGGGGAACAATGGAGGCTTGGGTGTAATGGATCAATGAGGGGATGATGACTGTCAAAAGAGCACATACTCCTCACACAAACCTGATTATCTCAGCGTGACGGAGGCCGGGGGGAGGTGGGCCCCCTGCCGGGCACCTCCAATTGGGCTATCGTGGAACACGAGCACCAGGCTGTCAGGCCTTGCCCTCTCCCATCCAGCAGGGGCCTTTACCAAACCCATTCATACGAGCAGGGGCAACTCTCCGTCCGCTGCGGCTCAGTTAAGTTGGGGGATGGAGGCTGTGGCCATTGTTCGGCACAAGCGCTGAAAAGCTCTGGATGCCTCGACTGGCGAAACTTCCTTAAATGTGGCGAAAGACACCCGCAGCCGAAAGGCCGAAATCTCCTCTTTATGTGCATGTGAAGGAAGGGATCTGGGACAGAAAAGAGCAACAGGAGAGCCCCATCTCATATAAAGCCCCCGCTAATCTGCTTTCATTTGGGCTTTGGGAGCAGCAGTAGATGTTTGTCCTCGGTGCACCTCTGTTTCCAGGGCAGACATACAGTATTAGAGGCCTGCAGATTAGTCATGGGGATGAATGCATGTAGATTGGCTGTTTAGGCTGCTTTTCACATACTTTCAAAGGGGGAGATCTGTTATCACTAAATCCTAATCTCAAAACACGGGCTGGAACACAATAAGCAGAAGATAATATGTGTGTGTGTGTGTGTGTGTGTGAGATCTTCACGCTGGTGAACGGGAAAGACCTCTGGAACTCAGTGCTCATTAAAATGAAGAGGTTTGCACAATAGGCTTCCATTGACTTCCCCCTCTAAATTGGGCTTGATAGCAATATTGCACATTTAAAGGGACGGATCGTCCAAAAATGAATATGCTGTCATTTAGTCGCCCTCATTAGTGATGGGAAGTCTGATTCTTTTCTGCAAACTGGATCTTTCAGTTTGTTTCAAGGAACCGGTTTATGCTCATATCAGCAGCTCATCGGTTCTCCGTGGACATCTCTTTTCTCGGTTGACTTGTGAACTTTTGTAAACATTTACTGAACCTCTTGACTTAATCTATAACTGTTATCAATGTATTCAAGAACTGCTGCCATCGGATCAATGCATTTTATTTGTTATGCTTTTATGTATAGCTTTTTAGCAAATACATCAGAAACATGGACATGTCCAAAAGAAACTGTTCTCGGTTTAGTGTACTGTTGGTGTAAGGCTGGAATACAACAAATAACTTTTAAAATCCGAACAGATTTTAAAACACTAGGCATCATACACTTACCGACTTTGTAAACAGTTACAGAGAAAACACTAGCCATCATATACTAAAGGACTGAGGATTATACACTACCAGACTTTAAAGTTGTTCCGTTTACAACAAACTCAAACAGAAATGTGTGACTTGTTGCTAGGAGGCACGTGACAAATGAAAACAATTCTAAAATCGGCTGAAAATATCAAACATGTCGTAGCTTCATAAAATTATGGTTGAACCACTGATGTCACATGGACTATTTTAACGATGTCCTTACTACTTTTCTGGGCCTTGAATGTGTCAGTTGCATTGCTGTCTATGGAGGGTTTGGAACGACATGAGGGTGAGTAATTAGTGACAGAATTTTCATTTTTGGGTGAACTATCCCTTTAAGAAAACCCTGCGTAATAGGATCATATACTCTGGTATATTGGCTCATTTCGAGTCAGAGTGACTGTCAGGCACGTCTGAAAGTGAGTTTTGATTTAGTAACTTGTTTGTCCAGTTTACTGAAAACAACCAGTCCAAAAGAACGATTCATTCCTGAATCAGAAATCAACAGCCCTCATGTTGTTCTTTTATGTGTCCCACAGAATAGAATTATAAACAAAATATCAAAGCTGCTCTTTTCCATACAGTGGAAGTGAATGGTGACAAACTACTGTCACACAAGACCAGTGTTGTGCGCTTGCGCGTGCCTCAAAAGAGGGCTTACAATGACTTATAAAGATACATAACAGCTACAAGTGTGTGCACTACTTGCTTTATGCAAGCACTATATAGGATAAATCACTATACAGGATTTACCCTATTATACTTTATCGACACAAATTGATAGGTGGAACAACAAACAGCCACCCACAAATAGTCTATAAACAAAGCATCAGGCTGTCGTTGAGTTCACATGAACAACGGTTAAAGTTACTCATCGTCAGGCAACAGAAGAATACCATAATTCCTCCGTTCAGTTAGGCCTAAGACATCGAGAGTCACAGAGACCTATAACAACCCAGCCACAACACATAATTGCGAATAACAGGCCTTACCTTAACACAGAATCGCACACAGAGTCCAACGTTTATATTTTGGGCCAATATTTTGGGTTAACATGTACTAAACATGAGTGGAATTTGCACCGCAGCGCCCCCACACCTTGATGCTCATGACAAGAATAGAATGTATAGTTATCTTTATTGAAGTGAATTAGGTTTAAATTACAGTCATGCATGAATGAATGATATTTTTGCAATTTTACACATAATAATCCACGATGATCACATTACACAAAACTGAAATTGCACGTCAAAATAACACACTGTCAATATTTTTTGAGATCCCCCCAAAATTTCACAAATCACGTTTTCAGGGGAGCCCATGTCTTATTAAGGGGAGCCAAGCTCCCCCTAGCTCCCCCGTAGTTCGCACGCTGCGCAAGACAGTCAGTTGTTCACACAAAGCTGTCATAGGACTTCTGAAGACTTAAAATTAGCATATGAAAAACTATTATGATATTTTTTTGGTTATTTTGAGTTTGATTGATTTCATTATGTGGAGGAGTGTAAACATTCTTCAAAATATCTTCTTTTGTGCTTGATTGAATCTCTCTCGATTGATATCTTCTCATGGCTTAACTGTCATTTTAAAGGTAATATTCATATTTTTGTTGTTTTGTTGTTGCTGTCGTTAATGGTATGGTTCACTCAAAAATGAAAATTCTGTCACGAGTAGGGTTGGGTATCGTTTGAATTTTATCAATTCCGATTCCGATTCCGATTTTGCTTATCGATTCCGATTCTTTTCGATTCCAATGTGATTAAATAATGATATCAAACATTTATCCTGTGTCTCTTTTTTGCAAACCATTTATTGGAGCTGAATACCATGAACAAAAATCAACAGGCTACATAAAAACTGGACTCTTTAAGAGCAGTTTGTGTGCAAAATAGAACTGCATGATTCTGGATACATTGGGGTTTTTTCCCCCCAATGGAAGTTGTGGTTCTTTCATGATTCGGAAGAAAAAACATTAGACAACTAAACAAAATCAAATGTAATTTATGAATTAATGATTAAATGACTCACTCAAGATGTACTTGTTTCATTACTAGATGAATCAGCGTTCTTGAACGAATCTCGTATGATTCAAAGACAAATACGTTTTAACAGCCCCTTTTCACCACCTACGGGCGTAACAATTATAATCGATAAATCTTTATTGCATGTGTCAAATTACTTTCAAAAGGTGATTAACTCTATTTTACTCACTACCATACACATCGTACACACAGTTTATATCTGAACTATAAACTTTTATCCCAGTACTTCTGTGATTTGAATGTTTGTAACACAGAAATAATGATACCGTGTGGCTGCTCTCTTTAGGTCAATGGCAGCGTGAAAGCAAATTTAAAGGAGACACATTATGCCCCTTTTTACAATATGTAATATACGTCTCTGGTGTCCCCAGAATGTGTCTGTGAAGTTTCAGCTCAAAATACCCAACAGATCATTTATTATATCATTTTGAAAATTCCTATTTTGAGTGGAAGCAGAAACAAGCTGTTTTCCGTGCCTGTCTCTTTAAATGCAAATGAGCTGCTGCTCCCCGCCCCCTTTTCCAGAACAGAGCTGCACCATTACAGCTCGAACCTGATAAAAACATCTGTTTTGGTTTTGATTATCATGTTTATCGTGCTGAAATCAGGTTTTAAACCATATGAGTTTAAACTTCAGATATAAGGTTTTCTCAGTACACACATCCGAATCACACGGACAGAAGCGGCTGTCACAGCATGTGAGTACTAAACTAAGTTTTCAGTTTAAGTTAAAAACACACATGAGTTACAAAAACAGTCGGTTATGTCGGTGAAGGTAAACAGCTGGGAAATAAATCACATGTTTATTTTAGATCTGTGTGGCAGCAGCAATATACATTAAATACATCAATAAATCCACTGCTCTCTTGTCTCCTCTGAGGCTGGGATTCTAAATAGTGTTCTGTGCTCGTCAGTGCAGCCAAAGACAGAACAGTTAGCATGTTTTGCTCAAACTTTAGCCATGGCATTAGAGCGGGTATACCGTTGTCGCTTGCTAAATCAAAATGTTTCAAAATGTTTGAATCATGTTCACGATTTTTAAGATCTATTAAATTAAAGTGCTTTGTCATGTTGGTGGTGACACCTCTCTTGCAACATGTTTAGCTATCACAGATATTATACTTAGCTTTTTTGGCTTCTGATCGCAAATGTAGCCAAACTTTGGAGCGCTTAGATTAGCGAGCAAGGTCCTGGCAGATCGCTAGGTCCGGTCCTCACAGATGAAGAAAAAAAAGCGCGTCGGAATTGAGAGGCGGAATTGAAATTCAAAAATCGAAAAAGTATCCGATTCCTGACCTTATACGATTCTGGAATCGGAATCGATTTTCGATTCCCAACCCTAGTCACGAGTTACTTTTTCTTCCATGGAACACAAAAGTAGTTGATTGATTGGTTGATCTATTATTATTATTATTATCCAATCAATGGAAGTCAAAGATCACAAAAACTGTTTGGTTTCCAACATCAAATCATCATCTTTTTTGTCCCACAGAAGAGTGAAAACCACACAAGTTTGGAAAGACACGAGGTGTTTAAATGATGACAGATTTTTTTTTTTAAATGCTTTCTCCCCACTTGCAGATACCACAATAAGTAAAACATTTGTATTTGATTTTCTTGAAAAGTGTGAATTTGGGGCGGGATTATACACTTAAAAAAATGCTAGGTTAAATACAACCCAGTGCTGGGTAAAATAGGGACAAACCCAGCAATTGGGCTGTTTTGACCCAGCGGTTGGGTTACTACCCAGAAGGTTGGGTTAAACATTTAACCCAACCGCTGGGTCAAAACAGCCCAATTGCTGGGTTTGTCCCTATTTTACCCAGCACTGGGTTGTATTTAACCTAGCATTTTTTAGAGTTGTCCGACCAATGACAGCGAATGTCTCAGTGTCACTGCATTACATGTAAATATCAAACCAAATGGCATTGGCAACTTCTTCAAGTACTGTTGCCAAGGTGATTTTTGGTGAATGTATGACGTCAGTTCTCCTCAAGTTCACATAGGTGTCCTACCAGAGTAACTACACTCTAAAAAATGCTGGGTTGTTTCAACCCAATGTTGGGTCAAATATGGACTAAACCAACTGTTGGGTTAAATTTTGGTTCCATTTTTAAATTAGCTTTTTAACCCAACAGTTGGGTTAGTCCATATTTGACCCAACATTGGGTTGAAACAACCCAGCATTTTTTAGAGTGTACAGGTGTAATTCATCACAATAACTATGAATATTTTCCCCTGACAAAAAAAAGAAAGTTTAATATGAATGTAAATCTATCAATTAGGCCACTATTATCTATTGTGTTTTATAATGACATTTTAAAACCAGATCATTAATACCTTTGTCACAGATGTATCTAAACCTGTCTGCTTTGGCTGAACTACACAGAGTTTTCAGAGCAGTACCAGTACCTTCTCTTTGCTCTGTGTTGTCCGTGTGTCTGTGTAGAGCTCACCTCTGGGGCTGGCAGCCCGAGGCTATGCTGCATGCACCGATTATTTCACCATAATTAAGATTCCAGGATCTTCAGGGATGCCTCGGTCTTGCTGCGTTTGCAACCTCAGCCTTCATTCTGTAACATTACATCAGTACCATCACTATTGTGATTTGATTTGACCCTCTTCAAAAGGATTCAACAGCCTGGAGGTGTAGTAAAAGACACTACCTTATAGATTCAGTCATCTTAGAGAGATAGAGAGAGAAAAAAATCAGGAATTGGCTGGTTCCATCTGCTGAGATCTTTGGGCTGTACTGACCTGCGGTCTGATTGACAGCAGGGTTGATTCCATATGGACGAACTGTGAGACGAGGATTGACTGATTTTGTCTAGCAGGGGAAAAGACTGTGTGTGACTATAGCTTTGACTGGCAGCTGGCTGTTTTGAGTGGATACAGTACAAGTTTCCTTCGCAGGGGGTTGAGCAGACACAGGATTGGCCGAATAATCAATTATAGGAATGATTGACAGGTGACGGCCTCCGAAGTGTGTGCACTCAGCTCCAGATGTAGTTGCTCCCAGCAAGAGAAATTAGATGTGGAGTAATCAATCAGTGTCGCTGGCAGCTTTACATGTAAAACACAATTCAGGCATTAAATTGTTATATTACATTATTAATGTACAGTAGGCCTATATAATGCATATTTTTAGCCAACCATTGATAGACATAGGAAATGCTCAGTATTTTAAGTTAAATATATTTCACTGTTGAATCTTATTTTGGTAATGTAGCGGACAAAAACATTTTCTAAGAAAGTTTTGCTTATGTTCCTATTAAGTATATATTAAGTGCATTACTTTCTGAAAGTAGTCCAGTGCATGTCTGACTAAAATATTTCAAAAATAAAATGTTCCTTTTTTTATCTGTTCTTTCGTTTTGAGGACATTATTAAAGACCAGATCATTCTAAACAAACATTCCATTAATGTTATCGGAATGTTTGTTCTTCCAGTTGTTTGAGAGAACCTTGCCAGAATAATAGAATGTTAGCCAAAGTTATGAGAACATTTCCCTGTTAGCTGGGATATTACTCTAATAAGCTATGGAAATCTTTCATTGTGTTTTAGTGAATCCAGTCATTTTCAGCTAATTCATTTCTAAACTGTCTTTATTACAATCATCAAGCACCAGACCTCCACCATGTGGTAACATCCTGAAAGATTTTCTGTTAACATCTCACTCAGATCGCACCCTCTACACTCATAACAGTGTCTAAAACCTTAAATTACATTAGAGCTTTGGAATTTCAGTTCATATCCATAATGACAATGTTTGCATGCTATTACACATGCAAGCTGTCAAACAGCACAGTCAATTATCTATCAAATAACTGTCGATTCCACCATCCAATTTAATGTATCCCTATCTATTTTCTCTAACATACAAAATTTTGTAAATTGAGTAAAAGTTAGGGGGTAATTTGTAATTATTTGGGTAAAAGTCTCAGCCACATTTAGAATAAGAAACTATATGCATTCCCAAAATTGAAAGATAGAGGGCAGCCTTGCGATAAGAACAGTCTGGCTGTAAGCGATCTATCAAACTGTCCATCGTCAAACGTAAAACATGCCCACCTAGTATGATTGAATACAATGTGCATGCATTCATTTTTAATTAATGCTTACATGTACTATTTCTACGTTCATAAAAAAATACAACTTCCTCAAACAATCAAGCAAACAATTTTGCATGCAAATATAGCAACTGCATATATTTCTTGAAACACTGGTTACTAATTTATCTTTACTCATCTCTGAAGCGAGTAGGCCCATTTCAGCAAAATGAACCCCCCCCCCCCAAAAAAAATCTCAAATATAAAAATATCTCATTCAAACACACATGTCATGGACACCCTGCAGTGGCTGCCATTTAAGCGGTGTAAATAATTGAGGAATAGCATTTGCCGTCATCCCCCACATGAGATGCGTCTATAAAAGAGCATCAGATCTTCTCTTTGAGAGGAGGAGTCTGATGCCGCAACACACTGAGCTCTCCTCAGCAGCTAATCGATGGAGGAGTCAAAGACTGCACCTTTTCAAGCTGTTTACAAGTTGTAAATTGAGTAAAAGTTAGGGGGTAATTTGTAATTATTTGGGTAAAAGTCTCAGCCACATTTAGAATAAGAAACTATATGCATTCCCAAAATTGAAAGATAGAGGGCAGCCTTGCAACAAGAACAGTCTGGCTGTAAGCGATCTATCAAACTGTCCATCGTCAAACGTAAAACATGCCCACCTAGTATGATTGAATACAATGTGCATGCATTCATTTTTAATTAATGCTTACGTGTACTATTTCTACGTTCATAAAAAATACAACCATCAAGCAAACTATTTTGCATGCAAATATAGCAACTGCATATATTTCTTGAAACATTGATTACTAATTTATCTTTACTCATCTCTGAAGTGAGTAGGCCTATCATTTCAGCAAAATGAACCCCCCCCCAAATCTCAAATATAAAAATATCTCATTCAAACACACATGTCATGGACACCCTGCAGTGGCTGCCATTTAAGCGGTGTAAATAATTGAGGAATAGCATTTGCCGTCATCCCCCACATGAGATGCGTCTATAAAAGAGCATCAGATCTTCTCTTTGAGAGGAGGAGTCTGATGCCGCAACACACTGAGCTCTCCTCAGCAGCTAATCGATGGAGGAGTCAAAGACTGCACCTTTTCAAGCTGTTTACAATATGGACTTTCTTTAAAAACATCCTGAGTGTAAAATGAGTAAGCACTAACATGCAAACACTGCGGAAGTGGACTGACGAATATGAATAGTTATATGCCAGCTTAGTTCATCAAATAACAAAACGTATTAATTAAAAGCAATTATTTTAAATGAGTTATAATGATTGTTATATCACAAATTAGGCTACAAGTTAAACAAAGTTTGGGAAGGATTCTTTTTTGCCGAGAGTTAATTAAAGCTTCATGGCAGTAGAGTGGATTTCAACATACAGTATCACACCTTGCAGCTATTCCTGGCGCTACGTCATGTTAGCTTAACCTTGCCAAGACACCCTGCAGCTAAGCTTGCAGTTGAAACAAAACAGAATTAGGTTACAAATGTCTAACAGAGACGTGTGGGCAAACCGATACAGCAGACGCCGCCGGATTAGGGCCTGTTTTCATTTAATCAGGTTGGCAATAAAGCTCTGAATGTTCTGATTTTGTCACGAACAAACGAGCCTTGTACAGATGTTTGTCCAGGAAAGCTGCTCACTTGTGCCCGCGTGAAATAACTTCCCTTCCCATGATCCTCTCTGCAGATCTCACTCGTGCAGGATTATGGCATAATCAATAAACGCTGCTCACTCACTGCTCCTCATTACCACAACAAAGTCCTGGTAATAAGCTGGAAGCTGTTTTTACGTTTTTAAGTAAATGCGTTTTTATTTTTTTTTAAATGACCATTATAAATGGCATCGACTTCTTGTTTTTTAAAATATGTAAATAATTTTCATGACACTTTCCTCATGAAGAGGAAACAATTGTGTGAATACGTCAGAGGCGTGGGACTTCCGGAGGCTCAGAGTAAACAGGTTTTGTAATTGAATGTGTGAAGACTTCAGAAGGGTTTTCCCTGCCTGTGATAGGATGACAGAAAAGAGTGAAAACCTGTTTTAGTTTGTGTGAAAGCCTATTCTGATATTCAAATATATACTAGCCTACACACGCACGCACACACACACACACACGTCTGGTGAGCTACACACACACACACACACACACACACACACACAATGTAACGTAGGCCTACATTAGAAAAAAAAATCTAATCCATTCTGTTGCTGATGAAAGACAATGTATATTTTGTATTGCATACACTCACACACACACACACAAAGATAAAGTTAAAATGATTCCCATGTGTCATGCTGATGAAGAAAATTTGGGATGAGCAAAACACTGTTAGAGTTAAGTGATTGTCTCTTTAAAACAAAAGCACATTTTATAAACAGGTGACAATTTCTTGCGTCAGTGAGAACTGTCATGGGGTTTAATTATGCTACAGAAAAGGTATTTAATTATTCTTCATTCAGTTAATTACACTTCATGATCTAATCTAAAGTGTCATATTAAAAGAAGCAAAGAATCAACATGCGATGAGTGAAACTGGGTAATAAACAGTAAAAACAGTGTTTTTGTGGTTGGTTTTGTCTAATATTTAACTCCTTGATAATATTTAACTTTGAGTTTGTGACTATATCAATTATATTTATTGATTTCGTTAAAGGTAGCTAAAAAATTATGTCATTATTTACCCCCGTTTGCTTTTCTGAACATGAATGATATAAACAGTTTTGGTTACCATTTTGTTATATTTTTCAAAATATTTTATTTTTGGTTCCACAGAAGAAAGAAAGTCATACAGGTTTGGAAAGACATGAGGGTGAGTGAATGATGACAGAATTTAGATTTTTAAAAAAAAAAATTTTATGAACTGTTTCTTTAAAACGTGTATTTACTAGAGGAATCCTGAATTGTTTTGTGCACTCTATGATCCCAAAAGTAAATAGGTTAAATTTTGACTTAACATCGACCTTTTTTTGTGAAACAACAAAATTTACTGAAAAAATAAATCAAATAAAAGCATTATTATCATGTATTCTAAGAAACTATGAGGCCTTTATATTCATCAGCTGTTTAGGTTGATTCCTGCAGACAGGAAAGCAGAAGATGTATGTGCTAAATGTCATCACCTATGGCTGTTGCTCCCTCTGGACAGTCTTGTCAAGCAGTCAAGACTCCTACCTGATGTCTTTACAGAGATGACTGGATCGGCACATACTTTATCAACCAGTCATCAATCTTTCATCTGCCTCTTATCTATAATTAATGCCTTTACACAGCGGTCGGTTGTGGGGTCCATACAGCTGTGTGTGTGTGTGCTAAAGTATAACAAACAGCCAGGTTATGTGTCCAAATGTGTCAATATCGATGTTCATGCAGTGACTCTAGCAGACCCGCGCAGGTTCCTGACTTCTGCAGGAGGAATAAATCCAGACGCTTTCCCAGAATACATTACACAGGAAATAAGAGGAGACCTCTGCTCTCTCTCGGACTTCAGATGTCTTTGTGCCTCTAATGGAGGAGCTTTCCTCTGATATGATTGAAGACAGAAGAGCTCTCCTGGCGCTCCTCTCCCCCACCCCCCGGGCCAGCATCTCAAAGGGAAGGAATAGATTATCCCCCTCGCTGAACCCCACCAAGTCAGACAGCCAGTGCAGGACATTATCATGTCAAAATATGGCATCACTTAATTTCCATGGCAACCTCATGTCAGTAGATCGCTGTGCTGCATGGCAGAATTTCAACATCCTTTGGCATTAAATATACGGCCAATTTCATTACCCCAACTCACTGTGCACAACGCCGGCGTTCCTCGAAGTTTTTCCGAATGCATCCCTGTTTACAGTGGTGGATTCCAGAGGTCACATTTGTTATAGTTAGTAATGACTGTAGAGTGGTGCTGAGGCTGCTTTGGCCCCAGTGGGGTCAGGCCAGAGTGATTGACACAGGGATGTGTATTATTTTCACATGAGTGGATTTGCAGTGGAGGGAAGGGTTGAGGAATAATGCATTAGAGCACTCTAATCTGGTTAGGCTAATCTCAGTCCCCACTGCTGAGCTCTGAGAGAGAGAAAGAGGGATGCTGGGGGAAATGCTTAGGAGCGCTCAGGAAAGGGAATGTCAGATGGAGACCCTCAGGTTGAATGATATATGAATCTGAATGAATGGCATGCCTGAGTCGTTCTTGAAAGACTGACTGTAAATGTGTGCGACAGCGTGTGCTTATTGATGAACAAAAAAAAATGAAGTCATTAAACACCTGAAGAAAATGCATATAACTGTTGGTACTGAACATTGTTTTCAGCTTTAGTATGTAGCTAAATAAATAAATAAAAAGTAAGGGATGAATGTCAGGAAAGTTGTGTATTTATCTACTGAGAATGGAGTCTATTTTGCATTATTTATTATGAATAATATGTAACCATGTAATTAATTAAAAAGTAACTGTAGTTTGATTACGAGTATTTTAAAGTGTAATTTAATCTAATTACAAGTGTACTTTTTTTTTTTATCTGATCACGTAATTCAGATTACACGTAACCAGATACTACCAAACATTGTGTGTGTGTGTGTGTGTGTGTGAGAGAGAGAGAGAGAAAGGCAATTTTTCCTTTTTTTGCATTATTTATACATAATTTTTTTAATTGATCACCCTCATGCCCCCAATTTATATATATATATATATATATATATTTTTTTTTTTTTTATTTTTTTTTTATAAAAAGCAAAAAAAATACATTTTCATTTAAAAATAATAAAATATTTTAAAATATACAATTTAAATTTTATATTAAATTAAGTGTTTAGAGATTATTATGTTTGTTGTTCTTTGAATTAGTTTATTATACAATATACAATAACATATTCAATTCAATTAATTAAAACAGAAAGTTTCTGTATGTAGTAATGAGAATCTAATGAAAACGATGGGAATTACAGACAAAGAATATATATATATATATATATATATAAATAATGTTTTTTAATGAAATATCACCTGGTCATATTTTTGCTGAGATTAACACAGAAGGGAGGTCTGTGTTTAATATTCTAGATTTGAACTTAATTTAAACGGTCACTGTGGGAATCTGCACTGAAATAGTCTTTCCCTGCCTGCTAGGGAGAATAAGACCGATCATTGCCTTTCCACTGACAAATACAGCAAAATGGAGTTCATATCTGCATTCATATTTACTATACAGATATGGAAATGAATATCAGGGAAGACAGATTGAAAGGAGTTTGACTTGGAAATGAGAGTGAGATTTTTCATTACCGTCACAGAGAACCTCATGTGGGTCTGACTCCATCATTTGAATATGATTGGTTATGCGCTGAGGGGGAAAAGCACATTAGGTATGGGGCTTTCCTCTTATTTTTATTTCTTTTTTAACTCCTGATGCCTGAACCTTGAGTTTTAACAAAGAGGAAAGCTATACACACATACACAAACGATACACACATATAAAAATAATCACATTTATGGCAATGTTGTGTCTGTGAAGTCGGTGCCTAAATACTCAAAATACAACACTTGCAAATACCTACTATAAGCCAAGCTATTTCCTCCCTGTGTTTCCAAACTTCAAAAGTCAAACACAGTTCCCTGGATCGATGAAAAATGTTGTCATGAATGGTTTGAGCTACTGGGTCCAGTATAGCTACACGAACATCTCATGTGTTGATTCGTCTGGCTACGGTTAGTTTGTCACAGCCTTTTAATTTGATACGAGAGCCAATTAAAATTGGCCCAGAGACATGAAGGTCAAATGGTAACCAGCAGGGTCGTTGCCATGGAAATTATGAACAGCTGCTCTTCCATAATGCAGAATGAAACCCGGCATAATTGCCGGGATATGAGAAATCGTATCCGATTATCAAAGTCAAATTGATTTACGCCTGCCACTACTGTACGTCACGCACCTTTAAACCAGTCCACAACTTAATAAAAAGGGTCAGATACAAAATTAAACCGAACACCGATCAATTCTGTCGCATAAAAATAAAATGACCTGCTAATAAATCGGGAGTGCACCTCTGAAAGCTGAAAAAGAGACGAATGCTAGATTGGCGGGACTAGTAACAGGACATGGGTGTCAGGCACAGTGTTGATATGCCACACCACACTCTTTAGCATCTGTGTCTGCTAATGAGCTGATTTCTGTACTGTTTTATCTAATCTCCCAGGATAGGCCATTAGCATCTCCAAAGAGAGAGAGAGAGAGAGAGAGAGGCAGCGTTAGTTGGGCTGTATTAAAAGCAATAGCGCGCTATTGATAGTCACAGCCAATAGCAGGGTAGCACTAACACTCTCTCGGCTAAAAGCCTGCGCTAATAGGTCCCTTACGGCAGCGGGACGGCAACAAGGCGGAAAAGGAGACGAGAGGTTAATTTGGTCCTGCCCAGGTGAACCAACCAGTCAACCCTCGCAGATCTCTCTTTCCCCTCCTCTCTACTCTAAACACTTAATGATTATTAACATGCTTCAAACGCTTAAGGAGCGCTGGGAGGCTCTCTCATACTCTCTCTCTCTCTCCTCCTCCTCCTCTCTGGCGCACTGGAGCGCGAGGGGAAATCATTATGCTAATGAGCCTGCCGCCGCTGTTTTTATTTCCTATAATCACCCTCGTCTCCGTGGCGATCTTCAGGGACGAGTGGTGGCACACACACACAATCGTTCCGAGCTTTATAAATATTTCCCCTTTTTCTCGCCACATTTTTTTTTCTTTCAAAGGAAGAACAAAGGCGCTTGTGCGATTATAAGAGGCCCTGTGTCTGCGCGGGAGAGAGTTAGAGTGCGGAAATGAGTCGAATGCCACCGAGTAACTCGCGGTTAGCTTTGTCTGTGTCTTCTGGGTGTGATTTTTTTGAAGTCGCACATTTAGATGGTGCATCTTCAACCATTTTTTTCCTCCTTTTTGATTAATTACAGATAAATATATCTGAAATGGCAACTGAGGTGCATTCGGAATTCTGTCGATGGTAATTAGCATATAAGATGTCTGCGTGACGTGCGCTTTCCACAGACGCGTCGCGTTTAGATCGTTCGGCGAATTTTCGCGGGCGACGTCGTTTAAATAAGAATGCCCGCGTTTGTTTTTAAAGTGACTTCATATGTCGCTATAGACCTTTTTCACATTTCCGGGTTTCTCAGCAGTGGGAGTTGTGAGAGATGGGTTCAAGAGCAGTGAATGGGAGAGTAGCCTACCTCAAATGTAGTTTTTGCATTCCCGTTTGCTCAAATAGCAAAAGAAAAACTCCACGATAGGGTTTTCATGACTTTCAAAAAAGGCGGGGAAATGAGAGAGACTGATAATGGCAGTGAGAAGAGAGAACGATGTCAAATGTACAGTCCCTCCCATTGACGCTGTATTAGAAACACCCTCACATCAGCGTTAGCTAGTTTTTTTTGTAGCCTAATTTGATGCAAAGCTGATAGCATAGAATACAAAGCATACACTCTAACAATTCTAACAATTGTTTCAACCCAGCAATATGGACCAATTAGCTGTTGGGTTAAATTTTTTAATTAAAGTTTTAACCCAAATGTTGAGGTAGTCCATATTTGACCCAAAGTCCATATTTTTAGAGTGTAGTGTTAAAACATACATAGCCTACTTGTTTTTTTAAATCAATATATATATAAGACATATATTAAACGTGTCAAAGGGTCCATGCTGAGAATAGGCTAAGTGTTATCAAGTAAGAAATTTCACGTAACTCTTGCTAACGTAACCGCTCTTTAACCATGCCACATTTGCTTTATTAAAAAAAGATTGGGTTGTTTTAGTCGAGCCGCTAAATGCGCTGAGCTCTTCACCAGCTCTCGGGGTAATTCAGACCCCTCTAGAGCTACACTAATGAGGGGATAATAGCCCCTGTGAAATGTAAATAAAACTCAAATCCCCTCACAGAGGGAGAGGAGGGGCCAGATGGAGCGACTCTGAAGGCTGGGAAGCTTTTCCTCTCTCTCTTTTCCTCCATTCGGTTCATCCTTCACTCATATAGGCCTACATCACGTCTTCTCACTCCATTATCAGCCTGCTGAAATTTTAGCGAGCGAGGGAAATTGTATGCACTTGGTTTGCTCGCAACTTATTTCACACACTTTTCCCTCAGGACGGCAGGTACCTCTAAAGACGCTGTTGATAAACAGACGCTACAGGGAAGACCCAATCCCTTCAATTGATTTTTTAAACACATTATTCATACATCAGGACTGGCTCAAGGGTGAGATAGGCTGACAGAGGCATTTGAAGTGAGCTGAATTGATAGGAGTGGGGGACCCGCAGTAATGTATTATGCATTATAGACAATGATCAGCCATAACAAATCACCTAAGGGCAGGCAATAGATTGAGTTCTCTGGAATATCTGATAAAGCGCTGCTTTGAGGAGAACAAACACACACTGAATGGATTTACCATCATTCAGAGCTTTAACCTGAGCTCAGAATGCATCGCTACCCGCAGGGCAAAAAATGCTGTTGCCTTCCTCCTTTAAAAATAAACAGTATAAGCAACTTGTATGGGTCTCTCAGTCAAGGTCTTACTTTGCAACTTAGCTGCTGTTGACAGGGGGCCTTTTAGTTTCAGTACAAAGCACATAAAACAAAAGATTGCGTACAGATGTACCTGACTTTGACTGGTGGACGTCTTTGTAAATTGATTGCCACTGAAGTGCAGCACTCCTGTAGGGGGAATAAAAAACAGGAAGTCACAATTCTCGAAGTGAACGGCAGAAATGCCAATTCATCAAATGATACATTAGTAATTTAGCGAGCTCACAGGCTCTCGCTAAGCCACGGGCTCAGTATAAATCCTTCAGAGCATTCGTTCCGACAGAGATGGAGGCGTTTCCACATCATTAGTGGCGGGGGAGAAAGCAGAGGGGCTCTCTCACCCACACACACACACACACACACACACACACACACACTTTTCCATAGGGCACAGATGGGGAAACATTCCCCTCATCCGAGCCACGAGCAACCTGTTTGTTTCCAGGTGGAATTCTTCCTCTGAGACTATCCGGATAGCACAGCCGTTTACCTTTCTGTTCATGCGTAACGCTGCAGATGATGCCAAGACTACTGATCTAGACTACCGTGAAGTGCACTACCACTTATTTTTAATGCATTCCCATGCATTTGGTGTTAATCTTATGCACAGGCTATAAACATTGAAGAGACTTTTTGTTTAGAGGATATGACTTTTTCTTTTGCTTGCAGAGTAAAAAAAGATATTAAAAAGACAAATTGTACAAACAAATCAAGCTTTTAGAAACAGGAAATGCTGCAAGCATGATGGCAGTGCATGTAGCATACAGAAAAGTAAATAAATGTAAAAGTAGCCTCAAAATAAAATGAACAGATATGCCCAGAATGAGTAGTAATGCCCACCAGTTAAACAATACAATTGCTTTCAGCTGTATGATCATTATTACTTGCTCTCTGCAGAGCCAATTTACTATTAAGAGCAGTGGTAGGCTTGGGGCTCTGAACAAGATACTCAAGTAAAATCAAATAAGAAACCTTATTCTATGAACTATGAATCATATTGTGTGCGAGGAAGAGAGGGCATTCTGTGATTTCACAATGTTTGCTCAAATATACAGGAAATATTCAGAGCAGAGAAATATTTGTTTCTACACTAATATTTATTTTGTCCTATATTCATTTTCACAAAATACATTAAACATGCAATTCATACATACACTACAGTGAAAACACTTCTGTGATCTTTTTATTAAAAATTTCTTTTTTATAAGTAAAAAATGGCAGGGTGATACAACTGTCCTGATATCATAAAGAAGAAGAAAAAAACCTAATAAAAAATTACATTTCTTGAAAAGATAACTTTTTAGGAAGTTTTGAACAACATTTAATTATTATTTCTAAATGCTTCTCTACTTATTTGTGAAAAACGTTAGTCCACCAAATTAAAATTATGTGGTGCAACCAACATGCAGGGGAAAACACACACACACACACACACACCATTGGCAATTTATGACAAGGAAGGGTTAGTTCAGCTCGTAAGATTGCATGTGGTGTTACTCCCCCAAATATGTAATGATAATTATGAATTAATAAGTTGTATTTTATGAAACATATCTTATAAACCTTCTTTGAAAATAATAATTAAGATGTGTACACTCATGCATTCAAGGTGTAATAAAAATGTGTTAAAAAATGTAATAAAAAAAAACTGTGTGAGAAAGAATACATTTAATATTTAAAAATGGCACATGCAGTTCAAACAAGATTTTAAAAAGAGTTTCTCTTTTCTTTATCATGGACACATGATAAAAACATGCACACACTGTACCACAACCATCCGTAATGATGACCACGACCAAAATCTGAAATATTCTGCCATAAAGCGATGCCGCACCCCACAGGTTATGTGTTTCTTAAACCGATACCCCAAACTGAATGTGTGTAGATTACCATGGCTTCCTGCATAATAACTACCCTGATTTTGCAAACCTCTGAGTCAAGCATAGACTAAACGGCTGAAATGTTTGCTTATAGCCGTGTAATCATTACTTCTGTGATTCTACATCCCATCCATTGTGAACGGGGTGGAGTAAAGGACGCTAGTTACAATTCTCAAAATTAAAGGCGAAACATTCTCCTTCTAATCTACGTAAAACATAGAATTAACCGAGAACATTTTGATCATAAGTTTGCGAGGAGGGAAGAACCCATACATGATGTATGACCTCAAAGCCGGTGGATAATAATGACTAAAACTTTGCAGACAGCCAAAATATTGTAAGTACATCAAACAGTAATTTTGCAGAGGCTCATCTCAGACAAAGACTTGGGAAATGCCAAACTAGGTGATCGTTCTGTGTCAAACGCAAACAAAAAAGAACAACCCAGCCACTGAGGCCGAGACGTGCCATTCAGCCGTATTAAGGGATCACCTCTTTTCTTTCTTTTATCTAATAGTAGGGATTTCTAGGAGCCTAAGACATTGTCTTGGGTAGAGGTTAGCAGACTGGCAGGCACCCACAGTACAGTAGCTGTGTCTTTAAGGAGACATATGAAGAATGCAGAGAGAGTGCTTTGAAACACACCCTGTCATCGTGCGATGAATGCCGAGTGTTTAGATAGCACCACACCGCCCTGTTTGACTGCGCCGCGGATGATCGGAAATAGCAGGTTCAAAATGTTCCCATTTGATATTCGGAGCAGGTAAGATTACCCGGGATATGTGCTGTCAAAAAGACAAAATGCCAAAAAAGTCACAACGCTTTTGCCGTGCCGTGATATTAGCTTTGGTTGTTGTGGTGTGTTGTGGTATATATATGGAGCCTAATGAAACTCCTTCCTCAAAGCAGATGTTCTACAAGAAAAGCCCAGTGAAGTTTCTACTTATCTTTCGTAGCGCAACCGGCTGAGACTTCTCCACTCATTAGCTAAAAAGTATAAGAACTTTAAAAAGTTATCAAAGAATGTTAAATACGACTTTCTTCTAAATGAGGCTTCATTTACAGCACTCTTTGTGTTTACTTCGTAATTGTTTCTCAAAGGAATTCTGCTTAATGAGTTGTTTGTGCACATGTCTATAAATATGTGCTGGTGTTTAAAACATCATAATTCCCACTAAATAAATAAAAATGGCCATACAATAAAATGGCTTGTGTTTGTTGGTAATTTAGACCAAAAATTAGACAATACCTCATTAAAAAGGTACAAATAAAACTGAATAAATGTAAAAGAAACATATACAAATAAGAGAAGAAACTAAGAAGCGAATAAGACTTGATGATAAAATATTTCCATTTTACACAAAATATATTATTTTAGGTAAAGGGGTCACTGGGATAGGTCGCATATTCTTATTTAATCTTTTTATAAATATTTTTTAATGTTAAAATACTACCAGGTGCACTAGAGTGATTTTTGCTTACTGTTTTACTGAATGTAACATACTGCAGATAATAAATAACAAAAAAATTTAATAAAATACAACTATATATATATATATTTCTGCAAAAATATTATTTTATTTTTTATTTATTTTTTTATTTCATTGTTACTTTATTTTATGGTTGATTTTGTTTATCTGACCTGTATGCCATCAAAGATTAAAAAAAAAAACTTTCAGTATGCTAGTGAAAAATTCATATAAAAAAATGATTAACATTAATATTAATAATTCAAAGAATTCATTTTTATACTACCTAGTACACACTGGCAATGCAATGCATTGTAAACTAGAATTTGTTTTCACAAAAAATGAAACAAGTTGATTGAGAAACTAAACCAATATGTGCATTTCTACACAATTTAGACAAACCTCCCTTAAAAATTGACCTTTGACCTCAAGCCTATTAATTTAAATGCAAGTAAAATTTAGCTTGTTGGTTTGTTATCCTTTAATGTCAATGTACATTTACATCTAAATTGAATTCCGTCTCTGTACATCCTAAATCTGTACAGGAAGAAGAAGAAGTGGCTAAAACTGAATGTTTAGAGCAAGAACTGAAGGAGTGATCTGGATTATATGTGCTGCTAGTCCTTATTTAGGTTGAAAAAAGTACAGTTTTGAAATGCAACCTCTGGCTCTTATAACAAGAAACATCCCTCTGACCAACATCATCTCATGTTCAGATAAAGAGCTGAGGCTCCATAAGACTGAAACCCTAGAATCACCCCTGCTCTGGATCTTTATCACACACACGCACACACACACACACACACACACACACACACCTCCTTAACAGGTGTACAGTGATGTCTGTTTTAAAACTCGATTCTTCTTTTATTTTCCAGGTTTTTTTCCTCAATATCTCTACTTTAGCAAGTCAGTACCCTACAAACTCAGATCTCTCCAAACACAAACACAACACCTCGAAATATACACACGATCTGTCTAGACAGTCCAGCGCTGGAGATGACATCATTCCCGGTGCTCTACTCACTCAATCCCCTCATGGCTCATTAGTGTGTGTGTGTGTGTGTGTGTGTGTGTTGTAGGAAAGGACACTGATGTGACGATGGGGGTCAGAAACACATGGACAGGGTAACGAGTGCCTCTCCAGGAACCTGCTCCACAAAGCTAACTGCTCTTTAATTAGCCACACACACACACACACACACACACACACACACAAACACTCCTATGGGCTTTGTGTATCTGCGCAAGACTAAATAACGTCTGATTATTTACATACCTGAAGCATTTTCTTGATAAACTACTGAAATTTTCCACTGTTCTATGGCTGAAGCACAAGCACATTTCAAAGGGGTTTCTTATAGTGAGTGTTGTTAGAGAATGATGCTGACTGATTACAGACTGAGCTCGTCTGGATTTATTTCTAACAGTAGAACCGTTCTCATCTGGAAATTCCTACAGAGCTCAGTGTCATGTGCCATTTACTGTCAGATGTAAACTACATCTGTTCGTTCCTGTCCTTAGTCCATCCTGCTAGAACACTCAGAGGCCGAGAGAGAGAGACTGAGGAATGTTTGGGTTTGCACGGCTGATCTGACCAGTATAATTCATCATCCGGATGTATATTACACTGCAGTCAACAGAGCCAGTGCACAGTATACAGGATGACTTTAGCTAGAGAGATGGTAAGAGCTTCAGAAAATGGATTTGAACTCTGAATTAACTATTAATTTTACACTGAGAAACTCAATTCTACTGTTTTAATATTTACATACTCTAATGCTTTATTTTGTGTTCGGTCCAAGATTTGGTTATTTGTACTTTCGTATTATGTTCTAGTTAAAATAATAATAATAATAATAATAATAATAATAATAATAATAATAAAGCAAGCCAGAAAGAAAGAATTCTAACATCAATTTTGCATTAATTGATATATTTTTGGCATGTTGGTTAAACAAAATGTTTTACATGTTTCATGTTAAGATAAATAGTAACCCTTCAATGCACTGAGAATATGTAAAACATGTTTAAAAAAAATAATAATAAATGTAATTTCTGTGTTTCTGTCCACTGAAATAGAAGGAAATAATACATATCCCAGAGGAATGTGGTCCACCGATTTCATATGTCGTTTTGAATAAATTTGGTCAGAAATAATAATAAGAGGAAGAATAAAAATAAAAATGCCATATAGCATAAGGTAAGGGTCAAAGGTCATCGCCTATTCTTGTTTAGATATACAATCACAGCCTGAATTGTTAGAAGTGACTCTAAAAGAAAAGACCTTAAAAGGACACCACCATGCATCAGAGGGTAAAATACATGTAGCATAAACAATTATCTCAGAATAGAATAAATAATGTATCATGGTTTCCAAAAAATTATGAAGCAGCTCAACTGTTTTCAGCATTAATAATAAATGTATCTTAAGCAACAAATCAGTATATTAGAATGATTTCTGAAGGATCATGTGACACTGAAGACGGGAGTAATGATGCTGAAAATGTGCCTTTGCATCTGGAGAACCAATTACATTTTAAACATACATTAAAATAGAAAACTTTTCAATTGTAATTATATTTCACAATATTGGTGTTTGCCATGCACCACAGGGTTTAATATATGTAGAATAAAATATTATATTTAAATGTTAATAGATTTTCACGTTTTCATGTAAATAAATCTTGGGGGGAAAAAAATTAAATAAACCTTTTACAAGTCAAGTAAATATCTAGTATCAAATATAATGTGTAGCTCAGTGTATTACTGTGGGCTTGAGTGCATTGGGATCTATCATCACTCCAATCAATAAACCTAATCTGTTTCAAAACTATCAAACAGCTCAGCCTTTCAGTTTCTACAACTTCACTGCAACAAGCACCCTTTCAAATGCTCCTGGAGTCAAAAAGCATTAGCATCATTATTTTAGAATTAGCAGGATTCGATCATTCTGGATGCTTAAAGAGGGTTTATGTTAACTCTGAACTGCATCGACTTTAAAACACATTCTTTCTAAGCAGCTTTCATACATGTTTGACCTCGGCATGATTAGGTCTTATAATACCTCAGCCTCTCTCTCTGCCTGGCCAACCTGGGGCCTGAATGAGCCTCTTGTACGATGTGTTTGTGTGGATCTCTGCGGGCCACAGGGTTAATAAGCTAGTGATGATGGCAGCCAAGCACTGTTGACCTCCGCCAATATCATTATTATGCTGGGTTGAACCTGAGAAGAGGAAGGTCTCAATCAATCGAAATATTATTACGCCTCCTACCTGTCCACCAGTATTTAAAGAAAGCATCCGGTACTGAGTGAGAACGTTGGCATGTGTCGAGAGTAACTGGATCGTCTTTTACCGCAGAACAGATAAAGCCGAGTGTTTGAGCTGGATTAGCGCTAAAGGCCGTGACTAGATGAAGGCTGTTGATTGGCTGCCAACTCTATGCCGACAGTGAAGTCTTTAATAAGACGTTCCTATGCTGTGGGACTCTGCTACTAATATAGAGAACTTCTCAATATTGCAGCTTGATTAAAGAATTGTATTTTTATTTTAAAAGTAAAAATATTTTCATTATTTACATTTGTGTGAGTATACATAATCTTTCAAAAGTTTGGGGTTAATAAGTAAGTATATGTGTATGCATTTGTTTATTTATTCATGGAAGAAGTTAATACTTTTATTTTAAGTTAAAAGTGACTCTTAGATTGTTAAATAAATAAATAAATGCTGTTCTTTTGAACTTTATATTCAAAAAATGTACAAATAAAATACAATTCTAATTTCTACAAAAATATTAAGCAGCCCTACATTGACAATAATAAGCAATGTTTCTTGATCAGCAAATCAGCATATTAGAATGATTTCTGAAGGATCATGTGACACTGAAGACTGATGCTGAAAGTTCAGCTTTGCCACCACAGGAATAAACTACATTTTAAAATATATTGAAACAGAACATAATTATTTGAAATGGTAATAATATTTCACAATATTCCTGTTTTTACTGTATTTTGGATCAAATAAATGTCACCTTGGTGTGACTTTTCAAAAACCTTTCTACTGTTTAAAAAAAAATTGTACTGACCCTAGACTTTGGAGTGATAGTTTATATATTTTTATTACATATATTTCTTTTTTATATTTTTGTAGACTTATTTATAATACATATGCCTAAATAATGTCGAATTTGGAATAATTTGATGCAAATGTTTGAGGTCAGAGACTTCTGACTCTTGAGTGCAGACTTTGGTGTCTTGGAAAACCTGAGCACAGATTGAGACATTATAGAGACCTTCTGAAACCAGAGGGGACACATATGTGATTACCATTTATACAAAATTTCTCATTCTATGATGTCTAGGAGAAACAAATGAGTCATAAAAAAATCTAATTTATGACTTCTCTTTCCTACGGGATGTCAGTCCTCTGTTTGTAGTAAATAGATAATTAGTTCCCTATAAAGCACCAAGGTGAACTTGCGTTTACCTACACATGACCCTAAAGTTGTTAAAGCCATTCCGCCCATCCACCGATCAAACTACGATGGTAACATTTACAGATTGGTCACTTCCCACTCACATTAAGCCTAAACTTTAACCACTCCAGAAGAATAGGTACACTGCTTTTGTTCATACTGTAACCAGGGTCCTATTCAGTTAATATTATGTAAAAAGCCTGACCTTTCATGCCTTCCCCCTCTTTCCCGAATCCCGGCCCTGAAACGACGCCAAAGTCATTGTCTCCCCAATTACTGATGATAATTGCCATGTAATGAAGTTAAGCATTTGTGGGATTTACAAGCTAACATTGACTATGTTTCTGTTCCTCTAGCCCTCTCTTTCTCACCCTATATCATTCTGAATGAGCTCCACCCATTCTCTCCAGCACAAAAGAAACAGACAATATGCAGCCGCTTGTTAATGTCTTTACCGCAATCCTGTTTTTCACTTTCCAGCCCTCTTTTATTTTTGCTATAATTTCTTTCATTGCTTTCACCTCCTCTAACAGTCTCCATCTTTCTCAGGTTTGGGAGTTGAGACTTTTTTCAGCCACCCAATAAGTTGTTAAATGCTCCCGCCGTTTAATGGCGTCTAATGATTACCTCTTACACAAGAATTGCCCAGGGGGGCCGGATTTGCCTGTGCTCGCCAGCGAATGTCATAGCAACAGGTTGAATGAGAGGTGAGTTTGAAGCAAATTGAGAGGATGCGACCTCAAAGAAAGCTTTTGCTTTCTCACACTGAGGCTCTGTGATGGAGTGCCAAGTCACGGACCATCCTACTGTACCCCTGCAACCTCTGACCCCAAGCCAAGCTCCCGGTGACCCCAACACAGTAGCCGGGCCAAACCTTTGACCTCTCTGCGGAGCGCTCAGCGTCTCGACAAACAGTACCATGCAGACTGTGATGCTGCTGGACAAAGAGAATTAACTGAATAGACTGCAAATGGACAGATCTACACAAATGACAGGTCAACAATGTGTCTGTGAGCTTTGATCTATTCACAACAGCAGTGTGAGAAGAGAGACTGAAGAAAGAATCAGTGACAGATGAATAAGGGCTTATAAGATGTCCATCATGCGTTGCTTATTTCTTAACATGCTCAGGCCATTATTGTGCTTTTACTATTTAAAAAAGCAGTGTATTATATTTCCATGTGATGTTCTGATATTTTAATTAGTTCTGAAAAAAAAAAGAATCTGGATGTCTCCTTTTTTTGTAATGTTACTGGTACATATTGAACTAGATATTTACATTTTATAAAGAAAATGTGATGTTTGCTTGTGCCTCCATGATGCTAGGATGTTCAGGACAGTTGCCAGCACATTTCTGTGCAGTTGCTAAAATGTTCTGAATGTTTTTGTTTTGTTTGTTTTTTTGATAGGGTGTTCTGGGGTTCTGAGTGGTTGCTAGGTAGTTGTTGGGGTGTTGTAATTGGTTGTAAAGGGTTTTTGGGGTGTTGTGGTGGTTGCAAGGAAGTTGTTACTTTTGGTCAGTTAAAGTGTTCTGGGTGGTTGCTAAGAGTTTTAAGGTGTTCTGGGTGGTTTCTGGGGGGTTGTCATGGTGTTATGGATGGTTGCTGGGGTGATTTGAGTGGTTGCTAAGGGTTTTTAGGGTGTTCTGGTGGTTGCTACGTTGTTTTGGTTGGTTATTAGGCTGGTCTGAGTGGTTGCTAAGGGTTTTTAGGGTGTTCTGGGTGGTTTCTATGGAATTGATGGTTGCTAGGACGGTTTTTGGGTGGTTGCTAAGGATTTTTCGGATGTTCTGGTGGTTGCCAGGAGGTTGTTACATTGTTTTGTCTGGTTATTAAAGTGTTTTGAGTAGTTGCTAAGGGTTTTAAGGTGTTCTGTGTGGTTTCTAGGGGGTTGTTAGGGTGCTCTGGATGGTTGCTAAGGGTTTTATGGTGTTCTGGTGGTTGCTAGGAGATTGATTGGTTGTTTTGTTTGGTTAATAAAGTGTTCTGGGTGGTTTCTAATAGCTTTAGGGTGTTCTGGTGGTTGCTAGGAGGTTGATAGGTTGTTTTGGTTGGTTATTAGGGTTTTCTGAGTGGTTGCTAAGGATTTTTAGGATGCTCTGGTGGTTGCCAAGTGGTTGTTACATTGTTTTGGTTGGTTATTAAAGGGTTCTGAGGTGTTTATAGGGGGTTATTAGGGTGTTCTGGGTGATTGCTAAGGGTTTTATTGTGTTCTGGTGATTGCTAGGAGGTTGATAGGTTGGTTTGGTTGTATATTAAAGGATTCTGAGGTGTTGCTAAGGGTTTTAGGCTGTTCTGGTGGTTGCTAGGAGGTTGATAGGTTGGTTTGGTTGGATATTAAAGGGTTCTGAGGTGTTGCTAAGGGTTTTAGGGTGTTCTAGAGGTTGTTAGGAGAATGATAGGTTGTTTTGGTGTTGGTTATTTGGGTGTTTTTAGTAATTGCTAAGGGTTTTAGGGTTTTAGGGTGTTATGGGTGGGTTTTATGGAATTGATGGTTGCTAGGAGGTTCTTGGTGCTTGCTAAGGATTTTTAGGATGTCCTAGAGGTCCAAGAGGTTGTTGCGTTGTTTTGGTTGGTCATTAGAGTGTTCCGAGTGGTTGCTAAGGGTTTTAGGTGTTCTGGTGATTGCTAGGAGGTTGATATGTTGTTATTAAGGTGTTCTAAGCGGTTGAAAGGGGTTTTAGGGTGTTCTGGGTGGTTTCTAGGGAATTAATAGAGTGTTCTGAGTGACTTCTATCTGGTAGCTTTGAGCCCACCCCTGGTAGTGGTTGCTTTGGGGCTGTAAAGGGTTGCTAGGGTGTTTTGGGTGATATTAGGAGGTTATGTTATGTTATTCTGGGTAGTTGTTACGGTGTTTGATGGTTGATAGGGATTTGTTAGCGTGTTCTGTTCTGTGTTCAGTTGTTAGAGAGACTGGTTACTAGTTTTTTTTGTTTAGAGTGTTCTGTGTGGTCACTTGGGGATTGTTAGGTTGTTCTGAGTGGTTACTAGGTTTTTTTAGGGTGTTCTGTGTGGTCACCAGGGGATTGTTAGGTTGTTCTGAGTGGTTGCTAGGGTTTTTCTAGGGCATTCTGTGTGGTCACTAGGGAGTTGTTAGGTTGTTCTGAGTGGTTGCTAGGTATTTTTAGGGCGTTCTGTGTGGTCACTAGGAAGTTGTTAGGTTGTTCTGAGTGGTTGCTAGGAGGGAAAAAGTGTTGAACACATGAAGAAAGGGAGGTGCAAAAAGGCATGGAAAGCCAAGACACCAGCTGAAATCTATCAGTAATTAGAAAGCAATCCTGCCCCTTTCAGCGGAAATTAATATTAGCTTGTTTAGTCCCAATTGATGGCCTATAAAAAGGTGTCTCATGACCAACGTGTCACACAAGAAACATTTCATGGTGGGTAAAAGCAAAGAGCTCTCTCAAGACCTTCACAACCTTATTGTTGCAAAATATACTGATGGCATTGGTTACAGAAGGATTTCTATACTTCTGAAAGTTCCAGTGAGCACTGTTGGGGCCATAATCCGGAAGTGGAAAGAACATAATTTTCAGCATAACCATTAACCACGACCAGGTGCTCCTCGCAAGATTTCTGACAGAGCAGTGAAAAAAATGTATCAGAGGAGTTTTCTAAGAGCCAAAGACCACTTGTGGAGATCTTCAGAAAGACCTGGAATTAGCACGTACAATTATTTAAAAGAAAACATTAAGTAATGCACGCAACCGTTGTGGCCTGTATACACGCTCACCACACCATTGCTGAAGAAAAAGCATGTTGAAGCTCGTTTAAAGTTTGCTGCACCACATTTAGACAAGCCTGTGAAAGATCTTCAGAAAGACCTGGAATTAGCAGGTACAATTATTTAAAAGAAAACATTAAGTAATGCACGCAACCGTTGTGGCCTGTATACATGCTCACCACACCATTGCTGAAGAAAAAGCATGTTGAAGCTCGTTTAAAGTTTGCTGCACCACATTTAGACAAGCCTGTGAAATACTGGGAGAATATAGTCTGGCCAGATGAGTCTAAAATTAAACTCTTTGGATGCCATAATAAACATGCTTGGAGGTCAAATGGCACTGCACATCACCCCAAAACATCATGATGTAGCACTGGCAAAATTCATATCATTGAAGGAAGGATGAATGGACATTCTTGATAAAAATCTGCTGCCACCTACCAGGATGATGAAGATGAACCAAAGGTGGAGATTTTAGCTAGACAATGATCCCAAACACACAGCCAAGGAAATTCTCAATTGGTTTCAGAAAAAGAAAAAGCTGCTAGAATGGCCCAGCCAATCACCAGACTTGAATCCAATAGAAAATCTATGGAAAGAACTACAGAATAGTTCATAGAAGAGACTGCTGCACCACATTTAGACAAGCCTGTGAAATACTGGGAGAATATAGTCTGGCCAGATGAGTCTAAAATTAAACTCTTTGGATGCCATAATAAACATGCTTGGAGGTCAAATGGCACTGCACATCACCCCAAAACATCATGATGTAGCACTGGCAAAATTCATATCATTGAAGGAAGGATGAATGGACATTCTTGATAAAAATCTGCTGCCACGTACCAGGATGATGAAGATGAACCAAAGGTGGAGATTTCAGCAAGACAATGATCCCAAACACACAGCCAAGGAAATTCTCAATTGGTTTCAGAAAAAGAAAAAGCTGCTAGAATGGCCCAGCCAATCACCAGACTTGAATCCAATAGAAAATCTATGGAAAGAACTACAGAATAGTTCATAGAAGAGACTGTTTGTGTGGAAGAATGGGCCAAAATCACACCTGAGCAATGCATGCGACTAGTTTCTCCATACAGGAGACGTCTTGAAGCTGTCATTACCAACAAAGGACTCAGTCATTACTGAAAGTATGACTTTCTTGGACAAGTGAACTCTGTGCATTTGTTATTGTTTCAAGATAAGCATTGATTTCATTCTAGCTTTTTTCGGTGACCCGTGTCAGTCGGGTGAGAAAACAAAGCTCTAGTGATTTGTTTGCATCACAGAGATGTTGCCATTGGCCAAATATTTGCTAAAACAACAGCTAACACTAGCCTCCTTAATTAAGCTTCATTACACTGCCCTTCCACAAGTTAATCTGACTTTGACTCAGTGTGTGTGTGTGTGTGTGTTTACGTAGTGTATTCACAAAAGTGTGTTAAAAGTGACATCTGGAGAAGGCCTCAGTTGAAACGTTGACCCCCACCCCCCCAGATCTATTAATTTAACAGTATAGAATACACATGAGGGGAGCCCTGGGGGAGCCAGCCGGTCCCTGAGGTTCGGCGAACCAAAACACGCTCGCACACGGACCGGATTTTAGCAATGAATGTAACAGACTGTTCCTTTGGGTCGCTCCATGGTGAGTTGATTTGGCAGATGGCAAGAAAAATCACTGAATCAATAGAATTAATGCAATTCATTGTAATAAACAGATGATTATAGTTAGCATAAACCCACAAATCTGGGAGTACAAGTAATTAAAGGGAAAATCAATTATGTCGTCATTTACTAACCCTCATGTCGTTCCAAACTTGTCCGCCTTTCTTCTGTGGAACACTAAAGATTATATGTTTAAAATGTCTCAATGTCTAATTTTTTTTTTAAATGTTAAAAGTCAATGGGGTCCATAATTTCAGAGCCCAATGACTTTGAATAGACAAAGAAAGTTCTTCAAAATATATATGTTTTTTTTTTGTGGTGTTCCACACGAGAAAATAAGTAATCCTTGTTTGGAATGACATCCAATCTCACAAGAAACGTTCTCAGAACTTCGGCAAACGTTCCAGAAAAGTTAAGAACAAATGTTCTTCCAGTAACATTAACAGAATGTTCATTCAAAATTCTCAAAACGTTAGCACAAAACGTTATTGATACATCATTCATGGAACTTTTTTTTTTCTGAATCATTTTAGTTGTATGATCATGCAACTTTTTAAAACGTTTTTACTTGTTTCAGAACGTTTATAAAATACTCAAAAGTAATGTTCCCATAATGTTTACAAAATCATAAAATGGAATGTTCGCTTAATGTTTTCAGTGTTTTCTTTAACATTCGCATAACCAAGTATTAATATATATATATATATATATATAGGAATTGAATTGAATTTGTTTTCTTTAACATTCGCATAACCAAGTATTAAAAAAATAAATAAAATAATAAAATAAAATAAAATAAAATAAAATAAAATAAAATAATAATAATAATAATAATAATAAACAAACAAACA
>NW_015505237.1:2763705-2765399 GCF_001515645.1 Sinocyclocheilus grahami
AAAAAATAATAATAATAATAATAAAAAATAATAATATATATATATATATATATATATATATATATATATATATATATATATAGGATGTTTTGAACGTTCAGAAAATAACTTTTTCATAACTTAATGGGAATGTTAACAAAACATTCTTAGAAAATATTTTCTTAGCTGGGATTAGGGTGAATAAATTATGTAATAATAATTAAAATAAATAAATAAATAAGAATAGAATAAAATAGAATAGAATAGAATTTAGACCAATTTTGTCTTTCAATAAAAATAATATATTTTTGGGTGAATTATTCCTTTAAATGTCATAACATGATTGTTGCTTAAATGAAATGATGATATTTCCAAAACAATGACATCACAGCTATCAGCTGCATTTGCATGTAGGGTTATCCCAGGCATGTCACTGAATGGACCAAATCAACAAGGCTCCACTTCAGGGTATCTTTTCTAACCGTCCCACCACCTAGCCAACAACCTCTCCTGCCCCCGCATCTATTGTGTTAACCCCCAGAACCCCCTCTGAGCATCAATGACCACAACAAAGCATCGGGCAGAGCTTTAAGCTTCTAAGATCAGCAACCTAGTGAGCCTGAAAGCAATGCTAATGGCTAATAGTGCATGCTAAGCATTAAACTGACTAGCACTGAAACAAAGGAATAAATAAACTGTGAAACAGATTCAAATGCAGGCCTTCTGAGATGGGCCTGCTTGAAAGCTTTTTGTTGCCCTTGCGAAAGTGGGCGGAGGGGTTCGCCGATGTAGTCAGCAATCGTGTAAAACATCTGTTAAATCCAGAAACTCTGTTGGAAATGATGGAGCAGAGTTTAACAGCAAACAGCATGGATTAGAAGTGGTTAATTGGTGATCCGATGAAACTGAACCGGCCCAGCCACGCTCAGGTCTGGACAATGATCTACTGTATCACGGGCGTTTGACCTTTCCTGGGATGAGTTCACATTATCAGAGGATCTCTGACGCTTAATGACACCTATTGACTCTTTAAGAACTGATTACATACAAACATTAACCCACCCACTAATTGATAATGAGGAGGTATTAGCTGAAGCATTCTCCCTCAGGCTGCGGACCATGGCTTACAAAGAATTTAATCAAACATGTCACCATTATCAAATACTAATGAAGACCTCACTGCCATAGAGTGCTTTAAACCACAGGTTGGATCACTGACAGGATGTCAAATTATTATTATTATTAGTTTTATTAATGCAACTACCACATTCAAGCCCCCAGTAAGGTAAGGACATTGTTAAAATAGTCCTTGTGACATCAGTGGTTCAACCTTAATTATATGAAGCTACGAGAATAATGTATGTGCGCAAACAATTTTTCAACGTTCAACAATTTCTTCGCTTCCGTGTCAGTCAGCACTATCCCTTTAATATTTTGGAAAATGAAAAATGAAATTCATACAATGTCTTGACAATATGCTCTCTATAACGAGCATATATATGTGTGTGTGTGTGTTTGTATATATATATATATATAAGCTACGAGAATAATGTATGTGCGCAAACAATTTTTCAACGTTCAACAATTTCTTCGCTTCCGTGTCAGTCAGCACTATCCCTTTAATATTTTGGAAAATGAAAAATGAAATTCATACAATGTCTTGACAATATGCTCTCTATAACGAGCATATATATGTGTGTGTGTGTGTTTGTATA
>NW_015505237.1:2767159-2805330 GCF_001515645.1 Sinocyclocheilus grahami
TATATATATATATATACAGATATATAAAGATTGTTGGTTCATTTTTATCCGTTTATTTATACATGCATAAACTTTTGTTAAACCATATCAAATTCATGTGGTGCAATCAACAAACACATATGGTGTGGCAAACATGAAAAACGAAACGAAACAACAAATAAACCCCTTTTTCTTTGTGGATACTTGTCATTGACCGAGTTCTCAACTGGTGGTCATAACCTTAAAAAAAAAATGGGTCGCAGGTCTGTTCTGAAGAGGTTGTGGATGGAAGAAAATAATGAAGCTAAATGCAGCTAATGCAAAACATTAAGCGTGATCATGTGCAGTTCGGAAAACAAAATATATAGACTGTTTAAAAAGGCTTCCATATTTTTTTGTTCATCTGTCATTTGGTAACCAGGCTGGTACTAATGCAATATTTAGCACAGTGTTTCTTCCATGTGTTAAGCTGCTAAATGATTGAGTGTGTTTATATAATTACAATGTTTTATTTTTATTATTTTGTTACTTTTGTCCGATAAACAGTTTGGTTGCCACATGACGTCCAGTATACCATCTGGGTCCTGAAGCAAAATCAGCTGAGAACCACTTGTTTCAACTAACAGCTCATTTACCTTAAATGTTGTGTGAATGAAAGCATTCAAATCCACAATCAGAGAATCACACTAAAAGGGTCATCAGTGTTAAAATATCTCAATCTCTGGCCCTCACTCTGCTCCCCCCTTTCTTCACCTGTTTTTGTCCTGTGAATGAAGCTGTGATGGCATCAAACTGCTGTTCATCAATGGATGCTACACTCATTATCACTGAGTCTTTGTCACTTACAAAAGCTCCACTGCACAGTCATCTGGTCATCTCTTAATACTCACTCCAGGGGTAATTGGCTCATTGCTGCAGGACAATGTGTGCAGGGCTATCAGGAAATCCTGAAAGGCTAAGACAGTTTGATATTGTACTGATTTCCAGGGGTCTTTATCTTATTATTAGTAGAGACTAATTAGCTTTATTTATATGTTTTATCTTAGACATTTATTTCCTGTAAAGATGAAGTTTATAATATTACATTCCTTATTAACATCTAAAAACATTCAATCTTTTGAAATGGTTTCATTTAAATAATATCAATGTTATTTAGCATCAGTTAATTGCAACTCCACTAATTTAAACCAACAAAAGTAATGTTTTATTAGTTAAATCAGCTTAAAATTTCTCTTTAAGATAACAATTACAGGTTACCACTGTTAATCGTGTATATTCACTTTTTTATATTTACTTTTTTTTTTATTGTTTTAACAATTCATTAGCAACTTTCCATGATGACTTGTCTTCTATTGTATTTTTTGGTCGAATTGGTGGATTTGGAACTGCTGTGTTTTAACAGATTGTTGAAATTTTGACATTTTATGAATTTCATTGACTAGGTTTTGCTACTGTTAACATTTAAGTTGTAATTTGAAATGCCCTGGTTTGGTTTAAATACAATTCTCCCATCAACAAGAGTTAGTGTATTTGCCTTCGTCACTAAATCATCCTATCTACAAATCTACAGATTTTGTTGCTTGAGCAAATTTGTCAAGCTGACATATATTAGTTAAATTTAGTCTAGTTGTAAACCAGAGCTAGATTAAGATTAAGGTAAATAAATGACACTAAAACCACTAATTCCTGAGATCTGTGACAAATATTTGTCATCTTTCTGTGTGTGTGTGTGTGTGTGTGTGTGTGTGTGTGTATAGATAAAGATGACACATGGTCTGTTAGAGGACATCCGGGAGGAAAGGAAATGTTGGCACACACTTCCTCCCGTACTGTCAACTAAAGGAGCAACACACACACACACTTGATACTTACGCCAAAGTCTGACACACACGATCACACAAACGGGGGTAATTAATCTCCTCTTCTTTAGGATTACCTTTTTTCTTTCTTGAGGGATTCAAAAATGCCTGGATATATTATGAACACAATGAAGCGCATTAACAATCCAAGGACAACAGAAATGAAGGCATTTGTCTTATATGCAATGAAAACAAATCCCTTGATCTATTGCAGTGAAATTCTTTGCAGTCAGATTCACAGCGCAGTGACACACACACACACACACACACACACACACACACTCACAACCTAAATGGCCATTAATGCATCCAGTTTAATGGCTCATTACAGAGGGAGGCAATGTTTAGCCAACAGTGTTAGAAAGGTCAGCAACTGAGGGGGGAGGTTAGAGAGGTGAGGAGATTCACCAGATGAGGGTAGTCGGGTGAGGGAGGGGATCTCCAGGACCCATGGGAACTGGAGTCCTGCCCTCTGTTAATGGACTGCAAAATGAGCCCGGTCCCCCGTGTCATCAAATCAGATACAGAGGCAGATGGAGATGGAGTGAAAGATGACAATCAGGGTCAGACTCTTCATATTTAAACCGTGCTGTTTCAATGCTCACAGTCGGAGGCGGAGGCACATGAAGCCCTCGTTTCACTCTCACATGTTTGCAATAAGATTAAAACAAGATTAAAACAAGAGTTCACCCAAAAAAAAAATTTTTCTCATTGCCAGGACATCCAAGATGTAGATCAGTTTGTTGTTTCATCAGAACTGATTTCTAGAAAAGTAGCAATGCACCACTTGCTCACCAATGGATCCTTTGAAGTGAATGGGTGCCGTCAGAATGAGAGTCCAAACATCTGATAAAAACATCACAATAGTCCACAAGTAATCCACACCACTCCAGTCCATTAACATCTTGTGAAGTGAAAAGCTGCATGTTTGTAAGAAATCCATCATTACATTATTTTAACATCAAACCTTGTTTCTGGCCAAAATACTCCATAATCCATAATAACACTTCCTTCAGTGAAAAAGTCCATCCCCTGTTGTCCTCTCGCATCAAAATCCACCAGAATATTTGTTTAGAGCTGTTTTGGACTATTTTTTGCTTGTAAACAGTGCTTGATCTGTGCATATTTCTTTCCTGATTCACACAAGATGAACATTTCACTGCTTAAAGCATTGTGGTTAAAAGACCCATGTTTTAGTTGAAAGCAATGTTTTGAAGTTAAAAAAACGACTTGATGAATTTGTTTCTTACAAAAAATGCAGCTTTTCACTTCACAACACCAATTGATGGACTGGAGTTGTGTGGATTACTTGTGGACTATTGTGATGCTCTTATGTTTGGACTCTCATTCTGACGGCACCCATTCACTGCAGAGGATCCATTGGTCTGAGGGTAAGTAAGTCTTCAGAATTTTAGTTTTGGCTGAAACATGCTCACATGAAAAAAATAATAACATTTCAAAGATGCTTTGATTCCACATCAGCAGAAAACTGATCAAGCTGTAGTCATTTTCCTTTTAAAGCATTAATGGCATTCGGTTTAGATGTTCGGATTCACCACCTGAAGTTACTTTTCATTTATGAAATTCAGACTTCTAAACGTCTAATTACATGAGGAGTCTACTCATTTGATCTTCATGTAAACTGAGACCAACTTTCAATTCCAGCACCAGTAAAGACTGGAGATGTAAATGAAGAAAAGAAGAATGAAATACTGCACCTCAGTATCAGCAAAATACAACAGTGTTTTGCAGTACAACATGAGCACAATAAGAACATTGTATCAAACACGTTTTATACTCAAGTACATAATAATTAAGGACACCTAATGTAAAATGGGACCCTGATTTCATGCCAGTCCTACTAGACCTTCATACTTGTACATGCTCTGCTGAATGCATAACAGACTGCCATTGTGTTTACTGTAATGGTGCAAACTATAACAGGGTCTAAAAAGGGGTTTTGCAAGGCATTTGAGAACCCTTTTTTTTGTTTAGTTTTTTTTACCAGAAATGCTTCACTTTTACCATAATAATGTCTTTTTAGCCATGCACATGGTAAATTAAAATTTTAAATACTTTTAAATTGCAATGTAAATACAAATGCACATAAATGTAGGCAAATAATCATTCAGTACCACAGTACAGTACCTTATTGTAGGGGCTGAAGAACATGTAACATTAAGAACTTTTTAAACTCCAATGAACCGAAATCAAAGCAGGAACTTAATAAGGTTATTGGTGAGAAGACAGAACCATTTAAGACGCTTTCATTTATTTCTATATACAACTTTAACCTAGGTAGCATGTGGAAATGTAAAGGATATAGAGGTGACAAAATGAAAAAGAAATCAGTGAGCCAATGGTTTCCAGGCTCTCATGCATTTCTGACGTCTGCAAAGTGAATAAAGCTTTGAAAGCCGTCAAATTGATATGATGATAACCACTAGAATGGCTTTTCATTTGGCATCTTTTAACAAAACGACAATCGCCATATGGTTTTCTTAATGTGTGTGTGTGTAATTCACCAGTGAGGAAAGTGTACCACATCGTTTCCAGTGTCGTAAACTGTCATGATCAGCCTACTGCTGAAAATAAATGCTGTAAACAAATGTAGAGGTCTGCCCTTACTTATAGACTGATAATCTAAATATTAGTGGAAACGTGTTTATGTGTTTTTAACACCTGAGAACGTCACTGACAGGTGATTCCATTGCCATTTTAAAACGCAAAACTCCTTGCTGCCAAATGGAGGACTAACTGCTGTAATTAAACCATTAAATCCCACTCTCCGCTTCACAGGACACGAAGAGAATTGACTAACCAGCTCGCCAAACTCATTTGCTACTCGAGCATGAAATTATGACTTTTTTGGATAAATAATTACAAAGCTAACATCTGATTGCAAGGTGCACCCAGGGGGAGGATTAGCGCAGACAGGGGTGTTAGCCCTCATTACCAGCAGTGGATGAGAGGAGGAGAGAGAAAATATACTGGGATGGAGAGATAGGCTGTGATTTTAATTGCAGGCTTCTCTGGTTGGCTCCTTATCACAACCTCTCAGAGGGATCAAATGGCTCCTCTGAATGGAGCATTTCATTAACCTGTCACCTTATCACGGGACAACCTGTGTGATGCTAATGTGCAAATTACCATAAACGGGATCGTTTGTTTCCCTGTTGGACATTACTGAGACCCTCTCTGGCACGCCGTGTGAACGCTTGCGTGTGTGTGCGCGCGCGCTTTGAGAGGGAGGGGAGCGATGATGATGATTCTCTCCGCTCCATCAAATCACTATTACGCGCCTTTATTACCTTCTTCACCAGTCCACACTACCAGACGCTGAAGCTGCTTCTACATACAAACCCTAGAGCTGCATGTGCATGTGGAAAATGCTTAATAAAACATGAAATATTGACTGAAGAATGATCATTTAATCGTGGATGGAGAGTGGCAACATTTAATGACCACTCTAGTGCAAAACCACTGACATCTTTTCTTTTCTTTATAATAACTGGAAAAGGCATTTACTTGACTAAATCCAGTCTGTTTGGATAAAATCATTCATTAAACTTTTTAAATATTGTTTAAATATGTATATTTCTGTTGAATTCACGGTCATTTGACTATGTAACAAGCATTACATGTCTGCATTTTGGTGACTGTAAACTCACATTTGTCATGAATTTTTCAATTTCAATATACTAAATTGTATAAGATATTGAATTCTGTTTGTCGTCGTAAAATGACGCAATTAAAGATTTCATGATGACTTCAAATGTATTTTAAAAGAAGGTCTCTATTTAACTGTACTTCTGGGAGTGTCTTTTAAATTATAAGATTTATACTGTTAACTAAAACATAGCTTTTAATAAAAACAATGTCAACAATATGTTACTGTATACAAGTATTCTATATACACTTTAAAGGCTACTTCTATAAAATATAGGCTATACGCATTTATATAGTTTACAGTAAAAATACTTGTACCATATTTTAAAATGTTTTTACCATCGTAAGATTCCTTAGCTGACAAATTAACTGTTTTGTATTTATCTATAAC
The DNA here is from genome assembly GCF_001515645.1 of Sinocyclocheilus grahami. NCBI lineage: Eukaryota > Metazoa > Chordata > Actinopteri > Cypriniformes > Cyprinidae > Sinocyclocheilus > Sinocyclocheilus grahami. Next base: position 2,773,058 of record NW_015505237.1, read on the forward strand.
ACTTTTGTATTATATTTCAGTTTAAACTAACAATTTCACAATATCGTTTTAATCTTTTTCTAAGTCAATTAATTTAAATACCTATTTAAAGGAAGTTCAGAATGTCAAAATGTGAAGCGTTAAGCAACATAGCTTTTAATATTGTTTTAATGACTATTTTCTTCTTTTGTGTTTAAAGATTTCGATATTTGTTGTCATATTCAACACTTTCACGCGAACAAGACTGAAGTACTTCGTTTACACTGCCACACAAACACACAGTAATACACACTGCAGTCTACTTATCGCGTGGCCTCGGATAGGAGGGGCCTCGCGCTTAAGTAGCATGCCAATCAAGCCGTCAACTTCAAATTGTGAGAGGTCCAGAGGGTCGACGCATCACTAGACGTTCCTCCTGACGAGACCGCGCTTCTGCACCAAGCGAGAGTTATCGCTGTGATTGAAAGTGGATTGCCCTTCTCTCTTGTAAATCTCCATCAGAGTTCCTCGGGAGTTGGACATGTCGTTCCCCCAGCTGGGTTACCCACAGTTCCTAAACGCCTCCCAAGAGGTGTACGGAGCGGAGCGCACGGCTGTCATGCCGTCCTCTCCACGCGAGGGAAGCTTGGAGAACAGCGCAAATCCCGCGATTGCAGCGGCGGCGATCACTCCGATGCTCGGCATGTACGCGAATCCGTGGACCGTGCAAAACTATAGCGCCTTCTTACCTTACAACAGTGCCGAGCTGGCCCTGCTCTCTCAGATGGTAAGATACTTTTTATACTTTATATTCTTTTTCTACAGTTCTTTCTCGCGGCTAAATATTTGTATTTGTGTTTTGAAGTGATGAATAAAGGATTAAACACGACTCTGTCACGGTTAAATCATAATATATGTTAACTGCCAATGTCTTGAAGCGATAAAACGGACATAACTAATATTTATCAAATGCGTGAAGTCATAGAATTTAGTCATGCATTATTTTTTTTAAATATGTCTAATTAAAAATAATAAATTATAACCTGTCCATTTTCACTCACACAAACTGATACAAAACTTTAAAAATAAAGAAATTAAACCACGAGTCATGTTTATTGCTTGTCTTTTTAATAGGCTATTGATTTTGCTTTTTATTTGAACTAATTTATGAACTTTTTGCAAATATTCCTATTTTGACACTCAAGTAAGAGTGCTTACATGTAATATTTTAAGTGCAGTTCTTAATCATTTACATTTAGTTTGTTTTTTAATTAACCGCAGCTAAAAAGTTTGTTGCAAGTAGAGTTTTTCCCCCAAGATAAAATAGGCAGTTTCTATTATATTTTTCAAAATTTAAAAATTTAAAAACAGAGACATTCTACACCTTACTCATATTTCTAGCCTATTTCTGAGGGTTTCAACACTTTAACTGATAATTAATTTTCCAATCCCCAGGGGTCGCAGTATGAGTTGAAGGATAACCCCGGGGCACATCCACCAGGATTTGCAGTCCACGCTGCGCCCGGTTTCTACCCATACGGCCAGTACCAGTACGGTGATCCGGCCCGGGCCAAGAGCGCTACCAGAGAGACCACCAGCACACTGAAAGCATGGCTGCAGGAGCATAAAAAGAACCCGTATCCCACCAAGGGCGAGAAGATCATGCTGGCCATCATCACTAAGATGACCCTTACGCAGGTGTCCACCTGGTTCGCCAACGCGCGCCGGAGACTCAAGAAGGAGAATAAAGTGACCTGGGGTCGCAGCGCGGAAGACAGAGACGGACGATTTTTTGACAGCGACAACGAGGACGACGCGGACAAAAACGACGACGAGGAAGAAATCGATCTAGAGACCATCGATATGGACAATCCTGAGGAGCCCAGAGGAGATCAGAACAAGGAAAGCTCGGACAATCAGAGCGAGAGAGAAAACGTGGAAACACCGCGGATATTATCCTCACCATCAGCACTTAAAAACACGGACAGCCCTATGTCGAGTAGTAATAAAGAACAGAGTGTGGTCAAAAGCGTTGGTGAGGTGTCTCCTGGTGGACCGGTGTGTCAGAGGCCTGGGAACAGCAAACCCAAAATCTGGTCCTTGGCGGAGACGGCCACAAGTCCCGATAACACGCAGAAACTCGGTGTCTCCTCGACGCCCGCAGGCCTCAGGGCCTCACCCTCGACCCATCCCGCTTTCCTCTCCACTAACGGGATTTATACGTGCCAGATTGGGAAACTACACAACTGGGCGAGCGCCGCTTTCCTCAGTGCAAATTCTCTGATGGGCGTACGTTCACTTTTGAGTCAAAACAGTAACTTCCCAAACCACAGCCCCGTTACGAACCCCGAAAAGAAACCCTCGTCTGCCTCTGGGTCTCCTTGTCTAGACAGCGACAACTCATCCGACAGTTTCAGTCCCAAACATAATGGTTGGTATTCAATATGCAATGTACTTTTCACGATAGTGATTGATCTTTTTGTCACATCTGATGTCAACAACATTTTTAGTCTCTGCTGTTTGCTTAAAAAATAAGTTTGTTTTAAAGAATACGTTTTTATTGATTTACCCTTTTAATCTGATTTAGATCAAGAGAACGTTCAGAGAATTGAATCTCCAACACTCGCGTCCAGGTCGCCGTTTCCAGTCATCCACGACAGGTAAATTATACACGGACACGTCAGGCTTTTCAAGCAGTTTTAATGGCATCAAACTTGTATTAGCTTTAATAATTACAAAAACACAGTTTCACCTCACACACACTTGTCAAAATAACAATCGGAGTCATTTTATATCAACTTTCCTTAACATTTTGTAATAGCTAATGAGCACCATCAGCTATCATTGGTTCATCGTTATTTAACGCATCCAAATGGTTAGAAACTCTTTCATTTACATTTAAATAGCAATGAAACTTTAACACATTTTCGATAATAGCCTAATTCTAAATACTGGTGTGTGGCTTGTTAATGGCTTAATTAAAGTTATTTAACTATTAACCGGAGAAAATAAGTCTTCAAGTCTTATTTGCTTCGAGATCACTGCTGACTTTGTGTGTCATTTGTTGAAATACATTTTAACTCATTTTTCCCCATTTCTACTCACACAGGTCTCATCATGAAACATCACAGCGCGCTCTGAAGACTATTTCATGAACACAGAACTTATCAGAAACCTCTAAATTATTTAACGAAACTAAAATATGACAATACAATAACAGCATATACGTCATCGGATAGACCAAAATAATTTTTGTATTTCTTAATACGCTCCCATCCTGCAATGTAATTTTGTTTTTTTTGTATTTTCATGTTCATTTCATTTCAGCATGTTTGAGTTTTCAGTGTAGCTCGCCTCCATTTCTTTTACAGAGCGAATAAGAGTTATTTGTCAGAAATTGTTGAAAATTATATATTTTTGTGTAATAAAGAAAATGAGATGAATTGTGTTACTGAAATCTTTTATCTTAAGTTCAATAACTGTGAGTTATTTATTCAAAAGCCATGACTGAATGAAGACACTGAAAAGTTTCGTTACTGTCGTCGTACTTCTTTAATTGTAAGGCAAGCAAATTACATATCTTGAAAAATGGCGAATAAGTGGAAAATGGTGGAATAAATGATATTAATAAGTGGGAAAATAACGTGTTTTATAACTTTAATGATCTGACATAGTCAACAAATGAGCTAAATTATATTGTATTAAGATGTTGATTTACAATTAAATATGTATCAGCACCAGTTAATTCGTAATACCGGGGAAAACAATGGAAGATGAATTTGATTTTACCAAAGCATTTTAAAGTTTATCGTAAGCTGAAATAATTAATAGTGTGTAGAAACATTTCAAGTTACTAAATAACCAAAGCAACGGCGACATCTATTGGCAGCTTTTTCGAATTTATGTTTAGAACGCAAAGTTATTCAAATTCAAAAATGGAAAGGCTACATTAAAAAGCGCTGTTTATTAAAAAAAAGACTATAAAAAATAGAATCCATATTCGATGGTATTGCAACATACGTTCGTTTTTCTTGTGACTCTAAATATCGCCGTATCGAGAAATCACGAAATATGACAAACAGAATCTTCTTTTAAAAAATATGTCAGTCTCATTCAAAGCGATGTGTTTAAAAACAAGGTGAGAGGAGCAACACATTTGAGCTGAAATACCTTTGAGACAATTAGTTTTTTTTCAAAACGCAGAAACAAAATTGAAGTGAAAACAGTTCGCTGCAATTTAAAACAAATGACTAGTTATGCGCGATTAAATTGTTTATGAGAGTTCATAGCGCGGTTTCAACAGAAGGCGAAAGCTCTCCTTACACAACCTCGACAGCTGACTGAAATATGGAGACAGAGGAATATGGATTGCAGCTGTTCAAATGCCAGCGCACAGCATGTGTGTTATACTCGGAGGAGAGTGGGGTGTGCATGGAGATTATGTCAGTGATAAGTAGAATATAAAAGCCTGCTAAGCAAAGAGACCGAGCTACACCTGAACTACTGGAGCTCTGTGGTGTCTCAACATTAAGATAAAGCGGTCATTCACTCAAAAGCGTGTTTTATATATTTGATTGTATTGTTTTAAAACCAAAGAGAATTCTGAAGCAACACGTCGCAAAATTCTAACTGCCGATACACGCGCCGAAATATGATTTAACAACACCATATTTTAATATAGCCTACAATAATGTTCTGTTAAGCATTTTAGCTTTATGCTCGTTAATGCTATTCATCTAGCTTGTTACAAATTGTTATGTACGCAAGCGTGAAAATCAGGGACCTCTCGCGGGACCTCTGAAGTGACGACCTCCGCCAACCTTCAGAGAAAATAAACCACCGCCCGGGCCAAAAAAGGTTTATGTGAAGACGTGAATTAATTTTCAGTGTTTGGAAGTGTGTTTATATTCTGTTTTCTCTGTCACAGATGCTGCAGTAAAGTAAGTGTTTTAGAGAGAGAGGAACAGAGAAAGTTAGTGACAGAGGCACATCTGGATCGGGTCACATTCTTACTGTGTGACAAACAGACAGATTTATGGATGTCCTAATCAAACACATGATCCCCAATCAGTAAAAAGACATTCTGAAAGCTTTTCGGGATACAAGACGTCAGCAAAACCACACATTCCAGAAAACACGGTGCTCAGCGAGAAGTTCAGAAAGCATATCATTTTTTTTGACGAGGTTCTTCAAACCCGAAGGTCAGACTGGGGCCAAGAACACGGAGCACTTGGAGAATGTATGGGAAATAAACCAGATCCACTAAATCACAGACTGTTGTTTGAATATTTTTATTTTTTTGCTTCATATGAAAATGAATCACTCCAATGAGTGTAAATGTTTGGTGACTACCTGAGCATCAGGCAAGTACCTCAACTGTCCAAAAATTCAGTTAAAATCATTGCTATTAACCTTTTACTTATTTTGTTTTTAAACCCACAGAAATCTCTTCAATGGTTGTTTTCAGCACAGTTCCGCAATGCAGCGTTTTCTAGTCAAGTAGCTTTTTAGTAGTTAGTCGGATCTTTAGATATTAATATTAATATACATTTACAAATGTCAATTCTTATTAACAATTTGGATGTTGAGACCCTTGAAGTATCAATGCATGATGGTTTTCTAATGAACTGGACAATAAAATGCTATCAGTGGGCCTTTACAGCATTTACAGTGACTATCTGATTGCAAAATAGCATCATAGAAAATTTAGTCTTTTCAATAAAAAAACTTCAATATTCGTTGCCTTAAAAAAAATTAAAGGCAACAGGATTAAAAAAAAAAAAGAACAGGATTTGACGAAAAAAAAGTTAAAAAGACACATTTGGATAATTTTTTTTTCTAATATAAAGATATATTCTCTCTGCACCTTGGGTTACTGAATTTTCAGGAATAAAAACAGACTATTAAAATAAACAGAGAGATACAGGATTCATTTAATGAACGGAACTATTTCACAACTAAACAACACAAGACAGACTAAATAAGACATCTTTTAAAAAATGATTCTGCCTACATAACAGATATAGATTAAGTAAAAGTAATAATGCATTAGTAATCTTCTATAAAAATGGGTCTTCAAAAGCAAACCCTGCATATTACTCTCTTTTATGTGGCATTTTTGCATTTTCAGCCAAGACTGCAACATAAGGAATATTACTATCTTTGAGTCCACCTGGTCAGGTGATGTGTCAATCAAAGCAATGACGCTAGAGAAGATGTCAGTCATGTCAGGCGTTTCTGTGCTATGCTAATGCTAATGATGCCAGTCCTGCCTGGGCCTTTGTGGCCCACCCGTGATAAGACATAAAATGGCTGCCTGTTTGAAAGGCAAGGTTTAGGCTTCTTGAAATGAATATATTAAACCAAGAAGGTGTGAAGGATGGAGAGATGGAGGGAGGCACAAAAAAAACGGAATAAAATGGAGCAAAATATGCAGAAAGCGAGGTGGGGAGAGCGTTCAAATGTTTAAAAGGGGGATAGGTTTCTCTCATGAAAAAAACATGAGAGAAATCTGACTTTGCATTTGGAATTAGTTTCAAAAATAGAAAATGGTTCAAGGTAACGATTGCACATAACTACAGGTCTAACCTGAGGTAACCCCTGACAGACCAAAGCCCTGCTGGACTAGCTGATGCAATCAGTTTCCCAAAGCATATAGAGGATTAACATCCAAGTGTAAGAGAAGAGTGTCCAAGCCCCATCACCACATGTGCTGTTATCTGTAATCCTGTTAAAGAAACGTCATACCAACCCAAACAGTCTGGGCAGATGCATTGCAAAGTGCGACTGAGATCTTACAGTCTGTGAAGGAGACATGCTCTTCTGAAAGACTAATACCTAAACTCTCTCTTTCTCACATAAACACACACACACACACACACACACACACACACACACATGCAATGCTCACACACTACTAAGTTGTCATTTTAGCACTTTTATGTTACAGTACATGTTTCCCAACCTTTTTTTTAGTCGCGGCACCCTTTGGAAATTTCAACAAACTTGTGGCACCCTACAAAATTAATTCTGTCACAATATTTGAATTTCTAACTTCGATGTGATGATTTGAAAAGTACAGATATTCGGTACAACAGGGAAGTTAGCAGATCAATGAATAAGAGGGACCAGAGATGCCATATTTACCATACCATGTTACAACACAGTAGGGCTATTGCAGACAGAAACAATACTGTACTACATCGATGTTTCCTGTTGGCTCAATGTTTGAGTGGACTTTGCTGTTCCGATGAGCATGAACGGTATACGAGTGGAGCGACTGAGTGGAGCGCACACATAGAGCGAATAATACGCAGAGCGTCACACCACCTGAAAATGAAACCTGAGCGGTGAACTCATTTTCGGCAGCCGAGATTTCGGTGCATCTCTAATTATTGGCGACATCAGAAATGGATATTAAATAATAGATGCTTTTTTGAACATTTTAGCAATTTAGTACCCCCAGAGTACCCCCAGCCCTGCACATTTTGCATGTCTCCCTTAGGCATGGGCCGATTACCGGTTTCAAGGTATACCTCGATTTGAAAAGGTCACGGTTTCAAAACCGCTAATATTTTCCGTTATACCGTTCCTGCAGTACACGCTGTTTCTCATGTCTCCTCAAAGACTGAAAGTGTAGGAATCCCTCAGGTTGAGCGCAGTGTAGAGAGTAACACGACCCTCCTCCTCCTGTTGGTGCGAGCGAGCGAGCGAGCGGTCAGTCACGTGTGTGTAGGACGGACGAATTGAAGGAGCTTCCCCTGGAGCTTATGCGACTGGCAACCGGCCATTTTTTGTCTTATTGCAAGCAACTCGTCTCTGTTCTGGACTTGCACAAACTGCGTTGCAATGCAATCGTTTTCCAAAATGTAATTTATGTAAAAATATGAAGTCTGTAAACGCCAGAGACGTTGAAGATGGATGCACAGAGAAAAATACTGTAGCAGGCAGATCACTCACTGTTCATGATGCACGAACTATTGGAAGAAAATCCTCAATATTGATTTGGGGGTTTATAGGAATGTGTTTCTGAGGGGAACTGACTGTCTTCAGAAAAGTTTCTTTTCATCTCATTTTAGAGCTGTAATGATAATACCGTGATATTTTTGCTCAAAATCTCATACCAGCCCATGCCAAGTCTCCCTCATCTATCACACCTGATTCAACTCATCAGCTCATTAGTGGAGACTGCAAGACCTGAAGTGGGTGTGTCAGATATAGGGAGACATACAAAACGTGCAGTGCTGGGGGTACTTCATGGAGAGGTTTGAGAACCCCTGCCCTAGAGCAACTGGAGTTAACTACGGGAATGTTGCTCAAGAACCAGAAAAGCGCCACCTCATGAAAATGCATTAGCCTGCAGTCAATTAAAGTTGGTTTAAAGGAATAGTTCACCCAAAAATGTAACTTCTGCCATCATTTACTCACCCTCATGCCATTACAAACCTGCATGACTTTCTTTCTTCTGCATGTGGAACGTAAAAGAAGATATTCTGAACAATGACTCGGAGTTCCAGTCTTGTTTTGGACCACTGAACGCTTCTTTTAGTGTTTCACAGAAAAAAAATAAAGTCATGTGTTTGGAACAACATGGGAGTGAGTAAATGATGACAGGATTCTCATTTTTGGGTGAACTATCCCTTTAAAACTCATACAGAAGTATAATATTTATAGAAGTCATTTTGGCAGACATTCATAAAATGAGTCCACAACAGCAATGTTAATCTGCTTTGGAGGACACATAAGCTGTACACAATGTATACTAATGTCATTTTAGCATCCTCAGACAAACTGTAATGAGGTCTACACTGACCACAGTTATTATGAAGCAAATCAAGAGGAGCCAGAATAATGCATGACACATTGCCTAGCTTCTGAAATGATCTAGACTAGCTGCAAAAGATCACAGCTCACAATAAAGCTGCTGTCATATGCAATACACAAATGAAGTTAATTCAATTATTTCAAAGAATGACAGCATCTGTTCATCCTTTTTACTTTCAGTATAAAATGCATGCTAATACATTAATGCCTTTTATGTTTTGTGTGTGTGTGTGTGTGTTAACAAACCTTTTCATCACATGATTGACTTCTTAATACAGTTATGATTTAACAAAGCATGATTTTTTTTAAATCAATGAAAACGGGCTTCCAAAGTAATTTCTTAAAATAAACTAATAAAATGTCACCATTTCTTTTGCTACATCTTTCCACTTTTGTACTGAGAGCTTTCGTGCAAGTCATATGTTAAGGTCAGCGCATAAATATAGCTATTAATAGACACTGCAATGTCACTCCCTTGATGTAAGAAAGATCAAACCAATTTTTAAAGAGGAGAATTGGCACAGCTTAATGGGGTTGAACTTAAAAATGAGGAACAGAAACAAATTCTGCTTTTTCAAAGATAATACTACATAAATCATAAAATACAAGATAAAGCATTTTTGGAAAAAACAAACAAAAAAACACAGGCAATGGAACAATCTAATTCCATTTTTCTCTATATAACCCATTAAAATGTTATGGTGGTGGACACATCTAAATTAGCTGATATTCCAATGAAAACAAACATTTTAAAATATTGTACAATATATTAAAATACACCAAATAATGATCTTTAAAAAAGCATCATAGGATAATAGGTTTAAAATAGGTCTTAATAAAATAAGACCCTTTAAAAAAAATTGTCCAGTGAGAGACAGTGGCACACAGCTTTTCTTACATCTAATCTTTTGCACATGTACATTTGCAGTGTTAAGTAAATTAAGGGGAACTGTATGAACTCAAAAGTTTCACTTTCAAAATGCATCAAAAGTTCACCTGTAAAATCTCTTGCATAAGGGAGCCTCAGGGTCCTGTCTGTGTATATTTTGTATATGGTTTATATATATACAATCTCTGTCTTTCGGTCATATTTCTGATTAGACTTGTGCCGGTATTCGGTAATGCGATATATCACGGTAATGAATATGCACGATATTGTTATCGTGGGCACTTCTAAATACCGTGAATAATTATATATTACGAATTACTCAGAATTTTGAATGCATTTTAAGAATCAAATTGTACATCACTCTAAATATTTGTTTTAATAAAATGATGGTGATTTTAATCATAAAAATGTGTCAGGATGATTTTCATTACCATAGTTAATTAGCCCATACTCATAGCGGCATTATTACTCAAAGGCTCTGAATAGATGTGCATTTAAGATAATATGCTTTTTAATAATAATTTTAAATACACTGATAGAATTTGTTTTGAAATTCACATTGTATTAATTGTAAAACTAATATAATACATTTTTTTAAATAACAACAATGGCGGAGTTCTTGTTTTGAAGCCAAACATGCCACATAGTAAACTAAATTAATTTTCAATATAAACTTTCAATAGTGGTATGAATGTTTATCCATTCTACAAAATAAAGCATCCTAAACCATTGTGTAATTACAAGAAAGACTAATTTTCCTTAAAAACCATGCATATGTTTCTGTGTGTCCATGAGCACCAAACAAAACTGAATGTATAATGCTACTAGCACTGACACAAGTTTAGTTCCACATACTGTATATTTCATCTGCAATGATGCAGTCTGAGCTGAAGAGGGCAATGCATGCTTAACAATAATTCACACACAGCAAAATGAGAAAAATCCTCACTGGCCTGTAGAGCTATGCCTTGTCCAAATACCCACACTTGCAGTCTTTGCACTTGACCACTTATATGACATGTTTCCTGTATTTGGCCCAAGTGTTCAAGTGAGCATGAAGACCACAAGTGTGTGTACAACTTTTCATTACCTGATGGGACACACTTATAGTGTTGTAAAAACGCAAGTGTTTAGAGAGTTTTAGTATTATTATATTTTGCATTTTGAAATCAACTTCTAAATGTTGATGGGAAAAGTATTCTTAAAATGCATTCATAATTTAAATGTTTTTATTTATACATTTTATTTATATATTATATTGCTGCAATATTATTATTGTTTAATATTTTTGAAAGAATCTGTACTGTATAAAGCGCTATAAAGATAAAGGTGATGTCATTTGATGATCGGAAACGTGCTGTAGAGATTAAAGTACAATTTATGTCCTACTAACAATACTGTTTTTAGATACACAGCGATAATTTGTAGTGTACATGTATATGTATATACATACAAATACAAGTGTTACATTTATAATCACTATTCCCCACCTCCAGTTCACTCACGCGTTTGAAGATGAAACGTACAATATAGTATGGTAGTATGCCGTTCCGAACAGCTTCTGTACTGATTTTAGTGTACTTGAGTTATATTTAGCAGATTCTGGCGAATATAGTAGGTCATCCGGGCATTACATGCATACAGAAAATTTGCATACTATGCACAGTATACACACAGCATACTGCAGAAATAGTAAGAGTAGTATGATAGCATGGCATTTCGAACACAGCCCTAGTGTAGGCCAGAGCCATAGAAAGAGAGAGTTGCGTCAAAGGAAGTCCAAAACGCTCGATCGTCACATGATTCACGTAGACCTCAAATAGTTCCAGGAAGTTCATAGCGGGCAATTGAAATACATTGAGTTGGAGAGACAGAACTGCAATTTTTGGTAATTAGTAGACAATAAAATTCTTTATTTACATTATTTATGAACGGGGTTGTCGCAACGCTCTCTCTCTACGGCTCTGGTGTAGCCTAATTGTAACACACTTAAATGTCAAACAACACTGAAGACAAATAAAGATTCTCAAAAATACCTTTTTTTTTTAAAGTAGCCAATGGCTGGCAGTCCTATGGTACAGTGAAAATAAATAATATCAACAAGGTAGGCCTGCATGGACAATGCTACTCTATGATACACGTCCAAAGGGATACATGGTACAGAAGGTTTGTGTAGTGTTAGTGAGTTAATCCTATTTTGGTTGGGAAACGTCTTTACCTGCAGCACAGAGTCCTCGTTCACCAGCTTCTCGTGGAGGTGCTAAGCTTAATAAAGTCCTTCTCCTTCACTGACGAGAATAAAATGTATAGTTTGTTTCAATTGTTTGTAAGTAAACAATCATTCCAGGCAGGGTTTTTTTTACGTCTAATCTGTCCCACTGCTGTTTTACTGTTAAAAAAGCGCCAAGCGTTTAAGCACGTGACATGAGTATCGGTCCGATCATATAATTCGTTTAAACAAAGCGACCCAAACGAAGGACTCGCGTGCGTATCGGGCATTGCTTCTTAAGTTAAGGCAAAATATGGGACACAGTGATGAAATATGCTGTGAATTTTGATGAAATATTTCTGAGGTTTGTAATCTTGATCGTCAGAAAAGGATTTATCGGTAAAATTGTATTGGAGAAGGAGCAAAATTTTGCAATGGTTTGTCAGTCATGCCAGGACTATTTGAGTCAAAACCGATGCTTCTCCAAGAGATGGCGCCCTTGGCCGTCACAAAAGTATTTGGCGATTGGTTAGCATGATCCAATAGCCAGTGCTGTCTAAATGTCATATTAAAAAAATGTAGTTTCGAATTTCTTGTGATTTTATTTTTAACAATATTGAAGATCATTTTTGTTTTGCTTTGGAAACGGTTATTATTTGGTCTCTTGCTGAATCACAGAAACAGTCATGTTTATATCATAACTATTCTTTTACTGTCATTCACAAGTGTACATTTTTCTGAAGAAGAAAAAAAAAACAAAAAAAAGAAATGGAACATTATTGACGATTTTCAGTGAAACAACAGGCAGTTAAAACTTCTGTAACACTTACAATAAGGTTAAAATTTAAGTTTAGTTAACATGAACTAACAATGAAAAATAAAACAGTTCTTATTTTAATTCTTATTTGAACAATTAATGCATTATATTAAAATTACATTAAAAAGTTGTATCTGTTAATGGGCCTGAGCTAACATGTAACAGGTAAAAATGAATCGTTATATTTATAACTTTATCAAAGATTAATAAACACTGTAACAACACTGTTTTGCTCATTGTTGGTTATGTTAGTTAATACATTAGCTAGCGTTAACTAATAGGACCTTATTGTAAAGCGTTACTGTAGTTTCAATAATGTTTATATTAAGCTCCCTTTTGGACAAAAGTTTCTATTCCTGTTGTTCTGTTGTTCTCAAGTATTTGTGACATGAGTTTTGTTAATTTATTACATTTTCATGAAAGTTTTCCCCCTTTGGAATAATATGTACCAATTAATTGTTTTAAAAAAGTAAGACTAGGAAATAAGATACATTTTGGACGTTAATGTCACAATAATTTGTCATTTCTACTCAAACTTAAGAGTTTTTAGAATGTATCTCAATTTTACTCCAAACTTTGACGTTTCAGTAGGTTGAAATTTCAATTCCTACAGTGTATTACTTTAACCCTCTCTCATTTAATACTTAATATATGACCTGTCTGTTGGTCCTGATGGAATGAATTTAGCAGATCACAGGCACTGACTCTGTAACACAATGTGAGTTTGAATCTTAGCATTTCACCACAAGGTCACTATACTTTGATATTCTGAGCACGGCTGACGCTCAGGTCTTTGAGAGGACACAGAGACAGACTGCGTCAGGCAGTAGAGGACAGCGGGTTCTTTCTCACAGTATGTTACTCATGGGGCCACTGATCTAATTCTAGCTGCGTCCTGATTCCTGCGTAAAGGTCTGGACGTCTGAGCTCAGTGCAGCAGGAGGGTCGTTTGACAGAGAGAGCTATATGATGTCCACATTTAAATGAACATTAAATTAGTCTCAGTGACTAATAATCATGAAATCCTTGTAATGACTTTTCATACAACATAACCAGTGGCTAATGGTGCTCTCTTTAATGCAGGAAGAGGGAAATTAAAGTGAGCCAGCAGTAGAATTTGAACCAGGAGGGTCTATTATACCAGGAGAAAGCTATCTGTTAGCATTCCCATTCATCTCAATGGCAGTTGCTCAGCTGACGCAGGACCTCTAGAAAATAAGTTATTTCAAAGCTGCCATCTTTGCTTCAGTCCCAACCCATTCTCACGGCAATTTGTATATATTTTACGAGGTGGCTAATTATTTCAAATTCATACGACCTTGTTCATATGAATTTGTACATTTTGTGATAAATCATAAGTATTTTATGAGGTGGCAAATTCGTAGGAATTCGAACGAATGATCCCCCCTAACCCCATCCCTAAACCTACCCCTCACAGAAAACGTACAAATTCATACGAATTGTTCACCTCGTAAAATATGTATAAATTGGTCGTGAGATAGCGTTGTCAGTTCTGCAGCTTTAGGTTGTTTTGAGCCAATCACCTGAGCTGTAACACATTTTCACAGTTGTATCTAGCAAATAATTATAGCTGTAAATAGCAAAACATTGTTTATCTATCGTAAATGTATCTTTTTATATTTTCTTTTTTTTTATTAATGTACATTTCAAACACTATAATTTGTTTTCTTACCTTGACATCAAATTACAGAAAATTATTTAGGGTTGCTGCATGAGTGTTTCTACAATGGCAAATAATTTTTCTCTCTTATGACAGTAATCAATCTCTCTGTATATTCCCCCCTCTCTTAGAAAGCCATAGAAATGCTATTGTGATTTTTTTTCTTTTCTATTGGTACTAATTACTATTATTGGGCAAATAGGAACACAAAAAATATATATATTTGTTGTAGTTTCCATTCAGCGCTACAAGTCTATCTATGATGATTTCCACTTCAGTGGTAATTTAACATCAATGGTATAATGAATGTTCTGGGATATATATGTTATCAGACTCTATGGATACTTTTGAATGGCTGTCAATGGAAAAAGATGGTTTTTGCAGCCAGATGGTGTAGTTATTTGCTAGCAGTAGCTAACAGGCCCATGCTAACCATCCAAGTCTTGACACCTTTGGTTTGTCAGTTGAAGGAGATATTTTTGACATCTTTAGTACACAGGCAGTTAAAACATAATACTTGCATTCTGTACCCAAATATACATTCTGATATGCTCTGGCATGGAGATTGTATATATTTAGTCTAAGTACTGGTGTAATATCTAGCCCACAGTATTTAGCTTAGCTTAGGATGTCCTGTAGTACAGTAGAGATTCTCAACCAGTGGGTCACAACCTCAAAATTGGTCACAGCTCTGTTTTCATATGGGTCACGGGGGTCCATGTTGTAAGAAATTCTAAATGCCAGTGGATTTCCATTGTCATGCTCAGTGTGTTGTGCACACTAGAGGGTGTCAGACACACTTAGACACACTATAACAGAAACAGATCACAAACCATGATAAGATAGACAGGAAATTACAAACCATACATTCAAATGATGGATTGTGTCTCTTATAATATTAAACAGATTTATTTTCCCCACAAGCCCTCACTGTTCAGTCTCAAATGACCTTGCTTGTTAAATAAAGGTTAAATAAATTTCCCTGTCATCAATGTCAGGTTCCAAAATTTGCAGAAACTTAAATTTCATTATACTGACAAATGGAAATCCTCTTTTCAGATGGATAAACAAAGTCAATAATTAATATGTTTTTGCACTGGGCAAATACTAATTTTTACATTAAGGGGATGCAATGCTAAGGTTGCAAATGTTTGTACTGTGTCTGGCAGCGACAGTATTGCTGCAGCACAAGCGGTTGTGGGATTTGTAGGGCAGAGGTGAGTTTAGCTGGAGGGTAGTTGACTGATCCCATGCGTCCATCCCATGCAGCTGAGGTGGCAAAATCCAAACCACACAGCATAAACAGCCCTGAACAGATGTTACTTACAGCTTTTACACAGAGAGGAAGCCAGGACTAGTTTTATACCTTTTACTTCTTTTACTTCTTTAGGTTGGGTTGATTTTTGAAAGTCAATACTGACTAGATACAAGATACCTTGTGACCATATGATTCCAAGAGCAACTATATGGGTAAAATGTCACAATGGAAAATACCTTCAAATAATCTGTTTCAGCTAAATAAAACTTAAAAATTATGAAATATAAAATGTGTCAAACAGCAAAAGGCAACATAAAAATTCCAGCAAAAACTGTAATTAATACATTTATTTTTAATTAATAATAAATGATAGAAACTATCATGTAAATCAAGTGTGAATTTATGAATGTATGCTTACCCATCAATTACAGCAAAGTATTTGATAATATTGCAATTTTAGTTTGGAGAACAGTTAAAATAATAATCAATATATCTTCTTTATTTAAGACATAAAAATACAAAATCACATACATTTGCATAATTAGATCTATTACAACCAATGAATGATTACTAATATTTATAAACATGAAACAAGCCTCATGTCTCAATTATTTAAATGGGACTCTGAAGCATCTGCTGAACATTGTGATGACAGGCAAGCAAGAACCAGAGCCAGGATCAAATATAGCAAATGAGCAGAGGAGAGAGCGGACAACAATTCATCAACCCTGTCTCTGAGCAAGTAAAGTTACTGGCTCAGTCTATTAAACAGATTTATGGCAAGTGTCCCTTGTATTTTGAGATAACAGGCTGCCCTACATAACTGTTAGAAAAGATACGTCAGGGATTTGACTCATCCATCCCACAGATTTTAGAAATGCTTTCTGTGGCAGGGAAATGTCAGAATCAGATTGATCCTGTGACCCTAATTGAGACAGAGGTGGGGGTGAAGCATGATAGACAGTGACTTCCTTTCTTTGTATGGTCCACTGAGGCATCTCGCTGTCTTCTTGTCAGAGCATGTGTCGTCTGTGCTTTGACCTTCATTTAAAGACAAGGTTGGATGTTGGAATTGGTATGGTTCATAGGGATAAAGTCAGACATCATTATTGCAAAATAAACCCTGCCAGGGTGATCAGGACTCTTACAAACTGGAGGAGTCTTGAAATTTAACAATAAAACAACAGTAAAACCCACTAACAAAATGTAAAATGTGTATCTTTAACTGCACATTGTCATATAAACAAATAGCTAATAACTATACTGATTTGAATCTTACAATTACAGTAGCAGTCTATGTGTGTGTTGGATTCACTATAAAGAATCAACTCATTTGAGTCATTTGTT
This sequence comes from Sinocyclocheilus grahami, assembly GCF_001515645.1. Classification (NCBI taxonomy): domain Eukaryota; kingdom Metazoa; phylum Chordata; class Actinopteri; order Cypriniformes; family Cyprinidae; genus Sinocyclocheilus; species Sinocyclocheilus grahami. Next base: position 2,790,040 of record NW_015505237.1, read on the forward strand.
TACGATTCAAAATGTACTGAATTGTATTTAAAGGGAAAATTGAATGCCCATTTTTCACAAGTTGGTATGATTCTTTAGGTTCCTAATGAAAAGTCTGCAACAGACTTTGGTTAAAATTCCTTAATGGTCATGTAAATCAACACCCTTTTTACCTTGCCAAAAATGTTCTGTTCACAGCGACCCTTTTCGGTGCATGGCTCTTTACATGATTAAGAGCCAAAAACATCTTCTGTTCTTTGTGTATTCGGTGGTGCGTTACCATCAAAAACAAAACTAATTCACAGCGTCCTCAGTGGCTCTGATGTTGGGAGAAAATTAAAACTATTTTGTTCACTTTTACATCCAACTACAAAACACCTGCATTGCTTACGAGACATCGTTGTCTCTACAGCTGCTCAAGCGTGGAGAAAATGGCGGACAGCATACAACTGGCTGATGGCGGAGATATGCTAGTACAGGACAGTCCATCATTGGTCATGGGTGGGGCCAGAGCAGTATGACGTCACACTGCTCAGAAAATCTAAATGGTTTGATAATTAAGGCTGTTTAGATTGTGTTGGATTTAAAAAAAAAAAGGAGTGAATAGACTTTTATTATTGTAGGGTGGTTGTGTCCACACACTGCTAAGACATATTTATATGCAAAAGTTTGCATCCGATGTCCCCTTGTCTTAAAAGTAAAATTGCACTAGACTGACGTTTTTCATTGTTGCATGACAACATCTCAAACATGACAAAAAAATGCGGCGATCAAGTTCAAAGAAGTTCAACTTTTAAAAAATGCATCTCTAGACCTTGCTTTTTTTTCCTATTCCACTGCCCATGACTCATCACTGCTGAAAAAAATACAATAGAAATCATCCAAGAATTTGTAATGGTTTTTCTGGTTGTAATTGGAATTGTATTGGGTTTAATGCAAACGGTAATGGTCCCTGTTGGTCTCTGCTGGTAATTTGTCGCAGTTTTATTGGTGGCTTGTTAAAACCAATGAATCCTAATGGAATATGTCCCAAAACACACTACAGGAAACCATTTTTTAATGGTTTTGATGGTTAATAGCTGATGGTTTGTAATGTTTGTAATGGTTTTTGTAGATGGTTTCTATTGTTTTGTTTTGTTTTTTTTAACAGGGATGTTTTTCAATGCCCCTTGAACATTTTTGTGGTGAAAGGCAGAAAAATAGTTCTAGACACGTTTTTTAAATGTTGAACTTCTGTTTTGCGCCACTGCTTTTCCATTGTTTTACTATGAAAACATGGATGATTAATACAACCATTCTGTCGTTTGCAATGTTTATACATGACACAGCATTCTAAAAATGTGACTCTCACATTAGAGTCACCAAAATCAAGTCCACCCTCAGATACACATTACAATAGGGAAGAAAAGACGATCACAACTTCTGTTTCATGTTGATTTTAAAGGAACTTTAAAAAAAATCACTTGGTCTCACTTTATAGTGTCCTTAAATACTATGTACTTGCATTTAATAATAATATATTTCAAAATAATTATTTGATACAATGCACTTATTGTCTCCATACGTGTTTTTACATGTTTGTACATATTTTATATGTTTTTATGTTGTACTTATATTTGAAATTACTGTACTGTAATTACATCTGTAATTCATTTCTGTCGTTACATCTATAATTACACTGTTGACCCTACCTCTACACCTTAAACCTAACCAGACCACCAAACTTGTCCCTTACCTTACCCGTATCCCACCTCAAAAGCAGCAAAAGTTTAGCAATTCAACATGAACACAATAAGTGCATTGCACATTGCTTTAAGTACATAGCATTTAAAAGACCTAATATGAGTGGGAGCAAACATTTTATACATTTTACTGTCTTATGTCTCACATTCTGTGTGAATGGCCTCTAATCGATTAATTTGTTCTGTCATCACTCTACAATGGTTGTCTATATCACCATTGCTAAATCTACAATCTACTAACATACAGTCTAAAACACCATACACCAAGTATTTTAGTACAATATACAGTCTGCATAGCATTCCTGTATGGCTGTAAATTCCTTACTTATATTAACATGAATGTGGTACTTCAAGTTTGACTTGCTCTTGAAATCCCTTCCCTACATAATTTACCCATGTGTCAGGGGGCATGATTAATTGCATTTGTTTAATGCAATATTTATTTTTTTTATTATCAGACACACTAAATCAATATGTTAATTTGACAGTCCTAAATACAAAAGAGTACTTGATTTCAGTCCCTCTGTGTGGATAGGAATGTGATGTGTAGGTGTGTGAGCAGAAAGACAAAGACGAGTGATTCAACCCCAGTCAGAAATCTGATTACAGGACACAATAGTCCACAGATACAAAAAGCCTCATGGCCACAGGCTTGTCAGTCTCACCACATACCCTATTCAGCTCCATCGCCTCTGATTCAGATTTCATCTAGATAACCCCCACACCACCACCCTTTAATTCAAGATGTCGTCAACAGGGTGTCCTGAAGCATTTTTCACCTTGAAAATGAAGAGGCAGTATGTGCCTATTGGCTTAAAATGTACATTTGCACTTTCAATTTTGCATTTCATGACATTAGTCCATAGGGGGCCGGAAAGCCATTAAAATGTATATGCCTCATTAATGTAAAAGGTTATGTGGTGGGCATTAGATTATTGTGTGATTTCTGACAGTGATTTCTCAGCATAATTTGCTGAGCTTACACTATTGCAATCACAACCATGTCACCAATGACAACAGAAAATTGAGATGAGTCAAATCTATCAATAGCGAGACCTAAACGAGCTGATGAATAAGAGCAAACAGCATGAATATTACATACATATTGGATACTCCTAACATTACAAGATTAACTATGTGCTCTTTAAAGACCTTATGCTCAGAGAAACAAGTGCACAGCCATCTTTAGAATTGTGTCTTTGAGCTTCTGTTTTGGTGGTAGCTATAGCATCACAGTCCACTAAGACTAAGAGTAATTAGCTGGTGATGTGGTTTTACTTTGTTGTAGAGTTAACAAAGTTATCATGTGCATTGTAATGTTAACAGTGGATGTCATAACAAATGTCAGTAAACTGGAAAGATTTTAAGACGAGCGGTTCATTCATAAATTCATATGAATTACCTTAATGTTGTGGAAATACAAACAAAAACAGAAAACAACGAAGACAACATTGAAAAGGGGTGGAGGTACATAGGATTTATACTAAGGGACTGCTGAAGGGGTTGATGAACACTAAGGTGTGCAATTACCCCCCCCCCCATTAGTTACTGTTGCTATATGTCCGACAAGCCATGCTGCTCTCATGCCATACATCATGTTCTTATGCAGTAAAAAGCAAAGAGAACACTGACAACACGCCGACAGACAAGACAGAGCAGATTACTTCTGGTATGAAACAAAGTCTCAGCTTTCGCCTGTCAATTTTCAGGGTAAAGCATGGCTAAAGTAGTCCCGGGCAGGTATTAACCGCATTGCATGTCCACATCACTTACGCCAAATAATTTCCATTTCAAAGGTCCTTACAGCCTACAACAGCAAAAGATACAAAACCCACAAAGACACTGACCAAGCAAATAAATATAGTAAACAATAAGAAAAACAACAAATTATTTCCATATTTTTGCTACAAAATTGGGTCTTATTTTGTAAGGAAAACTCATGCTCACTTTCTCCCACTCAAACACACACACACACACACAGTACAGACACACACAGAGGGAAACATACATGCGCACAGAAACATACTGTCAGCACTGATCACACAATTTTATAAGAAAAACAGTTTAGCCACTTCAAAGCTACATGACATTTCTCACTAGCAAGGTAATAACAGCAATTTCTTGAAGCAGATGAACTTACAGTTTTTCACTATTAGTAGAGACACTGCCAGACACTGTTGAGAGACACATAATCTCTCTCTCTCTCTCCTTTTGGAATTAGTAATGGAAGCATGGGATGAGATGCATAAGAAACTAGTCCTACACACAAGAGCATTTTAAGGACAAAAGCCTGACAAATGTCTTGAAATACAACATCTGAACAATGTCTGGAGGTGTGTAAGTGGAATAAATTAATTGAATTATTAGAAAATAATGCACACACAAGGTGGTAATGAGGCCACGATACAAATGGATGGCTGGTAATCAATTATTACAAATGTGTTGAAGAGATTTTTTACAGTCACCTGAGATGTTCCATTAAAATAGCATATGAAAACTATTTCTGTACAGAAATAAAACACCCTGTTTAGCACAAGAGAATGACCAGAATCTATTATACAGACAATTTCTCATGTTTTAATGAAATTATCTAACGTGATGGTTCTGTCTCGGCTCGCCTACTGTGGCGGAAACGAGGAGACGTAGGAGCGCGGAAACAAATGGGATTAACATCAACAGTCCTTATTCTTCTACTTCAACAAGGTGAAACACACAGGGCTTAAATCAAGGGACTAATCACGGAAATGAATGGGACACAGCTGAAACTAATGGAACTCAAATAGGAACCGGAACAGGAAAAGGAGGCCTACTACCCCCCCCCAAAAAAAAATCCTTGGAGAGGATAACGGGCTTTAAGGTCCTCTCGGGGCCAAAACTGGGTACTGGAACACTCCCTGGGCTTAATTGCGAATCAGAAGCCCTCCCTGGGCTCGACAGGGGATCAGGAGCCCTCCGTGGGCTATATTCGGAAACTGGAGCCCACTCTGGGCTGGATTCGGGGACTGGGAAGCGCTTACGAGGAGCTGGCACTGGAGTGGACTCAGGGGCTGGAGACGGCACTGGAGCGGACTCAGGGGTGAGCTCTGGGGCTGGAGACGGCACTGGAGCGAGCTCTGGGGCTGGAGGCAGCACTGGAGCGAGGAAGAGGGCCCTGAGCCATCCATTTCTCCTCAGTCTTGGGTCAACAGTGGCCGGCAGGCTTGAGTGTGCCGCGGCCAGCGGGCTTGTCTTCGGCTTGAGTGAGCCGCGACCGGTAGACTTGACAACGCCGTGGCAAAGCGTGCAGCGGTTTCCATGCCATGGGGAAAAACAGGAAAACAAAACCAAAACACAAACACGGGGAGAAGGGGCGCCGCTTACTGTCTCTGGTCCGAAATTCTGTCACGGCTCGCCTACTGTGGCGGAGACGTAGGAGCGCAGAAACAAATGGGATTAACATCAACAGTCTGAACAGTTCTTCTACTTCAACAAGGACCACAGGCAGGATCCCACACATAGACAGAGGGGTTGACGAACAATTCCGGACGCTGGACATTGAAACACACAGGGCTTAAATCAAGGGACTAATCACGCAAATGAATGGGACACAGCTGAAACTAATGGAACTCAAATAGGAACAGGAACAGGAAAACCAAAAATGGGCATAATCTTCAAACCTGGAAGACGTGGGGGAGGAAAACACAACAGGAGACATGGACAGAGTCCATTTGATTTCAAGGTGATTGCAAAAAAACTGATTTGATTTCTAGACAAATGTCTGTTTGCAGACAGTTGTGTACTTTATGAGACATGTCTTATTCAATCTCATCCCACCCAATGTAACTATGTTACCTAAACTCAGTTTAGCAGCCATAAACACTTGGCAAATAGACCTCATCATGACCTGTTTCATTTCTTGCTAGGAAAGTAAAAACTGACATGAGTTTTTTTTTCTCTGGTTAGCTAATATTTATCTGTAAGTATAAAAAGGTCCCTCACTGAGAAATGCATTCAAGCATGAAAAGTGCTGAGGGAAATCAATTAAGGAGGTCTATGGGGTCAGGGTGTTCAAGGTCTCCAGAGCTCACTAAAAAGGCGCACCACCAACTCATTCACTCTGTTATTGCAGTCTGATGCACTTCTGCACAAAGATACAAGGACGTTGTCAAATGTTCAAAACTACTGAGCATAAAAGGCAAAATTGTTAGAATTTGTCATTGAAAAACTGCACAAAGCATCATTTAATCACTCTCATGTCGTTTCCAATCCTATGTAACATTCTTTTTTCTGTGGAACACACACACAAAAATAAATAAACAAAATAAAAACTTTTGAAAAAATGTCTGTCTTTCTTTTTATCAATACAATGAAATCAATGGAACTAAAACTGTTTGGCTACCAACATGATCCAAAATATTTTTTGTGTTGTACAGAAGAAAGAAAGTTGTACAGTTTTAGAGTGACATAATGGCAAATAATGACAGAATTTAATTTTTTAACTGAACTATCACTGTAATAGTAGAATTCTGTGTATTCTGTAAAACAGGCCACGTTGCTTCCAGTTCAGGCCTTTTGCTTCATTATGTGGAGCTGTTTTACTCACAATGTCTATAAAGGAGATAGCAAAGATGGTCATAATCGATGTCAATCATCACATATGCAAATTGATATCTAAAAGTTATTATTATTATTATTATTATTTTTCTTCTTCTCACTAGTCGACTAGTTGGTTAGTGAGGCTGATATATATTTTAACAAAATCAAAGAAGGAAAATGTAGAGAAACGTTTTTAATGACTTTAAATCCATTTCTAATAATATTTGTGACCCTGGACCACAAAACCAGTCATAAGGGTCAATTTCTGAATAAATAAGCTTTCCTTTGATGTATGGTTTGTTTGGACAATATTTGGCTGAGATGCAACTATTTGAAAATCTGGAATCTGAGGGTGCAAAAAAATCTAAATATTGAGAAAATCCCCTTTAAAGTTGTCCAAATGAAGTTCTTTGCAATGCATATTACTAATCAAAAATTACATTTTTATATATTTACGGTAGGAAATTTACAAAATATCTTCATGGAACATGATCTTTACTTAATATCCTAATAATTTTTGGCAAAAAAGAAAAATCGATAATTTTGACCCATACAATGTATTTTTGGCTATTGCTACAAATATACCCGTGCGACTTAAGACTGGTTTTGTGCTCCAGGGTCACATTTATAATCAAAACTCTTTTAAATAGGAAACAAACTAGACAAACAAATTTTTATTAGTTTAGTTTAGTTTTTAACCAAAATGTAAAAAATATTGGTAACACTTTACAATAAGGCCCATTACTTAACATTAATTAATGCTTTAACTAATATGGGCATGCAGGATATGTGCTTTACATGTAGCTACTAATAAACAGCCAATATATTAATAATAGGCATGCTTATAAGCAAACCGTTAATAGTGAGATTTGGTCCCTATAAAATGTTTTACTCTAAAATGTTACCGAATAAATTAGTTTTGAGGGTGAGCACCACATCCCACCAACTAGATCATCACCAGTCTAGCATTAATTAACATAATCTGTCATCGACCAGCACCAAAATTGATTCTGGTCTAAGCTGTTTGTTTCAACAGGGAAAACAACCTCAATGTTTTTGATAATGAGCTAGTATTTTTCTCATGCACTAGGAAAATTCATGATAAGCTGCAGGCATATTGACCTTTTAGTCGTGTAATTATCCGGACGAAAGGATAAACAGAATAAGTGCGGTGAGACAAAGTGCAGACAATTCATTCAAGATATTAAAAGCCCTTAAAAGGCAAGCCACCAGCCAAGCCACTTGATCTGCTAATGTGCAGTCGAAGGACAGAGTGACATTTGTGCCACAGATAAAGAGTTTCCAACAGTTTAATGTTTGCAAGAACGTGCATTAGCTATGAGGAAAAACATGTGTGTTGTGTACAGGGTGCAACCTCAGTAAATAGTTACAAATCTCTCTGTCTCTGTCTCTGTCTCTCCCTCTTTCTATCTCCATCTGTTAATCTGTGCATCTGTTTGTGCTCCCAACAGAAATGCAGAGTAGACCTGGAGTGCTACCAGCCAATCATGAGGCCCCATGCCTCGATGGAGAACACGACCAGTCACATAACTCACCAGACTAGAAAAGAAAGAGAAAGGCAACCAGTCTGAGATAAAAACAGGTAGAAAAGAGGCAAGCTAGCATGACTGGGAGAGAAGGAACCAGACTGAAGGAGATTAACAAGACAGTAAGTGGAAAGAAAAGAAAAAAACAGTCAGAAGTGATGGTTGTCGTGGCAACACCCACTGCCTGCAAAATGTGTTGTTTTTTTCCGAATTTACACCCACACAGATTTTACACTGTTTAGGCTTTATTCACCTTGCTAATAATCCGTGATGAATGGATGCTGGGATTTTTTCTATTCAAAGAAGGGACTTCCTGTTCTTCAAAAGAGGAGTATTTACAATAGATAAGCACTAATGATGTGTCTGTGCAAGTATACACTCCAGTAATCAAGTCCATATTACATTCAGATAATGCTGTTCGGTTTTATTTCTGTGTGTGTCTATGAATTGAACTTATCGTTTGTTTGCTCAGGGTGTCGTTGTACGCTGACGTCATCAGTGCTTGTGATGGGTCGTGTAATTGAATGCAAACAAATAAGATATATGATTTCCTCTTTACAATTGCTTTAGCAAACAAGAGCAAATGAAACACAGGATTTGGTACTTTCGCCCTGACAACCCATTATAAAACACTACATAGACAATGAAGACAGTAGCCAGTAGGTGATGAGAGAACAGAGAGAAGAAGAGGCGACAGGACACTAATGCCTTTCTCAGACTGTGACATCACTGAGCTGTGAACACACACACACACACACACACACACACAAAGGAATCTCTCATATAGTGATAATGATGTTCGCTTATGAAAGGGTAATTATAAAGACTAATAAATAAATAATTTCCCAGATATTCAATTCTAGCTTGCTTCATAAACCTGTGAAATACATTATGTGTCATAAACCCTGGATCATTTCAGGATAATTTTAGGATTTTTATGAGACTGCTGGGTGGCTGGGAGAGAACTCAGATAGAAAAAGAAACTTTAATCAACAATTACATTTTCTGTTTTTTAATTTGCACCACATTTTAAAAGGTGTATATTATATATATATATATATATATATATATGTCACAAGTTCACCAGCCTAGTCACCAGCACAGTCACCTTACTTCATTTAGGACTCCATTTCCCAGCATCCCGCCTGCTTCACACCTGCACTGGATCCGATCCCCAATCAGCACACCTGCCACCATTCACCTCATCAACTACTATATATAAGCAGTCACTTTTCACATCCTCTTTGTCTGGTCTCGTCAAGGTTTACCCATAACTGATTCCTTCGTACTCACCTGCATTCTCACGTCCTGACATCTCATCTTCAGCCTGCTAACTTGCAAAGAGGAAAAGAAATGTTGTTACTCCTTACCTGACTCACCTACCTGGACTCTCACCTGTTACCCACCTGTCTTCCCCGTCTGCGTCATCTGTCGGACTTGTAAAGAGATACAAGGATCGGTATCTCTTTACAAGTTAAGTCCAGTCATTCTCAAAGACTCTTGAGTTAATCACCAGTTTGCTCTGCATCTCTCCCCTCCGCACCAAGCTGCAAATAAAGAAATTACACTTACCTGTCTGTCTCCCGAGGTCACCTTTTGTAGTGTGACTATATATCTATATGTCATTTAGCAGACGCTTTTATCCAAAGCACCTTACAAATGATGACAACAGAAACCAACAAAACAGCAATAATATGCAAGTGCTATGACATGTCTTGGTTAGCCTGACGTAGTACACATAGGAAGGTTTTTTCATCCATATACATATATATATATATATATAACAAAATGAAAACAAGTAGATAGAATAGAAAAAGAATAGAGAAAGCTAGTGTTAGAGGCCTTATTATAAAAACAAGCAGTTAGAAAACAAATAGTGCAAGTGTTAGAGGGTCAAGTCAACAAAAAAATAAAATAGAAGAATATATAATTCCTTACATTTATATAGCGCTTTTCTGGGCACTCAAAGCACTTTACATGAAAGGGGGGAATCTCCTCAACCACCACCAGTGTGCAGCATCCACCTGGATGAAAAAAACTCTCATGCTTACCAAGCCTGCTTTTATTTGATAGAAAATACAGTAAAAACTATAGTGAAAAATCACTATCTATCTATCTATCTATCTATCTATCTATCTATCTATCTATCTATCTATCTATCTATCTATCTATCTAAAAAATAACGCGATTAAAATATTTTAACATAGTAAACGCACTGGCCCTGCCCCCAGACCTGTACTTTATCTTACATTTCACACAGTTGACTGTTGACAAATATGATGCAGGGTAACAACTCCATAAATGCAGTTATGCCCAAAAATTCAAGATATTGGGGGAAAATGCTGTATGAGTTTGTGTCTCATATCACACGATAAGCGATATCACACGAATGCTGTTTATGTCCGAATACCACGAGTTTAAATGTGATTTTATACAACAGTTCACTAAATAAGAAGTTCATATTGTGTTATATTTTAAACACAATATTGTCTGTTTTTGCTCAGTTTTGCCAACAAAAATATTACCGATAAAGCCACAGCACAGCAGAACTGTTGCGCGCCTACTAGCAAGCGGTGTTTAGTTTTGAATGAATCCGCGTTTTGAACAAATCGTGTGAACTAATGATTCAAAGCCCAATTCATAGAGAGAGCCGTTTACTGAATTCTTGAATGAATCAGCCCTTTGAACGAATATAATGAAAGACTCATAAAGACATTTACCGTCACCTGCTGGCAGGGGAAATAAAACTTTAAAGGGATATTTCACCCAAAATTTAATTATGTCATCATTTACTCATACCTGAATGACTTACCGGTATTTCTTTTGTGGAACATAAAATAAGGTATTTTGAAGACTGTTGGTAACAAAGCTGTTTTGGTTACCAATGACTTCTTTTGCATAAAAACAATTATGAGATGTTTCTCAAATTATCTTCTTTTATGTTCCATAGTTTATGTTAGGCCGTTGTAGCCTTGAAACGTTTATATGTAATAAACTTTATGTTGAATCAAATAAATTCTAAAGCTACTAATTGTAATGTACTTAATAGTCTACTTGATCATTTAACACAAAAATAACATTAAGTAATCTTTTGGGGGTATTTTCACAGCCAAATGTAATTTGTGATAAAAAAAATGATGAGAAGTTTCTCAAATTATCTTCTTTTATGTTCCATAGTTTATGTTAGGCCATCGTAGCCTTGAAACGTTTATATGTAATAAACTTTATGTTTATCAAATAAAATCTAAAGCTACTAATTGTAATGTACTTAATAGTCTACTTGATCATTTAACACAAAAATAACATTAAGTAATCTTTTGGGGGTATTTTCACAGCCAAATGTAATTTGTGATTAATTAGATTAATCAATCGACACATCATGTCGAATTAATTAGATAAAAAATTTTATATGTTCCATAGTTTATGTTAGGCCGTTGTAGCCTTGAAACGTTTATATGTAATAAACTTTATGTTGAATCAAATAAATTCTAAAGCTACTAATTGTAATGTACTTAATAGTCTACTTGATCATTTAACACAAAAATAACATTAAGTAATCTTTTGGGGGTATTTTCACAGCCAAATGTAATTTGTGATTAATTAGATTAATCAATCGACACATCATGTCGAATTAATTAGATTAAAAATTTTAATCGACTGACAGTCCACATATATATATAAATATATATATATTATATATATATAAATAAATAAATAAATAAATAAATAAATAAATATATATAATAACTGCGTTCTATTTGAAAAAATTTTTTTAATGTAATTTAGTCCTATGATGGCAGTGCTGAATTTTCAGCAACATCAGTCTTCAGTGTCACAGAAATCAGAATCCTAGTCACACAGATCCTTCAGAAATCATTTTAATATGCTGATTTGCTGCTGAAGAAACATTTATTTATTTCTTAGACGTTCTATTTGAAATTTTTTTTTAAATGTAATTTAGTCCTATGATGGCAGTGCTGAATTTTCAGCAACATCAGTCTTCAGTGTCACAGAAATCAGAATCCCAGTCACAGATCCTTCAGAAATCATTTTAATATGCTGATTTGCTGCTGAAGAAACATTTATTTATTTCTTAGAAAAACATTTACTCAACCCTAAATAGCACATACAGTCTGACACACAACATATGGACATTATAATAATATCACATCACATGGAGACTACAGCACACTCAAAAACAAGTGTAAATGCAAATTACAGCCACACAGACAGCATTATAGCACTGCAGTTCTCAGATTGATATTACAGTCCGGCTCCCAAATCTGTTCTTAGTCAAGCATGCAGGGAGTGACTGGAGTGCATCCAGGGTGTATTTATCCTCTTACCCTATCTGCAGATGGGCACCCAGTGGTACAGCCGGGCGGGGAGCAGAGAGAGGGCTGGAGAGAGCAGTGCGCTGGGTAAATATTGCTCATATCAAATTAGCCCTGTACTGCAGAGGAGCCCGGCTGATGTGATGGAGTTTGACTGGTGTGTGGAAATCTCACATTCACTCATGCAAACATTCAGCTTGTGCTTTCCCTCTCCCTCTCTCTCCCCCTCTCTGTTGCTCTTTCTCACCCACACAACAGAAGATCTGTTCACAACACAACAGATGAACATGTTGACGTCTCTAGCACACACAACCTGCTGAACTGGCCCCCAAAGGACAAACGTGCCTGCAAAAGGTTTAGCAATATTACTGTAATATGTGCTCAAAACACCTGAGTGTACAGATTTTATTGTGATCTTTAAGGGAAGTTTCTCCAGGATGTAATTAATTCCCATCGGTGTCGGTGGTGAAGTGAGACTTTAGTCTGGGATCTGTTGGCAAGCGTTCAGAGACAGCAGCTGGTTTACTGGCCCACACGGCTCCTGCTGCCCTGGGCCAGTACTTTTGATTCCACACACGTCTCTGTCACTGAGAGTTAATTAAGCAACAATTAAGCACCTCTCCAACCGACGATGCTAATTGTTATAATTTATCAATTCAGCTGTGAGTCTGAATAAAAGACTATTTGAGAATTTTCATCTGAAGACAAGATGAGCTAATAAAAGTACCAAACCACTGATGCACATCGACGAACGCTTTCAAACTGCAATTTCTAATGTTTACTTCAAAAACGTCCTCAGCTGTATGCATAATTTAACAATTTATACATATATATATATATATATTACTCATGCAATTTTCATAAATACAAGAAGAGCTACTTTTCAACATGTTCTCATTACATTGATCATAATTATCTTTGCAACACATCATCAGTCAGTTCATTTCATAACAAAGGAATTATGGCAATAATCACAATTCGGGAGCTGAATGTGAGGCACTTATGTTATTTCTATATACGGTGTTTTATATATTCTTGTCACATTGCACATAATTTAAGTTAACTGTTATTATGCTAATATGAGTGTATTTTGTATTCAAACTCAAAAACAGCAGTGCGCTGGGTAAATATTGCTCATATCAAATTAGCCCTGTACTGCAGAGGAGCCCGGCTGATGTGATGGAGTTTGACTGGTGTGTGGAAATCTCACATTCACTCATGCAAACATTCAGCTTGTGCTTTCCCTCTCCCTCTCTCTGCCCCTCTCTGTTGCTCTTTCTCACCCACACAACAGAAGATCTGTTCACAACACAACAGATGAACATGTTGACGTCTCTAGCACACACAACCTGCTGAACTGGCCCCCAAAGGACAAACGTGCCTGCAAAAGGTTTAGCAATATTACTGTAATATGCGCTCAAAACACCTGAGTGTACAGATTTTATTGTGATCTTTAAGGGAATTTTCTCCAGGATGTAATTAATTCCCATCGGTGTCGGTGGTGAAGTGAGACTTTAGTCTGGGATCTGTTGGCAAGCGTTCAGAGACAGCAGCTGGTTTGCTGGCCCACACGGCTCCTGCTGCCCTGGGCCAGTACTTTTGATTCCACACACGTCTCTGTCACTGAGAGTTAATTAAGCAACAATTAAGCACCTCTCCAACCGACGATGCTAATTGTTATAATTTATCAATTCAGCTGTGAGTCTGAATAAAAGACTATTTGAGAATTTTTATCTGAAGACAAGATGAGCTAATAAAAGTACCAAACCACTGATGCACATCGACGAACGCTTTCAAACTGCAATTTCTAATGTTTACTTCAAAAACGTCCTCAGCTGTATGCATAATTTAACAATTTATACATATTTATATATATATATTACTCATGCAATTTTCATAAATACAAGAAGAGCTACTTTTCAACATGTTCTCATTACATTGATCATAATTATCTTTGCAACACATCATCAGTCAGTTCATTTCATAACAAAGGAATTATGGCAATAATCACAATTCGGGAGCTGAATGTGAGGCACTTATGTTATTTCTATATACGGTGTTTTATATATTCTTGTCACATTGCACATAATTTAAGTTAACTGTTATTATGCTAATATGAGTGTATTTTGTATTCAAACTCAAAAACACAGAAAGCTGACAATATCTATTAATTGGACAGTTTATGAACAATCATAGTAATATTTTTGTGTTTTCCAATTCAAAGAGGTCTGTTCCCATTTAAAGTAGACTATATGGTGGGATTATAATTTTTTTTTTTTTTAATGTAGCCAAAAAATAATGATTATTTTCCTTATTAATTTGGCAATGTTTTATTCATTCCGTCATTTTATATAAATCATTTTGAACCACATTGTACTAATTTGCTTCCTCATTTTAATTTTGTTGTGGCCATGATTTAACTAAAACATGTCAATGTGCTTCATAATTACTTTTTTAAACAAAAGTATTTCAACATTGTTAAAGGGGTCATATGATGCGATTTCAAGTTTTCCTTTCTCTTTGGAGTGTTACTCAGTCTAATTCATGTTAGCTCATGCAATGCTGCATTCCAAAACCAGAGCTGTCATTTTTGACATCAATTGGAATTGCAAAAATTATGACTGTTAGCACACAGGTTTCTCAAACACTTCTACTGCCCCTTCTGTCCCCTGTCCTGTATTTTTGGACAAATTTCAAGTCTCATTCCACAGTCACAGCTTTAGCAGAGCCAGAAATTGGCATGTCACAAGTGCTCAAACAAACAAAGTGCTGCTTTTTATAGCTCTTTTTAGAGTGTGACTGAGGACAGGACAGACAGCTTTAATTGGATTGAAAAACTCTGATCCAGGATCAGACTATTTCCTCTGTGCAAGCTTAATTGAATTGGTTTGAGCTCAAAAGTGGTTTGTTGCGTGAAAGAATTTGAAGCATTGAGACATTCAAAATCACCTCATCCAAAGGTCAGATCCACATGTTCCCTCAAAGGACTGCGACTTTAAATACTGTACTATATGCTTCTGAGAAAAAAGGAAAAGTGACATTTCATGTCGTGGTGACCTACCAGGTCAGTAGCGTGCGTGTATATCGCTGTTGTATCAAGGTTTTTTTTTTTTT